>NC_136057.1:1104637302-1105190331 GCF_964261635.1 Lissotriton helveticus | reverse complement strand
GTTTTAAGTGTTTGAAAGGGATTTTTAAACGTAAACGAAGTGAACATTATTACGGGGAAGAGGCTCCGCCGGAGGGTACGCCAGCTCATTATATGGCAACGAATGTTGGGCTGCATACCATATTATGGATTGGGGTTTGGAATAAGCTTACGGAAGGGAATGAGGAAATGCAGTTCCCGAAGTACGGGACGTTTAAGTTAGAGGTGTTACATCGGCTAAAAGCAACCATGTCCTCATTGAAACCCTCACCTAGACCAACACAGTTTGAGGCCCTTAATGCATGGATTAAGGCTGCACACGACCGAAATTTGAACAGGCGTCAACAAAGGCTGACGCGATCGGTAAGGGCAGTGCGAGATTCCAAATGGGATGAGGAGGAAAAGCGTTGGAGGGTACAGGCTATTGAGAGAGCACAAGTTTGGAAAAAAATGTATAAGTGTACCATATTTACAAGCACATAGTTAGTTTAAACATGTTTTGCACACGAGTGTTTTATATCCAGGAGTGAAATATACAGAGTGTTCTATATTCAGTAGTGAAATGTTTCGAATGTTTAAGTAGTGTAACAATAATCATAACTGTGTGAGATTAATGTAGAAATGTTGGGATGAAAATGAAAACCTCACGTCCTCATGTTAAAGGACTCATGTCAGAATCTAATGTAACTCTGAAATCCAGTAAATGTGTAGGCCTCAGGGCAATTCACAGCAAACCTAAACGTGCTGCTAAAATAATGTGAGATAAGGTTGACGTGGTCCTTCCAAATGTATTATTGAACTTAGGGTTGAAGTATATGCTTTATAGATGTGTTATTTTAGAAACGTATGCTAGTTAAGAATGTTGCTGCTTAAATCAAGTCAATGTTTTAAGAGTGCAGGGACCCGCTTCATGTAAATCAAGTAGGCCTGAACTGATAATGTCATATCGTTTGAAATGCTATGTGCTCGTTAGGGGAGAAGTCGAGAGATGTCCAGTACAGAGCTTTGGAGTGTGTTTTACGACCTAAAGATATGGTGGAGTCTGGAATTTGAGGCCCACTGCAGGACGAACTGTATGCAGGTGCGAGGGTCCTAATCAGCTCGAATGAAAGGGACTTTGTTCAGTGGCGCCTTGCGCAGGCCTGTAGGAGTTTCCAGGAATGTAGGGGGTATCGGCGCATTGGAGAAGAAGCCTGGGAACCAAGGTCAACGTTAACGAGGGTCTTCAAGAGTACCATCATGGAGTTTACCGCGCAAAGATGTACCACGTGAGGGGCGTCCCAAGGGGCGTTCCTATCAGAAATGTGATTTGGTATTAGGGAAAGAGACCCGGGAGGAGAGCAGAGCAGATGATTTTGGGAGCCTAAGGAAGCGGATGGGTAGGCAGATAGGCTGATCAGGAGAGACCCATAATCAGAGAAGAGACAAAGAGAAGTGCGTGATCTTCTTAGGAAGTCACCACGGCTGACACCTAGAGGGGTAAAGATCTTGCTAAGTAGGGATGTCACTTAGTATAGGGTAGGGACAGACTAACCTTAATTTTCTTTTCTGTAATGACTTTGAGGTTGCAACTTGTATCCATTTTGGCAACCCTTATGGTTTTCGAGATTGTACTTATTATTCTGTTTTTCAGACTTAGACTACTCAAGAAGTTCATGTTTATAGTGATACCAATTTATCTTTTGAATCTCATTTTGAGAAGTTTGTATCTTCAGTTATCTTTGATTTTATATTAAACCTTTAAAACTTAATCCTGGTCAGTGGTCATTTAGAGTGGTGTAAGTTCTTAAATTGATTGACTTATTGTAAGATTACCTTTTACTCAATGACAGGTACCAACGATTCAGTCGACAAGTTTGGGATTTGGTAAGGTAACTAATAACCAGTAATCCCGCGTTAGCAGTTGGTAGCAGAGTGAGGATGGTTATCTTCTTGAGGAAGGTAATCTAGAGAGGTTAGTTTACCCCAAGGCCCGAGACGTCGAGAGACGAACAGCGGAAGAATCGTGTGCCGAGAGGTGTAGACGGTGCGAGAAAAGCAGCAGTATCAGAGAAGAGTGAGTATAACAAGGGTCATGCGTGAACAGATTGCGGTGTTTTGTGTTGTATTTGTATTGTAATGTCTTGCGGAGTTGAATGCCTGTAGTGTGAATGAGAGAAGGTTGTGAGCGCGCGCAACCTGGTAAACTGGTAACCTGGTAAACGGGTGAACTGGTGAAATCTTAAGTTCAGGCCAGAGCTTAAGTGGTTTTGGGTGTATCGAACATCCCGGGTAGTTGTCGACCATAGTACGGAGGTCACGAGGTACCATTGACCGCCGTGGATCCAAGATAGGGGGAGTGTAAGAGTGAGTGTATGAGTAACGGACGCTGGTCGAAAGTTACTGTGTGTGAGTAACCTATCGGAGAAGGCGATTGTCTGGAAGTAAACGGAAAGACATTTCGCCAAGTTAAGGTGACAACTACAGAAAGACTGTGGGCGTACAGTCAAGAAAGGTGATCGCTTGGACGGAAGTAATCATTTTTCAGAGTATGAATGGGACGTGTGCATGACCGAGGAGACGAGCTGAGAAAGGAGGGGAACTGCTGCGAAGGGGGACGGGTGACGTCGGCTAGAGCCGCGCTGTGATTGAGCGGTTGGTGTGACGTTAGCTAGAGCCGCGCTCTGGTTGGGCGGCTAGAGTGACGTCGGAGGAAAGTCGCGTACGGATAGGCCAGTTAGTAAGAACGGCGCTGAGATTGGTGGAGTGTCATCAGGAAGTAAACAAACGCGGAGAAAAGAGAAATCATGAAGTGTTTTAAGTGTTTGAAAGGGATTTTTAAACGTAAACGAAGTGAACATTATTACGGGGAAGAGGCTCCGCCGGAGGGTACGCCAGCTCATTATATGGCAACGAATGTTGGGCTGCATACCATATTATGGATTGGGGCTTGGAATAAGCTTACGGAAGGGAATGAGGAAATGCAGTTCCCGAAGTACGGGACGTTTAAGTTAGAGGTGTTACATCGGCTAAAAGCAACCATGTCCTCATTGAAACCCTCACCTAGACCAACACAGTTTGAGGCCCTTAATGCATGGATTAAGGCTGCACGCGACCGAAATTTGAACAGGCGTCAACAAAGGCTGACGCGATCGGTAAGGGCAGTGCGAGATTCCAAATGGGATGAGGAGGAAAAGCGTTGGAGGGTACAGGCTATTGAGGTGGAAAAAATGTATCCGATGAGGGAGGTGGCAGGAGGAGGAGGAAACCTCATGGAAGAAGACGAGGAAAGCGAGTCGGAGGACAATCTGATAAACAGATTGTTAATGGATAGACCACCTCCGAGAGTGGGGTTGATAGAAGATAGAGGGCTCGCAAGGGAAGATGGGAATGCCATAGAGGGATATACACCACTCCCTATATCGGAATGGACACCTATCAAAGGCGGAGAAACACCTCAAAACAACACTGTACAGAGTGTAGTGGGAAGGTTTGTGGTGCAGAAAACGCCAACCACCGAAAGGGCTGAGTCTGTGGGATTGCCAGACGCTCTTCAGGTGCCTGTTACCATAGGACCCATAGTTTCGATCTATAACCCTGAGAGAGATAGAGAGGAACAACAAAGGCAATTGGATAGAGAAAGGATTGAAATAGAAAGAAGGAATAATGTGACAAATGCATGGAAACAGTTGCCAGGATCAGTAACATGGAATACCCCATTAGACCCAACAGTCGGTCCCAATTCAGAACAAGCAGGTCCGAGAGGACCAATGGATCTAAGGGGACCGCGGCCAAGACCCTATTCAGAATTAAGAGCTGATTTGAGGGAATGGGACGGGTCCATAGTATCCCCGAGTAACAGGACAAGAACGGAGCCAGAGTGGGAAACCAGGGGCAATGGGACGGTATCTCATTGTGGGGCCAGCAAAAGTAGTCAGGGCCGGGAAGGCCAAAGTCAAGAGAATAGAGGGGATGCATGTCCTACAAATCAGAGAGAACAGCCGGAACAAAATACTAGGATTGTAGAGTGTGAGGAAATGTCCCGTCTCTGGGAGAAAGGGGGAGATGAAATGGTACGGGCTTTTCAGAATAGGTTTAGGTGCCTTCATCATACACTCGGGGAAGACGTCCAACATTGGAGGAAGGAGAACAGTGACAGGTCCCGCCATGCTTCGAGTAATCAAGAATCACGGGGAAATAGTGAGGAAAGGGGGAGCAATGGGATGCCTTACTATGCACCCAGAGAAAACAGGCAGAACGGGGAAGGCGGAAAAATGAGAAACAAGGAAGTATTTCATCATCCACCCCGAGAGGATGGAAAGGCATGGGACCCAGAGAGATGGGAACAGGGGAGGACTCCCTTTAACTCACCAGTGCCTAGGCGCAGGGCTAGGAGCTGGGACGGGAGGGAGGCAGAAGGTACATCTGAACCAGAGGTGCTGAAAGCTGCGATAAAGGTTAAAAGGCTTGATGTCTCCAGTCTGAAATCCGACTTAGACGAGATTATAGAAGGAACGGTGCCTTTAGAAAGGATCGATTTGTACGAACAAGATGAGTTGCTGTTCATAGCGAAGGATACTACTAGGAGAGCTAGAGCATTCCACGAGAAACTGTCTAATTTGGCCGACAGGTATGCTGTAGATTTATCTAGGACAAGGGCACTACAGAGTAACCATAGACTACAATACTCAGACCAAGACCTAGATGAGAAGAGGACTACTGGATTGAAAACTCACATAAGGGAGTTGATATCTGGGATAAGAGTGTGGAGGGAACTGGACAAATGGGAAGAAAGGTGGTCGAAAAAGGGCACGGTTAGACGAAGTACAAATGTGATGACTCCTGAGGGAAGGGTAATGCAGATGGAGGCATTCCCTTTGCGAGAAATATCAAATGGAAATTATGTACATGTGCCCTGGAGTAGAGGAGACTTAGCTGCATTTACCAACTCATTTCCGAAGTTGCGGGACAATCCAGTAGAATGGTATAAGCAGGTAGAGAGGTTTGTCAAAATTTCGAAAGTATTGTGGATTGATTTGAACACGTTGTTTGACATCGTGGTCCCATCTGATTTGTGGACCCCGTGCAAGACTAGTGT
This sequence comes from Lissotriton helveticus, assembly GCF_964261635.1. Lineage (NCBI taxonomy): Eukaryota > Metazoa > Chordata > Amphibia > Caudata > Salamandridae > Lissotriton > Lissotriton helveticus. The sequence continues at coordinate 1,105,185,276 of NC_136057.1, read as the reverse complement.
TGAATGGCCAAATGCTGAACCATTGAGGGATGCTCGAACAAATGGACCATTTGAGATTGTCATGCGAAAGTATGAAAGGGTAATAGCTTGGTTGAAAGATAAGGTACCACCACAGGATATAGATTGGGTAAAGATAGATCGAACAAGGCAAGAACCGAAGGAGACCGTGCATGAGTTTTATGAGAGGTTGTTGAAAACATTCAAGCAATACAGTGGACTTGATGTAATGGATCCCAAAGATATAGGACAATTTGTGTCAAAGTTTGTCTTGGGGTTGAGACCTGACATTTGCTTGATGATTCAGCAACATTTAATCTGTTGGCAGAACAAACCACTAGATGAGATTTTACGCTATGCCAGATACTGTAGTGATGAAATAGACTCTAAAGCCAAGAATCTAAAGGAGAAATTGATGGTGGTACAAATGCAGTCCGCCGGGAAGGGTGGCCAGCAGAAACAGGGGATGGGACGAAAGCCAAACGGTCAGAATAAGGACAATGAGGAAGGGCAGAGACCTAGGATAGACTTTGCCACTTTAAAGAAAACGACAAAGTGCCATCAATGTCACCAGGTGGGGCATTGGCGACGCGAGTGTCCCTTTAACCCTGAAAATGGAGAGCTAGAAGTAGAAGAGCAGGTCCAAGAAGTCTCAACGCAAAAGGTGACAGTTCCAAGCAGTAAGGTGGCCAAAGGGGGGACTTCGGCTCCACGGGCCCAATTCCCACAGCCACCGAAGATAGCAGCTGGGGGAAAGGTCTTTAAACAAATGCCTCTGTTTATCGAGGAAGAAAAGTGTTATTACATTGATCCATTGACAGGACAACGGGTGAGCAGTGAAGAGGACTGTACCCTCGGGGCAGTCCTAGAAGTGGATCAGAGAGGGCCATTTGTTGAGGCAGAAGTGGCAGGGTGTCCCACTACGTTCCTAGTGGATACTGGGGCTACTCGTTCGACTCTGAGATCAGCGGTGGTTCCAGACTTGCCAATGTCAGGGGAAACAATTCAGGTGGTAGGAGTCGCAAATAAAAGAATGACTAGTCCTTTGACAGAACCAGTGTCTGTGAAAATTGGAAACCACATGAACGAACATCAGTTTGTGGTTTGTGACTCGAGTCCGGTATGTCTGTTAGGAAGGGATTTGTTGTGCAAATTGAATTGCACCATATACTGCACCCCGCAAGGAGTGGAGGTACAGACTACCGACGAAGATGCTACTTTTAAGGTGGCAAATTCAAAATCTGTGTAGAACTATATCCTACTCTGACTGTAGAAGATCTTCCCCAAGACCTACGAGATGCAGTGGCGTCAGAGGTATGGGATTTCACCGGAGAAGAAATAGGATTGATTAAAGGGGTAGAACCGGTAAAAATACTGGTAAAACCAAATGCTGAGTTTCCAAGAACGCCTCAATACAAATTGTCACAGGAAACGATTGCAGGAATAAAGCCTGTGATCGAGTCAATGATACAACAGGGAATACTGAAAGAAATCGTGGGTAGTCCTTGTAACTCCCCGATTATGGGTTTGCAGAAACCTAGTGGGAAATTCAGGATAGTACAGAATTTACGAAAGATTAACAACATAGTTGTTTCATGTTGTCCCGTGGTACCGAATCCTTCAGTGATACTGTTTCAAATACCATGTCAAGCAGAATGGTTTACAGTGATAGATCTTTGCCAGGCTTTCTTTTCAATCCCATTGGATGAAGAGAGCAGGTATCTTTTTGCTTTTAAAATGGAAGATCGCGTTTTAACATGGTGTCGAATCCCACAAGGATTCACAGACAGCCCATCCATCTTTAATCAGTTGTTGAAGAAGAATCTTGAGAATCTAGTACTGCCACAGAATTCGGTTCTGGTACAGTACATAGATGACCTACTTGTTGCGTCAGAAACAGAGGAAGCTTGTAAAGCAGACTCAATTGCCTTACTGAACCATTTAGCTGAAAATGGACATAAGGTATCTCCGAGCAAGTTGCAGTATTGTCTGACAGAAGTACAGTATCTAGGGCACAGGTTAGAAAAAGGGAAACGTAAGGTGTCCCCAGAGAGGATCGAGGCGATAATGAAAATGAATGCGCCTACAACACAGAGGGAAGTTAGAATGTTCCTAGGAATGGTGGGTTACTGCCGACAGTGGATAGTTAACTTCTCACTGAAAGCAAAGCCCTTACAGAAACTGACGCACAAGGAGGTGAGTGATCCGGTACCATGGGATGAAGAATGTCTGGTGGCGTTTTTACAGCTGAGAGACGATTTATGTCGTGCTCCGGCTCTGGGAATGCCCGATTACGAGAAATCATTTTCACTCTATTGCTGTGAGAGAGAGGGATGTGCTTTGTCAGTCTTGGCACAGACCCACGGAAATGCCCGTAGACCAGTTGCATATTTTTCGGCTACATTAGATCCAGTAGCCGCAGCGTTGCCCGGATGTCTCAAATCCGTTGCTGCAACGGGTGTCAGCATTGAAAGGAGCGAGAGTATTGTGATGGGACATCCAGTGGTGGTGTATGTACCACATTCAGTTGAATTGTTAATGACCAGGACGAAGACGCAGCATTTGACCAATAGTAGGCTCACGCGCTACGAGCAAGTTATACTTGCCGCAGAGAACGTGACCCTCAGGAGATGCTCTGTCTTGAATCCTGCTACTTTGATGCCATTACCCACTGTGATAGAAGGCGAAGGATGTGAAGACCACGATTGCCTTGATGTGACTGAACTATGCACGAAACCCAGACCAGATATTGTGGATGAGCCATTGTCTGACCCCGATGAAATTTATTTTGTTGATGGCTCATGTTTAAGAGACGATACTGGTCGGTTGAGAGCAGCTTATGCTGTTTGTACTATTACTGGAGTTGTGGAAGCCGCTTGCCTGGAAGGAGTACATTCCGCACAGGTAGCAGAAATTATTGCCCTAACTCGTGCCTGCATAGCCGGAAACGGAAAGAGAGTCACCATCTACACGGACAGCCAATATGGTTTCGGTGTGGTTCATGACTTCGGGCAGTTGTGGTCTCAGAGGGGTTACATGACCTCCTCTGGTTCGCCCATTCGAAATGGAGAATTTGTGCGGCTGTTGTTAGAAGCATTACAAGGTCCAGTTGACATCGCAATAGTAAAGTGTGTAGCTCATACTAAGAATACAGATTTTGTGTCACAAGGCAATAGATACGCTGATGAAGTCGCACGTTATTGTGCGGAACAAAATTATTCTTTCTCAAAGGTGGAAATAGAAGGTGCAGAAGAAAGGACAGAATTAAGCATGATGTTAGAGACCGTGGATTCCTGGGAAGATTTGAGGGTAATGCAGGAGAATGCACCAGAAACTGAGAAAAGGGCATGGGAAACAGCAGGTTGTGTGCGAAGTGAAATGGATTTTTGGGTTTCAGCAGATGGGAGAGCTGTGTTACCTGAAGAATTAGCTAATCCCATGGCTAGAGAAATACATGGTCCAGTACATCTAGGAAGGGATGCTATGATGAGAGTGTTTAGGCAAACTTGGTATTGCCCTAAATTTAGAATAGCAGCAGAATCAGTATGCAAGCGATGTGTTACCTGCCAACAACTTAACGTAGGCAAACGAACACCAGTCACACTGAGTCACATTGGGAGGTCGGGGGGGCCTTTCAATAGAATGCAACTAGATTTCATCGAAATGCCAAGAGTCAATCGCCTTCGGTATGTGTTGGTGATTGTATGCGTATTTTCCAGATGGGTTGAAGCGTACCCTACACGTAGGTGCGATACACTCACAGTGGCTAAATTGTTGCTCAGGGAGTTGATACCGCGCTTCGGGGTGCCTGCCTCTTTGGAATCTGACAGAGGAAAACATTTTAACAGCGAAATAGTGAAGATGTTGTGCTCCACACTGAATATCGATCAAAAGCTGCATTGTAGTTATCGACCAGAAGCTTCAGGAATTGTGGAACAAGTGAATGGCACATTGAAGAATAGATTGGCTAAAGTAGTGGCGTCCACATCTTTGAGTTGGCCAGATGCTCTTCCTTTAGTGCTCATGAGCATGCGCAGCACCCCTGACAGGAGGACAGGTCTCTCTCCCCACGAGATTCTGATGGGGAGGGCCATGAGACTTCCCACAGTTCCAACTACTGCCCTATTGAATATTACAGATGATCTGATCTTGGATTATTGTAAAGGACTGTCTGACGCCATCCATTCTGTGTCCCTTCAGGTGCATGCGGTTGAAGTTCCAGCATCGAGGAACCTGTGTCATGACCTGAACCCAGGGGACTGGGTATTGGTTAAAAAACACGTCCGGAAGAACTGCCTAGATGTTCGCTGGCGTGGGCCCTTTCAGGTAATCCTGATAACGAACACCGCGGTGAAGTGCGGGGGGCTGCCAAATTGGATCCATGCATCCCATACTCGAAGAGTTCCAGCACCTCTAGAAGGAACAGCTCCTATCCCAGACGAAAGCCCGGAAGTGGAAGAAGAGTCGCAAGAAGGGATTGAGGCAGCTGAGGGGGTGTCGGAAGAAGTTGGGAACGCAACGGATTCAGAAGAAGAGCGAAGGCAGGACGGCAGTGAGACGGAAGACGCAACTGAAGGAGAGAGCAGAAGTGAATACGACTCAGACTCAGATCCGTATCAGAGCGACCAAGAACCAAGTGAGAGGACAAGGAATAGGAGAATAAGGCTTGGAGCTGCCACTTGGCCAGCAAGGAGAAGAAGGCTAAGTTTGAGGTCGGCCCAGGAAGAAACGCTTGCTCCTATATCCGAAGACTCAGATCCAGAAGAAGATATCCAGGATCAAGCCGAGGAGGGTCTTAGAAGATCAAGGAGGGTGCGAGTGCCTAGCAGAAGATACTCTACTCCCGACTGGACCTACCTCGTTGCAGATGTCCGGGAGACACAGAACCGGGAGGATCAGGGAAGTGGACCTGGTCAGAACTGACCCGATCATCACCGTGCAAATAAGGTTTCTACTGCCAGGAGCGGAGACCGAAAGGTTGCTGACACTCAACATCGTTCATCCTCCTCTCCTGAGCGGAATAAGAAAATTGATTTTAGAGACAGTTGAGTTTCCAGTTTGCTGTTCACGATATCCAATATTGGAGGGAACTCTTCTTCGTTTGGAAATGCTTGAGAGAGTAGTAGAAATGTTAGGAGCGCTTATTGTTGTGGATTAATACCATATTACGAATGTCTTCAAGGGGGCGCAGAACTGGAAAGGTGAAGAAAGTGATCTTGATTAGAACGGACCCCTTTGTAATTGTGGATGTAGAACTGATAGTACCAGGAGTAGAAATTGAAAAAACGTTAACTCTCAATTTCGTCCGTCCACTTGTCCTGAGCGAAATAAGGAGAATAATCCTAGAAAAAGTTGACTTTCCATGTTGTGGTACGAACTGCCCAGAACCTGAGGGAATGTTACTTCGGATGGACATTTATGAAGACGTAGTGTCCCTCCTTGCGCCATACATAACTTCAGACGAAAATAAGACTCTTGAAAATAAATTGTAAAATTGCTGCAAGATAACCTAGCGCCGAGTGGAAGAAGAAAAAATGGTAGGGGTTTCCTTTTAGCGGATGGAGAAGGGCTAGGGTTGACTATTTTCTACTGGACTTTGAACTGTTTTGCGGAAATAAATTGTCAAGCTTCCAAGTGTTCAAAAGAGAGACATTGCGAGAAAGAAAGACTTTGTTCGAAAAGAGGAAGAAGTTGATGCAGGAAGAACGTCCAAAGCGACACTGTTTGAGAACATGGAGGCTGGCAACCCGAACCGCAGGGCAAAATGTATAGTTGTTACACTTTTAGGAGTAGTGGTTCCTCTTATAGTTTTAGTGGTAACTGTTTCATTCCTAGTGGGACACGAGAGGGATGAAACTGCAGTCAAGGAGGTCAAGGGAGTGTCAACACCGAAAACTACCATTATTAATGATAAGGGAAACATCAATGATAAAGACAAAGCGTTGTTAGATGCAGAAATAAAAAGGCTACATACAGATGAGTCACAGGGAAATTACAAGTCAAATGCTTATGCTAAATTGCTTTATGAATACGTTGATGCCATGGAAGTGAAGAATTGTTACGTTTGTATGCAATTACCAGCTTCGGTAGAGGAGGGTATCAGATACCATCATCTTCCGTTGACATATGGAATCACGTGCAGTTTGTTGTTGAGCATATTTTATGGACGAGAAGGATTTGAGTATTATTTCTCGAATTTCGACTCGACATTGCCAGAGGTCCCGAATTTCAAGCATTTGAACAAATGGGACTATAACAAAAGCGAAGACAGATTACACAAATGGTTTATTCCATGGAAAACGTTAGATACTTCACATGCTCGAAGAAACAATCGGACTTGTCAAATATCAGAAGTTGAGAAAAAGTTTATAGGACAGGTAGATACTAGATACAGGAGGCAGAAGATTTTGAAGGCATCAGGACAATGGGAAACAGATTGGACCAAGGAGGAAAGGGCACATCAAAGAAAAGGTAGTATTGGTCCAATTGCTTTGGATAAGGAGAAACGGGGGAAACTGTGCATTCACAGGAGTCACTCCTATTATGAGAATTTTTATGTAGGTCAAGTCAATTGTGAACATGCCTTTCAATTGGAGTATTACTCTAAGGACTTTTTGAAAGGGATGCAAGCAATACCAAATGTATATTTTGTATGTGGAAGAAATGCCTATGTGAAGTTACCAGATAATTGGTACGGATCATGCTGTCTGGCTGTTGTCTTCCCTAAAATATATCATGTTGAGAATTTAGAAACGCCAAAGAAAGAAATACCAACTAGGTGGAAGAGAGGGCTGGGTGCAGCAGAAGTAGTTGGAGATGTACTCGGTGCTGCATTCCCTATCTTAGGACTGATATTGAATGACATTAAGATCAGGAGGTTAGCTACAGTCGTAGATAGGCTATCTGCCAGTACTGCAAGATCATTGATGCTGATAGAAGGGGAGATGCAATCGATTAGGGCAATGGTTCTTCAGAACCGACTTGCTCTAGACGTTCTATTAGCAAAAGAGGGAGGAGTCTGTAAGGCTTTGAAGGTCCAGGAATGCTGCACTTACATTCCAGACAATTCAAAACCTCTAGAGCAGTATATACGAAACATCACTGCCATACACTATGAAATTGAGGATCTGGCAAAAGTAAATGTGTGGGAAAAAGTAGGTCATGGAATGGGTAAAGTTGGAAGTTGGTTTGCCAACTTAGGAAAGGGTATCGTTTGGTACATACTGAAACCCATCATCATAATTGTGATTTGCGTAATCACTTTGTTGGGATTGGTGCGTTTGTATCAATGTTATAGAGCAAATAGGTTGCAGAGAACTATGAGGAAACAGGAGGAAGAGTTGACAGCGATGCAGGACACTCAATACAAGAGTCTGAAAGCATTGGAGAATATGAAAAGAGGCGGCACAGCCATGACTTCACTTTGAAGGGTTCTACATTTTTAGTGTCTTGATGGTGATGACCCCTGAAGGTCATCAAAGTGGGGACTGAGAGAGCACAAGTTTGGAAAGAAATGTATAAGTGTACCATATTTACAAGCACATAGTTAGTTTAAACATGTTTTGCACACGAGTGTTTTATATCCAGGAGTGAAATATACAGAGTGTTCTATATTCAGTAGTGAAATGTTTCGAATGTTTAAGTAGTGTAACAATAATCATAACTGTGTGAGATTAATGTAGAAATGTTGGGATGAAAATGAAAACCTCACGTCCTCATGTTAAAGGACTCATGTCAGAATCTAATGTAACTCTGAAATCCAGTAAATGTGTAGGCCTCAGGGCAATTCACAGCAAACCTAAACGTGCTGCTAAAATAATGTGAGATAAGGTTGACGTGGTCCTTCCAAATGTATTATTGAACTTAGGGTTGAAGTATATGCTTTATAGATGTGTTATTTTAGAAACGTATGCTAGTTAAGAATGTTGCTGCTTAAATCAAGTCAATGTTTTAAGAGTGCAGGGACCCGCTTCATGTAAATCAAGTAGGCCTGAACTGATAATGTCATATCGTTTGAAATGCTATGTGCTCGTTAGGGGAGAAGTCGAGAGATGTCCAGTACAGAGCTTTGGAGTGTGTTTTACGACCTAAAGATATGGTGGAGTCTGGAATTTGAGGCCCACTGCAGGACGAACTGTATGCAGGTGCGAGGGTCCTAATCAGCTCGAATGAAAGGGACTTTGTTCAGTGGCGCCTTGCGCAGGCCTGTAGGAGTTTCCAGGAATGTAGGGGGTATCGGCGCATTGGAGAAGAAGCCTGGGAACCAAGGTCAACGTTAACGAGGGTCTTCAAGAGTACCATCATGGAGTTTACCGCGCAAAGATGTACCACGTGAGGGGCGTCCCAAGGGGCGTTCCTATCAGAAATGTGATTTGGTATTAGGGAAAGAGACCCGGGAGGAGAGCAGAGCAGATGATTTTGGGAGCCTAAGGAAGCGGATGGGTAGGCAGATAGGCTGATCAGGAGAGACCCATAATCAGAGAAGAGACAAAGAGAAGTGCGTGATCTTATTAGGAAGTCACCACGGCTGACACCTAGAGGGGTAAAGATCTTGCTAAGTAGGGATGTCACTTTGTATAGGGTAGGGACAGACTAACCTTAATTTTCTTTTCTGTAATGACTTTGAGGTTGCAACTTGTATCCATTTTGGCAACCCTTATGGTTTTCGAGATTGTACTTATTATTCTGTTTTTCAGACTTAGACTACTCAAGAAGTTCATGTTTATAGTGATACCAATTTATCTTTTGAATCTCATTTTGAGAAGTTTGTATCTTCAGTTATCTTTGATTTTATATTAAACCTTTAAAACTTAATCCTGGTCAGTGGTCATTTAGAGTGGTGTAAGTTCTTAAATTGATTGACTTATTGTAAGATTACCTTTTACTCAATGACAGGTACCAACGATTCAGTCGACAAGTTTGGGATTTGGTAAGGTAACTAATAACCAGTAATCCCGCGTTAGCACTATTGAGGTGGAAAAAATGTATCCGATGAGGGAGGTGGCAGGAGGAGGAGGAAACCTCATGGAAGAAGACGAGGAAAGCGAGTCGGAGGACAATCTGATAAACAGATTGTTAATGGATAGACCACCTCCGAGAGTGGGGTTGATAGAAGATAGAGGGCTCGCAAGGGAAGATGGGAATGCCATAGAGGGATATACACCACTCCCTATATCGGAATGGACACCTATCAAAGGCGGAGAAACACCTCAAAACAACACTGTACAGAGTGTAGTGGGAAGGTTTGTGGTGCAGAAAACGCCAACCACCGAAAGGGCTGAGTCTGTGGGATTGCCAGACGCTCTTCAGGTGCCTGTTACCATAGGACCCATAGTTTCGATCTATAACCCTGAGAGAGATAGAGAGGAACAACAAAGGCAATTGGATAGAGAAAGGATTGAAATAGAAAGAAGGAATAATGTGACAAATGCATGGAAACAGTTGCCAGGATCAGTAACATGGAATACCCCATTAGACACAACAGTCGGTCCCAATTCAGAACAAGCAGGTCCGAGAGGACCAATGGATCTAAGGGGACCGCGGCCAAGACCCTATTCAGAATTAAGAGCTGATTTGAGGGAATGGGACGGGTCCATAGTATCCCCGAGTAACAGGACAAGAACGGAGCCAGAGTGGGAAACCAGGGGCAATGGGACGGTATCTCATTGTGGGGCCAGCGAAAGTAGTCAGGGCCGGGAAGGCCAAAGTCAAGAGAATAGAGGGGATGCATGGTGGTACCGAATCCTTCAGTGATACTGTTTCAAATACCATGTCAAGCAGAATGGTTTACAGTGATAGATCTTTGCCAGGCTTTCTTTTCAATCCCATTGGATGAAGAGAGCAGGTATCTTTTGGCTTTTAAAATGGAAGATCGCGTTTTAACATGGTGTCGAATCCCACAAGGATTCACAGACAGCCCATCCATCTTTAATCAGTTGTTGAAGAAGAATCTTGAGAATCTAGTACTGCCACAGAATTCGGTTCTGGTACAGTACATAGATGACCTACTTGTTGCGTCAGAAACAGAGGAAGCTTGTAAAGCAGACTCAATTGCCTTACTGAACCATTTAGCTGAAAATGGACATAAGGTATCTCCGAGCAAGTTGCAGTATTGTCTGACAGAAGTACAGTATCTAGGGCACAGGTTAGAAAAAGGGAAACGTAAGGTGTCCCCAGAGAGGATCGAGGCGATAATGAAAATGAATGCGCCTACAACTCAGAGGGAAGTTAGAATGTTCCTAGGAATGGTGGGTTACTGCCGACAGTGGATAGTTAACTTCTCACTGAAAGCAAAGCCCTTACAGAAACTGACGCACAAGGAGGTGAGTGATCCGGTACCATGGGATGAAGAATGTCTGGTGGCGTTTTTACAGCTGAGAGACGATTTATGTCGTGCTCCGGCTCTGGGAATGCCCGATTACGAGAAATCATTTTCACTCTATTGCTGTGAGAGAGAGGGATGTGCTTTGTCAGTCTTGGCACAGACCCACGGAAATGCCCGTAGACCAGTTGCATATTTTTCGGCTACATTAGATCCAGTAGCCGCAGCGTTGCCCGGATGTCTCAAATCCGTTGCTGCAACGGGTGTCAGCATTGAAAGGAGCGAGAGTATTGTGATGGGACATCCAGTGGTGGTGTATGTACCACATTCAGTTGAATTGTTAATGACCAGGACGAAGACGCAGCATTTGACCAATAGTAGGCTCACGCGCTACGAGCAAGTTATACTTGCCGCAGAGAACGTGACCCTCAGGAGATGCTCTGTCTTGAATCCTGCTACTTTGATGCCATTACCCACTGTGATAGAAGGCGAAGGATGTGAAGACCACGATTGCCTTGATGTGACTGAACTATGCACGAAACCCAGACCAGATATTGTGGATGAGCCATTGTCTGACCCCGATGAAATTTATTTTGTTGATGGCTCATGTTTAAGAGACGATACTGGTCGGTTGAGAGCAGCTTATGCTGTTTGTACTATTACTGGAGTTGTGGAAGCCGCTTGCCTGGAAGGAGTACATTCCGCACAGGTAGCAGAAATTATTGCCCTAACTCGTGCCTGCATAGCCGGAAACGGAAAGAGAGTCACCATCTACACGGACAGCCAATATGGTTTCGGTGTGGTTCATGACTTCGGGCAGTTGTGGTCTCAGAGGGGTTACATGACCTCCTCTGGTTCGCCCATTCGAAATGGAGAATTTGTGCGGCTGTTGTTAGAAGCATTACAAGGTCCAGTTGACATCGCAATAGTAAAGTGTGTAGCTCATACTAAGAATACAGATTTTGTGTCACAAGGCAATAGATACGCTGATGAAGTCGCACGTTATTGTGCGGAACAAAATTATTCTTTCTCAAAGGTGGAAATAGAAGGTGCAGAAGAAAGGACAGAATTAAGCATGATGTTAGAGACCGTGGATTCCTGGGAAGATTTGAGGGTAATGCAGGAGAATGCACCAGAAACTGAAAAAAGGGCATGGGAAACAGCAGGTTGTGTGCGAAGTGAAATGGATTTTTGGGTTTCAGCAGATGGGAGAGCTGTGTTACCTGAAGAATTAGCTAATCCCATGGCTAGAGAAATACATGGTCCAGTACATCTAGGAAGGGATGCTATGATGAGAGTGTTTAGGCAAACTTGGTATTGCCCTAAATTTAGAATAGCAGCAGAATCAGTATGCAAGCGATGTGTTACCTGCCAACAACTGAACGTAGGCAAACGAACACCAGTCACACTGAGTCACATTGGGAGGTCGGGGGGGCCTTTCAATAGAATGCAACTAGATTTCATCGAAATGCCAAGAGTCAATCGCCTTCGGTATGTGTTGGTGATTGTATGCGTATTTTCCAGATGGGTTGAAGCGTACCCTACACGTAGGTTGCGATACACTCACAGTGGCTAAATTGTTGCTCAGGGAGTTGATACCGCGCTTCGGGGTGCCTGCCTCTTTGGAATCTGACAGAGGAAAACATTTTAACAGCGAAATAGTGAAGATGTTGTGCTCCACACTGAATATCGATCAAAAGCTGCATTGTAGTTATCGACCAGAAGCTTCAGGAATTGTGGAACAAGTGAATGGCACATTGAAGAATAGATTGGCTAAAGTAGTGGCGTCCACATCTTTGAGTTGGCCAGATGCTCTTCCTTTAGTGCTCATGAGCATGCGCAGCACCCCTGACAGGAGGACAGGTCTCTCTCCCCACGAGATTCTGATGGGGAGGGCCATGAGACTTCCCACAGTTCCAACTACTGCCCTATTGAATATTACAGATGATCTGATCTTGGATTATTGTAAAGGACTGTCTGACGCCATCCATTCTGTGTCCCTTCAGGTGCATGCGGTTGAAGTTCCAGCATCGAGGAACCTGTGTCATGACCTGAACCCAGGGGACTGGGTATTGGTTAAAAAACACGTCCGGAAGAACTGCCTAGATGTTCGCTGGCGTGGGCCCTTTCAGGTAATCCTGATAACGAACACTGCAGTGAAGTGCGGGGGGCTGCCAAATTGGATCCATGCATCCCATACTCGAAGAGTTCCAGCACCTCTAGAAGGAACAGCTCCTATCCCAGACGAAAGCCCGGAAGTGGAAGAAGAGTCGCAAGAAGGGATTGAGGCAGCTGAGGGGGTGTCGGAAGAAGTTGGGAACGCAACGGATTCAGAAGAAGAGCGAAGGCAGGACGGCAGTGAGACGGAAGACGCAACTGAAGGAGAGAGCAGAAGTGAATACGACTCAGACTCAGATCCGTATCAGAGCGACCAAGAACCAAGTGAGAGGACAAGGAATAGGAGAATAAGGCTTGGAGCTGCCACTTGGCCAGCAAGGAGAAGAAGGCTAAGTTTGAGGTCGGCCCAGGAAGAAACGCTTGCTCCTATATCCGAAGACTCAGATCCAGAAGAAGATATCCAGGATCAAGCCGAGGAGGGTCTTAGAAGATCAAGGAGGGTGCGAGTGCCTAGCAGAAGATACTCTACTCCCGACTGGACCTACCTCGTTGCAGATGTCCGGGAGACACAGAACCTGGAGGATCAGGGAAGTGGACCTGGTCAGAACTGACCCGATCATCACCGTGCAAATAAGGTTTCTACTGCCAGGAGCGGAGACCGAAAGGTTGCTGACACTCAACATCGTTCATCCTCCTCTCCTGAGCGGAATAAGAAAATTGATTTTAGAGACAGTTGAGTTTCCAGTTTGCTGTTCACGATATCCAATATTGGAGGGAACTCTTCTTCGTTTGGAAATGCTTGAGAGAGTAGTAGAAATGTTAGGAGCGCTTATTGTTGTGGATTAATACCATATTACGAATGTCTTCAAGGGGGCGCAGAACTGGAAAGGTGAAGAAAGTGATCTTGATTAGAACGGACCCCTTTGTAATTGTGGATGTAGAACTGATAGTACCAGGAGTAGAAATTGAAAAAACGTTAACTCTCAATTTCGTCCGTCCACTTGTCCTGAGCGAAATAAGGAGAATAATCCTAGAAAAAGTTGACTTTCCATGTTGTGGTACGAACTGCCCAGAACCTGAGGGAATGTTACTTCGGATGGACATTTATGAAGACGTAGTGTCCCTCCTTGAGCCATACATAACTTCAGACGAAAATAAGACTCTTGAAAAGAAATTGTAAAATTGCTGCAAGATAACCTAGCGCCGAGTGGAAGAAGAAAAAATGGTAGGGGTTTCCTTTTAGCGGATGGAGAAGGGCTAGGGTTGACTATTTTCTACTGGACTTTGAACTGTTTTGCGGAAATAAATTGTCAAGCTTCCAAGTGTTCAAAAGAGAGACATTGCGAGAAAGAAAGACTTTGTTCGAAAGGAGGAAGAAGTTGATGCAGGAAGAACGTCCAAAGCGACACTGTTTGAGAACATGGAGGCTGGCAACCCGAACCGCAGGGCAAAATGTATAGTTGTTACACTTTTAGGAGTAGTGGTTCCTCTTATAGTTTTAGTGGTAACTGTTTCATTCCTAGTGGGACACGAGAGGGATGAAACTGCAGTCAAGGAGGTCAAGGGAGTGTCAACACCGAAAACTACCATTATTAATGATAAGGGAAACATCAATGATAAAGACAAAGCGTTGTTAGATGCAGAAATAAAAAGGCTACATACAGATGAGTCACAGGGAAATTACAAGTCAAATGCTTATGCTAAATTGCTTTATGAATACGTTGATGCCATGGAAGTGAAGAATTGTTACGTTTGTATGCAATTACCAGCTTCGGTAGAGGAGGGTATCAGATACCATCATCTTCCGTTGACATATGGAATCACGTGCAGTTTGTTGTTGAGCATATTTTATGGACGAGAAGGATTTGAGTATTATTTCTCGAATTTCGACTCGACATTGCCAGAGGTCCCGAATTTCAAGCATTTGAACAAATGGGACTATTACAAAAGCGAAGACAGATTACACAAATGGTTTATTCCATGGAAAACGTTAGATACTTCACATGCTCGAAGAAACAATCTGATTTGTCAAATATCAGAAGTTGAGAAAAAGTTTATAGGACAAGTAGATACTAGATACAGGAGGCAGAAGATTTTGAAGGCATCAGGACAATGGGAAACAGATTGGACCAAGGAGGAAAGGGCACATCAAAGAAAAGGTAGTATTGGTCCAATTGCTTTGGATAAGGAGAAACGGGGGAAACTGTGCATTCACAGGAGTCACTCCTATTATGAGAATTTTTATGTAGGTCAAGTCAATTGTGAACATGCCTTTCAATTGGAGTATTACTCTAAGGACTTTTTGAAAGGGATGCAAGCAATACCAAATGTATATTTTGTATGTGGAAGAAATGCCTATGTGAAGTTACCAGATAATTGGTACGGATCATGCTATCTGGCTGTTGTCTTCCCTAAAATATATCATGTTGAGAATTTAGAAACGCCAAAGAAAGAAATACCAACTAGGTGGAAGAGAGGGCTGGGTGCAGCAGAAGTAGTTGGAGATGTACTCGGTGCTGCATTCCCTATCTTAGGACTGATATTGAATGACATTAAGATCAGGAGGTTAGCTACAGTCGTAGATAGGCTATCTGCCAGTACTGCAAGATCATTGATGCTGATAGAAGGGGAGATGCAATCGATTAGGGCAATGGTTCTTCAGAACCGACTTGCTCTAGACGTTCTATTAGCAAAAGAGGGAGGAGTCTGTAAGGCTTTGAAGGTCCAGGAATGCTGCACTTACATTCCAGACAATTCAAAACCTCTAGAGAAGTATATACGAAACATCACTGCCATACACTATGAAATTGAGGATCTGGCAAAAGTAAATGTGTGGGAAAAAGTAGGTCATGGAATGGGTAAAGTTGGAAGTTGGTTTGCCAACTTAGGAAAGGGTATTGAGGTTCCGTGACAATTATAAGTGATGTTTTCGACTCGCACGAATATGGTCGAGTCTGGTATCTAAGAACCGCAAATAACGAGTTTAGTAAGTATGCGCAGTTTCGCTGTGCTAACTTAAACCGTTCGTTTGATATGTGGGTTTTTCATCTGTACCCACGGGTTCCATCTTAGATACGGCATCCATTTTGTCTCTTGCCCTCAAGTAGCCAGCGAACGGACACTGTCCGCTTCGTTACCCTGGGACTCTCAAGATATTTGTGGAAGACACATGTTCTTTGTAAATATCTTTTACGATGAGGGGGATGATACTGTAAGGCAGATGGCCCTGCTTGAGGCGCTTCTGCCGTGCCGGTTTATTGTCTCAGCCGTGCATCTCATTAGGCACGTCCCTTTGATGCCTGTATCTCGTGTTTCCTGATACCTCCCCTTTTACACCCTTCTCGATCTCCCCACTGTCTCCATCTTCCTCTGCACCTGTCTTTGTCCCTATTTCGATCTGTTTTACTGCCGATTGGAATTCACTAATGTTGGGAAGATAGGTTTTTACAGTTGGGAACCGCCAAATGTTTCCGCACTTATGTTCCGGACCTTATGTGTACCAAAGTGACCAAAGCAACCCCTCTGGGGGATAATTATGGGAACCAGGTTGTAAACTTTTGTGTATCATGTTGTCCTATGAGTAAATTCTGTATAAAAGGAATATCTCCACAGAACCAATTTGAAGCAGTCTCCCCAAGTTGCACGTGGTGTACTTGTTGTGACTTCTGTGTTCCCTGCAGTAAATAAACCTTGAATCTTTGACGCCGAAGGAAGTGTCCCGTGTCTCTGTAGTTTGTGTGCCGAAACAGGTATCCCATGAAGGTTATAGGTGTTGTTCCCTGGCACCGCTGGTACTGTTAAAAAGTCCAGTCCTTCAGTTGGCGCCCAACGTGGGGCGACTTCAGCGGTACCGGTCCAAAGCCTGATGATCGTGAGGAACTTCGTGTGAAATTTCCGAGGGAAGGTGCACCCCGCTTCATCGATCCTGTTGTCGAAATAAGTGGCCCGAAGTTTTTCCCTGCGAAGATTCCCGCCTCCTGACGGCTGCGACGGACCGATGCCCTGACTGTCGACCTGTCTTCGACGCCCGGCGTAGACCTTATGTACAAGCGAGACGACAGACGGGCCTTCCTGGTGACGCCATTGAAGTTCTGAGTTAAGTATTTGTGGGTCGCTCCCAGTCCTTAGTGGTTGTTCTAGCTTTTGAAAGTTTTGTGGTTAGCCTTTAAGGCTTTGTGGTAATAGCTCACTGAGCTTTGTAATAGCCTCCTCAGGCTTTGTGGTTAGCTCTCCGAGCTTTGTGGTAGCCTTAAGGCTTTGTTGTATTGCATGGTTCCATTGCATTTGTGGTTCTTAGTATTAGTCCTTAGTATTATTTGACAGTTGCAATTGCCAAAAACCGAGGGTTTTGACTTACACGAGGTTTTATTGCTTCGGTAATCCTTGAAGTTTGATACTAGGTTAGTGTGCACGATGCCTAGCCATAGTGGTTTGTTCCGTATTTTTAAATGTTGCGCAATGGATTCCCGGTTGGAGGACTCGTGTCCGATACCTCCAGTTGGAACTCCGATACATGATCTTTATAGTCGACATGGGGTGGGTCCTATAATATATAATGATTACTGGGTCCGCTATACAAAGAAAGACGGTGATCTTAGATGGCCACCACATGGAACTTTTGAACTTTCGATCTTAGATAATCTTGAGGCTAAACTATTTTTAAAGAAAGCTAGGCCAGCTATGTTTGATTCCTTTCGGATATGGCGTAAAGAGGCCAAACAGAAAGAAATCAAACAACTTAAAAAGAATCAAAAACAAGAGTTCGTTCCTGTAATGCAAGCTATAAAAGAATGTAGACAAGACAAAGAAGAAAAAGACATGGAAATCGCTACTAGATTGCATCACATGAAAATAGATAAATGTTACCCAGTTTTACCGAATAATCTAGAAAAGAAAGAAGAAGATTTGAGGGAGGATTCCTTGTTATCATATTTGATGAAATCACCACCTCCTTATGTACAGGGTGCTCCTGCTCCTGTAGTTGCTCCTGTAGTACCTCCTGTTGTACCTCTTGTTGCTCCAGTGGCTGCGGGCCAGCCCGCTGTTAACCCTACGTTTGTTTCACCACCTGTTCTTGTTCCTACTGCTCCTGTACCTGTACCTCCGCAGACTGTTGTTTCTGCTACTCCAACTATCTTGTCCGTTCCTACTATGCCTTCCTTCACCTCCAGTGTTGTTGCCCCTGTTTTTCTTTCCCCTTCTGTTCGTAAGCGTGTTCCTAACTCTGTTGCTACTCTTTATTCACCTCTTTCTGGTCCGTTATTTTCGTCTGATTCATCTGAAACTCCTCAGAGACGGAGTCAGATCCCTAATGGTAGGGAGAAAGAGACGTTAGTAACAATGGCACACAGGTGGATAAGACATCCTGCTAATTACACTCCACGTGTAGTCTTTGATACGTTTTCTCAGTTTAATGAGCCTACGCAGAGATTCGTATTTGAGGAGATGTGTAACTTTTTGAGAGAAGAATGGTATAATGATGAAATAGATAATGTACCGTCCGACATAATTGAACTTCAGAGTCACTTTTCGAACGGTATGATTATAGGAGACGATGTACGACGTGCCGTGGAACGCTTATTAGCATTCAGACCCACAGCACATTCTCGGGTGTCATTGGATGATACCACTGAGAACTGGAAAACGGTTCCTGGTCAGTATCCTATGAGAGAGGTTCCGCCACTGTGGGTGCCTGGTGACCCTGCTGCTAACCCTGCGGTGCTACCGCATTTTCGAAGAGTGTGGATACATCTTCCATGGAAACGATCAGAAGTTTTGCAAGTGAAGCAATCCTTACCTGATCCGCGTAAAAATCCGGCTTGTTATTATAAGGAGTTATCACAACTGGTGGAAGCTACTATTATGAATATTGCCGACATCGACATGTTGTTTGGCAATGTGGTACCGCAACCAGTTTGGGCTAAAATTCGTCAAGCCGATCACGCAGTTGAATTAGGGGGTGATTGGGCTGCACTGCTAGCAGCTGATGCATTACAAGTTGGTGGGGCCAAGCCTGAACAGCTGATTTTGGATTTGCCTCAGAAAATCATTACGCTCATGAAAACTCTCATGCCAGCGATGAAGGTGAACTGGGATAAGTTATCAGCTTGTAAGCAAAAGAAAGACGAGAGTGTCTCAGATTTCTTTACAAGGTTTGAGGAAGCGTTTGTCGACCACAGCGGCCAGGACATGGGCGCTGAGGGAGGCCAGCGATTATTCGTTGACAAATTCGTGTCGAATTTGCTGCCTGAACTAAGCAACAAATTAAAGAATTCAGAAAGTGCATGGGCAGTTTCAACCCCTGCGCAAATACTAGCAACGGCTCAGTATTATGAGAATAGGGAAAAGGAAGAGAGTGATCGTGTAGAAAAGAAAACGAAAGAACTCAAAACGAAGGTTTTGTTGCAGCAAGCATACCCTCCACGATCAAACCAAAATGATTCGCAACAGCAGTATCGACCACGAGCACAGCCCGATAGGACACAGCCGCGCTCTGACAGCTTTGATTCCAGATCTTCACTTGGGTATAATCAGTGCGCATATTGTAGGAAAGAGGGACACCTAAAATATGATTGTCTTGCCTTACGGGACCGTCTGAATGGTGTGTCGATACGTGGAAACCGTGGTGGTGGTCCTCAACAGGCACCTCGTGGTAGAGGTCGTGGTTCATTCCACAATCAGAGTGATCGTTATCAAAATCAATCAGACGCAAATAATTATTTTGACCAGCGAAATGCGGGGTCAGTTCGATCTGCACAGTATAATGTTGATGATTATTATGCAGAGCATGAAACTGTTGTAAATAACAACTACTAGGACAGCCGACGACAAAGAGAGGGAGTAGTGTCAGTTCCGGTCGATCAGAGTGGGCCTTACGTTGCAGTGGCTACATCAGGTGTAGTTGAGCCTTTTCTGTTAGACACTGGTGCGACGAAAAGTTCCATCATGCATTCAAAACTCCCTGGCGCACCTTTGTCTGGCTTAACGAACGTTTCCGTTGGATTCTCTGGCGCCCCTGTTAGTAACCCAGTCTCTAGTCCTTTGCCTCTTATGATTGGACCCCGTGAGCTAACCGCTCCACTGATTCTATCTACAGGTTGTGGTGAAAATCTTTTGGGCCTGGATTTGTTGAAACGATTATATGCAACATTGTATTGTTCCCCCGAAGGAGTGGAGCTTACATTGGGACGGAGAGTGATCTCTCCCATGTATTTATCGGTCGATAAATTCCCACCGGAATTGAGTTCTCTCCCTGCGTCTCTATGGGCCACAGGTCCCAATGACGTGGGCCTGTTAGACATTCCACCTTATGTGATTCAATTGAAACAAAATGCGCGACTACCGCGTTTACCTCAATATCGTATTTCTCTTGAGGGCGAACGAGCGCTGTTAGCAATTGTTCATGATCTCATTGGAAAAGGTGTTGTTGAAGAAACTCGTGGAAATGTATGTAATAGCCCTGTATTGCCAATTCTGAAACGAACTGACCCAACTAAACCTCCTGTGTATCGCTTTGTTATAGATTTGAGAGAGGTAAATAAAATAGTGGTTCCACAATTTCCCGTGGTCCCTGACATTACGGCTTTATTAACAATGATTCCGGCATCTGCCTCCTGGTTCACAGTAATCGATCTAAAGAATGCTTTCTTTAGCATCCCAATTGCAGAGGAAAGCAGAGACCTATTCGGATTTTCATTAGGAGGTCGCAGTTTTAGGCTAAAACGCGCTCCACAGGGCTACTGTGAGAGTCCGTCAATCTACAGCCAAGCACTTAAAGGTCAGCTTGATGCCTTTGTATTACCTAATGGTGCAGCTTTGATTCAATACGTTGACGATCTTTTAGTGGCAGCTGATACAGAGGCCATTTGCAAGACGGCTACAGTATCATTATTGCACTATCTACATGACTTACACCACAAGGTATCGCCTTCAAAGCTACAGTATTGTTGTCAAGAAGTTACCTATCTAGGTCACTTATTGTCAAAACAAGGGAGAAGGTTGACCCCAGAGAGAATTGCAGCGATTTCCCGAATGACTGTGCCAAAGAGATGTTCGCGCCTTTTTAGGTATTACGTCCTACTGCAGACAATGGATTCCAAATTTTTCATTGTTGGCGAAACCATTGATAGCCCTTACATGCAAAGACGTTTCATCCCCAGTACCTTGGTCTGAAGAATGTCAGAAAAGTTTTTCTGAATTGCATGATGCGTTGTGTTCGGCTCCTGTGTTGGGCACTCCTGACTACAGTAAGCCGTTTACACTATACGTTCACGAGAGGGATGGTTGCGCGTTGAGTGTTTTGACACAACCTTTTGGTGGTAAACAACGCCCATGTGCCTATTTTTCTTCGACTTTAGACCCAGTAGCAAGAGCCTTGCCAAGTTGTTTAAGAGCAACAGCGGCAGCTGCGGCGTCCATTCGACAGTCCGCAGGTCTAGTCATGGATAATATGCTCACGGTAATGGTTCCGCATGCAGTCGACACTCTATTGAACCGAACGAAAACTCAACATCTGACAAGTGCAAGATTGTCTGGTTATGAGTTGACGTTACTGGCCAGTCACATACGGATAAAACGATGTAATGTGTTGAATCCAGCAACATTGCTGCCGATCGACACAGAATCAAGTGATGAAGCAGTACATGACTGCTATCTCAAAACTGAAGAGGAAACTAAAGGTCGCATTGACCTAAAAGATACTCCATTGACAGATCCCGATGGTACTTTATATGTGGATGGTTCCTGTTTCAAGTTGCCGAACGGTGATGTGACAACTGCGTATGCTGTAGTTACATTGAGAACGATTGTGGAAAGCGCAAGGTTAAGTCAGAATTCGGCTCAGGCTGCTGAGTTAATTGCTTTGACGAGAGCGTGTGTGTTGTCTAAAGATAAACGGGTGAATGTGTTTACAGATAGCCAGTATGCGTTTGGTGTGGCACATAGTTTTGGACGACTGTGGAGAGAAAGAGGATTCCTTACGTCACATGGTACGAAGATTCAACATGGCCAGCTTGTAAATGATCTTTTGGATGCACTTACGTTGCCTAAGCAAGTGGCGATTGTTAAATGTAGTGCGCATCGTAAGGTGACGGATGATGTTGGTCGTGGTAACGCGTTTGCGGATGAGACTGCTAAGGAGACTGCCTGGAACCTTAGCACTCGAATGTATGTGACGAGTTCGGTTAGGTGGCCTGCAGAATCAAGTATGTGTGAAAACACTATCGAGAGTGTAAAAGCAATTCAGAATGAGGCCACCGAGACTGAAAAGACGAAGTGGAAAGAAAGTACGGGAAAGTTGGATGCGAATGGTTGTTGGATTGACTTATCGGAACAGAAAAGATGGATGTTGCCTGATGCGTATGTGCTGGCTGTTGTGACTATGGCACATGGGTTAGCACATATTAGCGCGAAAGGTATCTGTAAATTGCTGTTTCCTGTGTGGAAGAATGATGGTATTACGAAATGTGCTGAACGTTTGGTTAAGAATTGTATGGTGTGTATGTTGTACAATCCTGGTAAGGGAACCCCAACTCCTCCTGGTAGTTTTGCTCCCCCTTCATGTCCCTTTGAGGTGATCCAATTGGACTTCATCCATATGGAGCGATGCAATAACTTGAAATACGTTTTAGTTGTTGTTTGCGCATTCTCCCGATGGATTGAGGCCTATCCTCTCAAAGACAATACTGCTTTGTCCACTGCGAAAATCCTACTGAAGGAATACTTTCCTCGGTATGGAATGCCTAGAATTGTGTGGTCAGACAACGGAAGTGAGTTTGTGGGGAGTGTGATGAAGAGTGTGTGCAAGGGCCTTGGAATTAATCAGAAATTCCATAGTGCCAATCATCCTCAGTCAGCTGGTTTGGTTGAAGGGTACAATGGCACCCTTAAACTAAAACTAGCAAAGATTCAGGCTACGACAGGTCTTTCATGGCCTGACGCTTTACCCTTAGCATTGCTGTCAACAAGGGCAACTGTACACTCCCGAGTAGGGCTCAGCCCCTATGAAATAGTGTTCGGTCGTCCTGCCAATGTTTGGGGGGTCCCTAGACCGGGTGCCTTTTGTGATCTTGAGTATCCAATGTTGATCGATTATCTTTATGACTTGACTGCTAAACTGAGGTTAATTCACCAACAGGTTCACGAAGCATTGCCGACGCAGACGGAGGGTCCAGGCCACCCGCTCCAGCCCGGAGATTGGGTGGTAACGCGAAACTTTTCGCGCAAGAACAATTTGGATCCCAGGTTCACTGGACCCTATCAGGTCCTCCTTGCCACGAGAACTGCAGTTCGTGTCGAGGGGCGGAAAAATTGGGTGCATGCCACCCATACCAAGAAAGTCCCCATCCCGTTGCCAGCAGACTCGTGGGTGAGGAAAGGCATTGCATCAACTGAAACCGAAGGATTGCCGGCGTTTGTACCTTTCAGCGACGCACAACCTGTCGGAGAATCCTCAGTGCAGCAAAAAGGCATTGTTGAACACTTGTCATCAGAAGACTCAAGACCAGAACATTCAGCTGATCAACAGGGCGTCGTCCCTTCGACGGATCTTTTGTTTAACGAACAGACACGTCCTGGGAAAACCCGATATTTTCTGCGATCCAGCACTAAAGACTAATAAAAAAACCCCGTTCTGTCCCTTGACAAGTGCATTATCCCGTTTTCCATGATCAGTTTGAACACTCATACTATTGTAATTATTTTGTACATATTCATTGAGCTTCGTTCCTTACACTTTTTTGTTTCCACAGCTGAGAGACATTGTTTTCACATATATATATATATCTGTGAAATGAAGGCCGTAGGGCCGCGCGCGTACTTCCTCCTGGTTAGTAGGTCTTGACGCTAGGTTAAAGACCGTCGGTTCCTGGGAACTCCTAGGAATTGACTATTGCTACACAGAACGAAGTGCGTCAAGAAACGTTGCGGACGGTCATAGGGAATGGCATTTTCAAAGCTGATGGACTTGGAAAGAGCTCAAGCACAAAGATTCAAGCTGCAGCAACTCAGTCGTACCAAATGTTTTGTGTTTCAAATATTCGTACTGTTTGTGACTGTTTCTGCGTTATTGGCGGGTGGAGTATATTACACAATGTCTTACTTCTTGCCTTCTACCATACCTACTCCTACCCCGGACCTTAAACTCACCTCCACTGTTTCTCCTCATTCTTTTCACATTTTACCTGAACACGAGCAGGCTAGACGTGCAGAATTCCGCAACAATTCCTTTATTCAGCTCCTTCATCAGCATCAGTTAGTGGTTAACACTACTAATTGTTGGGTGTGTGGGTTGATGCCGCATACTACGGATAAGGGAATTCCATATCTGGTGTTACCGTATAGCTCCCAAGGGTCTGCTCGAGCATTTCAAACAATGTTTCGAAGCGCACTGGGTTTCCACCCCATTCGAGAACCACGTTCCCCCTACTCTGGTCCTACCTCGTACCAAAAATCTTTATCTATAGCAATAGAGGATTTAGATAGCGATATCTATGATCCCACGCTTATCCCTGAAGAAGAGGTACAAGCCTATAGGGTCCTAAGTAGAGGCGAATATAGTGTGTTCACTGGTGAAAAACAGCTTAAAAGCTCGCCTCCGATATGGGTCGTACCCCACATTGGCAATTTTTGTTTAATAGGTCGCGGCCGTAGATCGAAAGCCCGACTTGGAGAGAGTGCTTGCACTGAAAATTATATTTTGCCAATGGTCTCGTCCCCTGTGTTTTTGGCTGCCAAGGGTACATACTTTATTTGTCATGATCGTGCGTATGCATGGTTGCCCTCTGACTTCATGGGTTCATGTTATATCGCAAACTTGTTGCCTCCGACGTTTACTGTAGATGCAGATTATCACAAAACTAGAGTTGTGAGAGGCGTAATTAGCGAAGAGGATACTGCCGGTCAAGAGGCAGGAGACTTTTTCAAGGGTTTCCTCCCATTTTGGGGACCTATGGTTAATAGTAGGAACCTGAGACAGTTGACTCGAGTGGTAGAATCGACAGCTAATATTACTGCCAGTGCCCTTGGTAATATCACCACAGAACTTCAGGCGGATAGACTTATGACGTTACAAAACCGTATGGTTTTAGACGTGATCTTAGCAGATCGAGGTGGGGTATGTAAGGTGATCCATTCGAGCTGCTGTATTTTCATTCCTGATAACGCTCCGACTGTCTATCAAGCCATCTCGAAGTTACATAAGATCTCCGAATCCATACACGTGGATGTAGGGGATTGGACGCTACTTGGATGGTTTTGGGGCCTGATGTCGACTTGGGGTTGGAAGATTCTGATGATCATTGGGGTCGTTGTAGTGTTCCTGTTCACGTGTTGCCTTTGCGTGCAGTGCGGTCCTGCCTTATGTGGCCTCTGTGCTACAACGTGTATAAGACAGCCACCTGTTACCAAAGGGTCTCGGTTGGACAGAGCTATGCTACAGCAACATCTCGAGGGTCTGATGAATATCGAATATGATTCCGACTAGTGCTTGCCTACATGAGGGCAAAAGGAGCGTCTGAGGTTCCGTGACAATTATAAGTGATGTTTTCGACTCGCACGAATATGGTCGAGTCTGGTATCTAAGAACCGCAAATAACGAGTTTAGTAAGTATGCGCAGTTTCGCTGTGCTAACTTAAACCGTTCGTTTGATATGTGGGTTTTTCATCTGTACCCACGGGTTCCATCTTAGATACGGCATCCATTTTGTCTCTTGCCCTCAAGTAGCCAGCGAACGGACACTGTCCGCTTCGTTACCCTGGGACTCTCAAGATATTTGTGGAAGACACATGTTCTTTGTAAATATCTTTTACGATGAGGGGGATGATACTGTAAGGCAGATGGCCCTGCTTGAGGCGCTTCTGCCGTGCCGGTTTATTGTCTCAGCCGTGCATCTCATTAGGCACGTCCCTTTGATGCCTGTATCTCGTGTTTCCTGATACCTCCCCTTTTACACCCTTCTCGATCTCCCCACTGTCTCCATCTTCCTCTGCACCTGTCTTTGTCCCTATTTCGATCTGTTTTACTGCCGATTGGAATTCACTAATGTTGGGAAGATAGGTTTTTACAGTTGGGAACCGCCAAATGTTTCCGCACTTATGTTCCGGACCTTATGTGTACCAAAGTGACCAAAGCAACCCCTCTGGGGGATAATTATGGGAACCAGGTTGTAAACTTTTGTGTATCATGTTGTCCTATGAGTAAATTCTGTATAAAAGGAATATCTCCACAGAACCAATTTGAAGCAGTCTCCCCAAGTTGCACGTGGTGTACTTGTTGTGACTTCTGTGTTCCCTGCAGTAAATAAACCTTGAATCTTTGACGCCGAAGGAAGTGTCCCGTGTCTCTGTAGTTTGTGCGCCAAAACAGGTATCCCATGAAGGTTATAGGTGTTGTTCCCTGGCACCGCTGGTACTGTTAAAAAGTCCAGTCCTTCAGTATCGTTTGGTACATACTGAAACCCATCATCATAATTGTGATTTGCGTAATCACTTTGTGGGGATTGGTGCGTTTGTATCAATGTTATAGAGCAAATAGGTTGCAGAGAACTATGAGGAAACAGGAGGAAGAGTTGACAGCGATGCAGGACACTCAATACAAGAGTCTGAAAGCATTGGAGAATATGAAAAGAGGTGGCACAGCCATGACTTCACTTTGAAGGGTTCTACATTTTTAGTGTCTTGATGGTGATGACCCCTGAAGGTCATCAAAGGGGGGACTGAGAGAGCACAAGTTTGGAAAAAAATGTATAAGTGTACCATATTTACAAGCACATAGTTAGTTTAAACATGTTTTGCACACGAGTGTTTTATATCCAGGAGTGAAATATACAGAGTGTTCTATATTCAGTAGTGAAATGTTTCGAATGTTTAAGTAGTGTAACAATAATCATAACTGTGTGAGATTAATGTAGAAATGTTGGGATGAAAATGAAACCTCACGTCCTCATGTTAAAGGACTCATGTCAGAATCTAATGTAACTCTGAAATCCAGTAAATGTGTAGGCCTCAGGGCAATTCACAGCAAACCTAAACGTGCTGCTAAAATAATGTGAGATAAGGTTGACGTGGTTCTTCCAAATGTATTATTGAACTTAGGGTTGAAGTGTATGCTTTATAGATGTGTTATTTTAGAAACGTATGCTAGTTAAGAATGTTGCTGCTTAAATCAAGTCAATGTTTTAAGAGTGCAGGGACCCGCTTCATGTAAATCAAGTAGGCCTGAACTGATAATGTCATATCGTTTGAAATGCTATGTGCTCGTTAGGGGAGAAGTCGAGAGATGTCCAGTACAGAGCTTTGGAGTGTGTTTTACAACCTAAAGATATGGTGGAGTCTGGAATAAGAGGCCCACTGCAGGACGAACTGTATGCAGGTGCGAGGGTCCTAATCAGCTCGAATGAAAGGGACTTTGTTCAGTGGCGCCTTGCGCAGGCCTGTAGGAGTTTCCAGGAATGTAGGGGGTATCGGCGCATTGGAGAAGAAGCCTGGGAACCAAGGTCAACGTTAACGAGGGTCTTCAAGAGTACCATCATGGAGTTTACCGCGCAAAGATGTACCAGGTGAGGGGCGTCCCAAGGGGCGTTCCTATCAGAAATGTGATTTGGTATTAGGGAAAGAGACCCGGGAGGAGAGCAGAGCAGATGATTTTAGGAGCCTAAGGAAGCGGATGGGTAGGCAGATAGGCTGATCAGGAGAGACCCATAATCAGAGAAGAGACAAAGAGAAGTGCGTGATCTTCTTAGGAAGTCACCACGGCTGACACCTAGAGGGGTAAAGATCTTGCTAAGTAGGGATGTCACTTAGTATAGGGTAGGGACAGACTAACCTTAATTTTCTTTTCTGTAATGACTTTGAGGTTGCAACTTGTATCCATTTTGGCAACCCTTATGGTTTTCGAGATTGTACTTATTATTCTGTTTTTCAGACTTAGACTACTTAAGAAGTTCATGTTTATAGTGATACCAATTTATCTTTTGAATCTCATTTTGAGAAGTTTGTATCTTCAGTTATCTTTGACTTTATATTAAACCTTTAAAACTTAATCCTGGTCAGTGGTCATTTAGAGTGGTGTAAGTTCTTAAATTGATTGACTTATTGTAAGATTACCTTTTACTCAATGACAGGTACCAACGATTCAGTCGACAAGTTTGGGATTTGGTAAGGTAACTAATAACCAGTAATCCCGCGTTAGCATAGTGAAAAAATGGAGAAAAAAAATATATTTGTACTTAGGCATGGGTTTACTATGAGCAAATATACAGTCTATGGGTGCTAAAGTGGAAAAGAAATACGCAAAAGAATTGCAGGAGTACTTTTGAGGAAATTCAGCAGTCACAGCTTTACTGAAACATTCTTGCAAATCTTAGTGAATTCCCAAAAAAGAAAAAATATAACATAGGAGTAAATTTACAGGC
The DNA here is from genome assembly GCF_964261635.1 of Lissotriton helveticus. Taxonomy (NCBI): domain Eukaryota; kingdom Metazoa; phylum Chordata; class Amphibia; order Caudata; family Salamandridae; genus Lissotriton; species Lissotriton helveticus. Next base: position 1,105,157,430 of record NC_136057.1, on the reverse strand, counting down.
GTCCATTTCCAATTGATTTTTTTGTGAATATGGCCCTTAATTATTTCCCTCTCAACCCCCCCCCCCCCCCCAACCCCACACACACTTTTTTGACTCACTACAAACAACCATTTCAGAAAAACTGAGGGCGCTTTGTCTGCTGCCCTTCAAACTCACCCTTACATTGAACATAACCTTTTTACCTTTATTTGTGGCAGGCCTTAGGTGAAGTTTGATTGTAGCCATCTGTGGCTGTACGGACATTTTACATTCCAGGCATAATTACACTGCCCCGGCCCTGAACCCCCTATCTTATCTGGGCAGTCAGTCAGTACTCAGGCTCCCAGAGATGCTGTGAATACGTTCCCTAAAGAGCTGCCTGCGCTCACATTACTGGTTTGTTCATCCACGGCTGGCTGTTCGCTGCACAAAGCTGCCCTATTTCCTAGAAAGGCAGAGATCGATGCCAAACAGGATGCGCCTATCCTTCCCTAACAAATGTGTACATGTACATCTATTTGCATCCTGAAACTGGCACTTTCGTTTGATTCCAGCTCGAGGGCAGCCGTTTTAAAAAGGTGGCAGTTATTATTCAAAATATTCGTTTTCTTAATATTAGACCTGCGGTTTCAATCTAGGCTTGTTTTATGCTCTGCTTTCATTTTAATACGCCATTCATATATGGTTTCCTGCCTGTCCTTTCCTAGCTCTAACATTCTATCAGAATTTCAGACATTATACAGTTTCCAGCAGTTGTGCTTCAAAAACACTGCGGGCAGAATTACAAGCCCCTTGCGCCACTTTTGCGTCACTTTTAACATGGGAAAGGTGACACAAAAGTGGCGCAGGGGGCGTGTAACTCTGCCCCTGCGAACCTTGTTGCTACGCCGACAGAAAATGTCAGCGAACAGGTAGAAAGGGGTGAAAGAGAGTTCGATGGACGTCGAGCTGAGCAGATCAGTCGGTGTTCAAGGCAAAATCGAATATGGGAGTTTGGAGGTGTTTGTGCTTGCTGTGAGGCAGGATTGAGTTAAAGAGGCCTGGAGCTGCCATTGTCATCAGATACATTTGGATTTATTTTGGCATGACTGATGTCCTTACAGTGCCAGCCACAGTTCTGTTCGGCGACATGTTGCCTAGCATTGTCATTGTCAGCTTGTTTGAAATGTGTTTCTGCGGGGTGTCACACAACCAGAGCCGATTTTAGGGCAGTGCGACCGGTGCGGCTGCACTGGGCGCTGGCCTGAGGAGGGGTGCGCTGACCTCAGGGGGGCGCTGTGTTTAGCAATAAGTTGCCATTTAAAAACACCTATAGCAGAGTTACTTCTACGTTCAGTCAGTGGCGTCACTGGGGTTGGTGTCACCCGGTGCGGGTAACTCATGGTGTCACCCCCTCATGATTTACCGCATGGACCACCTCTGTCGGAAATGTACGGTGCTAGGTACTGTCTTACTCCCTCTAGCTCCCTCTCTCTGTCTAGCTCCCTCTAGCTCCCTCTCTCTGTCTTACTCCCTCTAGCTCCCTCTGTATCCCTCTCTCTCTGTCTTACTCCCTCTAGCTCCCTCTCTCTCTGTCTTGCTCCCTCTCTCTCTGTCTCCCTCTCTCTGTCTAGCTCCCTCTAGCTCCCTCTCTCTGTCTTACTCCCTCTAGCTCCCTCTGTCTCTCTCTCTCTGCCTTACTCCCTCTAGCTCCCTCTCTCTCTGTCTTACTCCCTCTAGCTCCCTCTCTCTGTCTTGCCCCCTCTAGCTCCCTCTCTCCCTCTCTTACTCCTTCTAGCTCCCTCTCTCTGTCTTACTCCCTCTTGCTCCCTCTCTCTCTCTGTCTTACTCCCTCTAGCTCCCTCTCTCTGTCTTACTCTCTCTAGCTCCCACTCTCTCTCTTACTCCCTCTAGCTCCCGCTCTCTCTGTCTTGCTCCCTCTAGCTCCCTCTCTCTGTCTTACTCCCTCTAGCTTCCTCTCTCTCTGTCTTACTCCCTCTAGCCCCCTCTCTCTTACTCCCTCTAGCTCCCTCTCTCTCTCTTACTCCCTCTAGCCCCCTCTCTCTCTGTCTTGCTCCCTCTAGCTCTCTCTGTCTTACTCCCTCTAGCTCCCTCTCACTCCGTCTTGCTCCCTCTAGCTCCCTCTCTCTCTTACTCCCTCTAGCTCCCTCTCTCTGTCAAGAGCCCTCTAGCTCACTCTCTCTCTGTCTTACTCCCTCTCTCTGCCTAGCTCCCTCTCTCTCTGTCTTGCTCCCTCTGGCTCCCTCTGTCTCCCTCTCTCTGTCTTACTCCCTCTAGCTTCCTCTCTCTCTGTCTTACTCCCTCTAGCTCCCTCTCTCTGTCTAGCTCCCTCTAGCTCCCTCTCTCTCTCTTACTCCCTCTAGCTCCCTCTCCCTCTGTCTTGCTCCCTCTCTCTCTCTATCTTAATCCCTCTAGCTCCCTCTCTCTGTCTAGCTCCCTCTCTCTGTCTTGCTCCCTCTAGCTCCTTCTCTCTCTCTTACTCCCTCTAGCTCCCTCTCTCTCTGTCTTACTCCCTCTAGCTCCCTCTCTCTCCCTCTCTCTCTGTCTTACTCCCTCTAGCTCCCTCTCTCTCTGCCTTACTCCCTCTCTCTCTGTCTTACTCCCTCTAGCTCCCTCTCTCTGTCTTGCTCCCTCTAGCTCCCTCTCTCCCTCTCTTACTCCTTCTAGCTCCCTCTCTCTGTCAAGAGCCCTCTAGCTCACTCTCTCTCTGTCTTACTCCCTCTAGCTCCCTCTCTCTCTGTCGTACTCCCTCTAGCTCCTCTCTCTGTCTTCCTCCCTCTAGCTCCCTCTCTCTCTCTTACTCCCTCTAGCTCCCTCTCTCTGTCTAGCTCCCTCTCTCTCTGTCTTGCTCCCTCTATCTCCCTCTGACTCCCACTCTCTCTGTCTTAGTCCCTCTAGCTCCCTCTCTGTCTAGCTCCCTCTAGCTCCCTCTCTCTCTGTCTTACTCCCTCTAGCTCCCTCTGTCTCTGTCTTACTCCCTCTGGCTCCCGCTCTCTGTCTAGCTCCCTCTCTCTGTCTTGCTCCCTCTAGCTCCTTCTCTCTCTCTTACTCCCTCTAGCTCCCTCTCTCTCTGTCTTGCTCGCTCTAGCTCCCTGTAGCTCCCTCTCTCTCTATCTTACTCCCTCTAGCTCCCTCTCTCTGTCTAGCTCCCTCTCTCGCTGTCTTACTCTCTCTAGCTCCCTCTCTCTCTGTCTTACTCCCTCTAGCTCCCTCTCTCTCTGTCGTACTCCCTCTAGCTCCTCTCTCTGTCTTCCTCCCTCTAGCTCCCTCTCTCTCTCTTACTCCCTCTAGCTCCCTCTCTCTCTGTCTTACTCCCTCTAGCTCCCTCTCTCTCTGTCGTACTCCCTCTAGCTCCTCTCTCTATCTTCCTCCCTCTAGCTCCCTCTCTCTCTCTTACTCTCTCTAGCTCCCTCTCTCTCTGTCTTACTCCCTCTAGCTCCCTCTCTCTCTGTCGTACTCCCTCTAGCTCCTCTCTCTGTCTTCCTCCCTCTAGCTCTCTCTCTCTTACTCCCTCTAGCTCCCTCTCTCTCTGTCTTACTCCCTTTAGCTCCCTCTCTCTCTATCTTACTCCCTCTAGCTCCCTCTCTCTGTCTAGCTCCCTCTCTCTCTGTCTTGCTCCCTCTAGCTCCCTCTGACTCCCTCTCTCTCTGTCTTACTCCCTCTAGCTCCCTCTCTGTCTAGCTCCCTCGAGCTCCCTCTCTCTCTGTCTTACTCCCTCTAGCTCCCTCTGTCTCTGTCTAGCTCCCTCTCTCTCTCTGTCTTACTCCCTCTAGCTCCCTCTGTCTCCCTCTCTCTCTGTCTTACTCCCTCTAGCTCCCTCTCTCTCTGTCTTACTCCCTCTAGCGCACTCTCTCTCTGTCTTGCTCCCTCTCTCTTATTCCCTCTAGCTCCCTCTCACTCTGTCTTGCTCCCTCTCTCTCTGTCTCAGTGCTCCCTCTAGCTCCCTCTCTCTCTATCGTACTCCCTCTAGCTCCCTCTCTCTGTCTAGCTCCCTCTCTCTCTCTCTGTCTTACTCCCTCTAGCTCCCTCTCTCTCTGTCTTACTCCCTCTAGTGCCCTCTCTCTCTGTCTTGCTCCCTCTAGCTCCCTCTCTCTTATTCCCTCTAGCTCCCTCTCTCTCTGTCTTGCTCCCTCTAGCTCCCTCTCTCTCTATCGTACTCCCTCTAGCTCCCTCTCTCTGTCTAGCTCCCTCTCTCTCTGTCTTTCTCACTCTAACTCTCTCTCTCTCTGTCTTCTTACTCCCTCTAGCTCCCTCTCTCTCGCACATTAAACCGGAGGGGGGGGGGGGGGGGGGGAACAGCTAAAGTATAAGCTAATTTCCAAGCGGTTAATACCCCCCCCTCTTTAGCACCGTGTCTTTTTCCATATAAATGGCGGGGGGGCCCTCATTACTACACTTTTCAAACTTTAACTAATGAGAACATTTTAATTCGAATAGGTGAGAAAATATCTCGGTTCGCTGTTTTTAAAGCGGATCGAGTCTCTCCGAGGCCTTCGGGTGCGGTGCAGGGGGTGCCATGTACAGAGGCCGCCTGGGGGTGGGGGGCAGGGGCGCAACCAGATGGTGTCACCCCCATGTCAGGGTGTCACCCGGTGCGGTCCGCACCCCCCCCCCCCCCCCGCACCCCCCTAGTGACTTTCAGGCAGCATTAAAAATATCAAGATAGCTTTTGTGATTAATGTTCCTGCTAGGGAGAGCGATGTCTAGTGGTAGTTTTTACTGACAATAAAGTAGCACAGAGGGTTAATATGCCTGCTGCAAAGAACGTGTACTGTGTAGATCACAGATCTGTATTTATTTTATGTGGCTAGCGGATGGATTATTGCTTTAGTCACAGAGATCCTTTCGTTACCGCAGTTCAGAAGATACAACCGTATTAGTGAACAGTGACTGTTACGAACTGTCATCAAAGAGCTGCATGCAAACGGCATAAAATAGGTTAGGAAGTTATGTTTTTTCCCCAGTCTTTCATTATCTATTCCTAATGTTGCCGAAAAGTGTTTGTTTGGATAGACATACAATCTTATTAGCAAAACCAGCCTTCACCAGCACTTTAAAACAAATGAAATGTATGTTAGAGAGGGGTTATGGAGAGATGAGGGGCACTTTTGTCAGGTGGTAGTGAGGGAATCCGAGGAGGAGGTCATGGGTGGAGGGAGTGGGGGCACCAAACAGGAATTTTGCTCACAGCAATGAAGCCAGCCTTGCACACAACAGCCTAGCTTGTGGGAGTGATGGTCATTTAAGTATTTTTATTTGTTTATTGCATTTCTAAGCATTGGAGTGGGCCAAAGGATGTTTCAAAACACCTCTAGGTGCAGAGGTAGAGGTAATCAGGATTTCAGGATGAAAAAAACAAAGACACACAGATCAGTACCTTTACAGTGCTGCTAGCCACAGTTTCTCTAGATGCTTTCATTTTACCACAGTCACAATCACAGTGAAGATCTTTGGGAATTATATTTCTAAGAACTTAGTTTTGGAGCTTATTTTTGGTGGAACTGCTATATACCACCATGGAGCTTGAAATAGGACTATGATTTTAGGAAATGTTGATGTGACTTTGGGTTCTCTCCCTGGATCCGTGATCAGCCTCTTATGGCTTCCCCTAAACATCTGTCCACACTGAGGGGCACATTACAAGTGCCCCAGTAATCACAATGGGACGCGTAACCAGAGCTTCTGGGCCAATCGGAATCCATGAAGTAGTGAAGTAGTGTGGCTCACTGGTTAGAGGCGGCAGACCCGAGAGCAGAGGGCGGCCCGGGACCAGGGTTCGATTCCCGGCGCGGCAGGTTTCTGGACCAGGGTCAGCGGACTCGATAATTCTCTCGCCTCGGTGCCCACTCTGATCAGCGTTCACACTCGGCAACTCTGGGCATTAGCTTGCCTCATCTTCACTAACGGCCCCACCAGACCGCCGGGGATGCCTGGTCTCACCCTGGAGATACCCATTAAGGGACCATCTCTCAGGGAAGCCAGGAAGGGTTTCGCAGCGGTCGAAGCGCCTTGGGACCCTACGGGTAAGTAGTGCGCTATATAAATGCCTATACATACATATACATACATGAAACCTGCACTTTTTACCTCTAGATTTTAGATTTAGAAAGGAGATGAAATCTCTTGATGAAATACTGAGGAGTAATGTTGAATGGGGATAAGGAGCTGAATTGCCACTTCCCATGGTAATGACTCGATACTAATACAAGGTACCACATACAATCCTACCACGGAGTTACCGATGGCCCCATTATTGATAACTCTAGAGGATCGAACTTATGGCACAAATAATGAGGTCCATATTGGTAATCTGCCCTAGCCAATTCACTTAAACTGATAAGAATCCCTTTAAGGAGTCAAAATCTGGATCACTGGTATCTTGAAGCTGCTCAGAGGTAACTGAATTAAGAATTCTTTTTATGCCGTTACCACCCTTCAGCTCTCTTAAATCACTCAATCAGTGTTTTTCCTTTTAGGGTCTTCCATTCATTGAAGCTCTCCTTATGCTTTATCATAGTCTCCTTTGCTGAATTTGTCCCCTTTAGCAGCGATGTACCAATCAATTAAAACTGCTGTGCATGTGTATATCTTTGGGTATTTGGGCTTGTAAAGCTTTGCCATCCCATTCTTATTAAGTACCTGGCTGAGATAGGTATCGGTGGCACCATATGTAGTTGGATAAAATCATTTCTGGAAGATAGAGAACAACATATTTATCTGACTCCTTATTGTGCGATCAGCAGACAGCTAGCTTTTGGGGTGCCACAGGACATTTCTTTCAGGCCTGCACTTTTAAATGTCTATGTGGCCCCCTTAGCTAAACTGATAGAATCATTTGGCGTTGTAAACCATTTCATGTGCCGATGATACCTGATTTCTCCTCTCCCTGACCAAACATATACAATGATTTTGTGGCTTTAAAAACCTGTCTTAATGATGCCCTGCACTGGTTGCATGACAGCCATCTGCAATGCAACTCAGTGAAAACAGAGATTCTTCTCTTTGGTCAAGTAAAAGAGCACTGGCTTAATAATTGCTGGCCCAAAATATGGTATACCGCGGCAGGACTTTTTTAAATACCTGCAAATCCGCAGCTTCTATAACATGTCAGTGCGAAATAACATGCAGTTTAGCAAATGTCCATTAATCGAGGGCTTGGGAAGAGGAAATCCGATTGGTTTTTATTATAAAAATTTCATAGAGCTACTTCCAGATGACTTAGTGACCCGCCAGGATAAATGGCGAGAGACTCTGAATGTATTGGATATTGATTTAAATACATCTATTATGTTGGCAAACGAGGTTTTGATCTCTGGCAGGATGAGGGCACAACAATATATGGCCCTCTATGACTTGTATTACTCGCCAAAAAAGGTGTCTAAATGGAGTACGGGAGCAGGAGCAAAGTGTAGCAGATGTGGCCTATATGCAGCAGATGCATTACACATGTTTTATTCTTGCCCAAAATTAACAGAGGTCTTAACATCAATTCAAAGATTCCTGGCAGAGATAATGGGTTCACCAATTGGTATTACAGGCGAACTCGTAATGTTAGGAGTGGAATCCAACATCCACGACAGATCTAGATTTAAGACATCTTTTCTCTTCATCTGTATGGCAATTTTTAGTGCCTGCATCACCAGGGAATGGATTTCTCCAGATCCTCCTTCATTCTTTTCCTGGAGAGCCCAGCTCCTCGCTACATATAATATAGAGGTTGCAATTTATAAGACCAAGAATAATCGAAGAAGGACTAGAGGGTTAAAAATATGGGCTCCTATTGTAGAATTGATATAATGTATGCATAATTGTGGTTTCTTGGTTTGTCTGTTGTATTTAATTTAACGTTACTCTGATGCAGATTGTCATTGCAGGTAGCTTTTTTTTCTACTATGTATTGTATGAGCCCTTTATATGTCTTTGCTCTTTTTAAATGTTTGATAAGCTGATCTGACCGCATAACAATTATTGTGGGTGTATGTAACCCAATTTTTTTCACAACTGCTTCTGTATCTTTTGATTTGTTCCTTGCAGAAAATAATCAAATTTAAAAAAATTAAAATAAAAATAATTGCTGGCCCAGTGATCTTCCCCCTACCAGACTCTACCACAAGTCTTTCCAACTTCAGATCCTTACTACTGTTGGGACCTGTTTTGCCTCATTGTGCTTACCCAGAAAGTTTCCCAATCTCCTCCCATGTGCAACCCCCAAGAGGGTCATCCATGCTGCAGCGGTGCGCCCTCCCCCATAATGGCACAGGAGTGTCTCCCCCCTGCTGCCACTGCAGTGCAATAAAAATGAAAAAAAGGCAATAAAATGAATTACAGTTTTATTTGTCAACGCTCCCAACCCAAGCAGTGTTTGGGGGCGGGGCTGCTACTGATTGGCAGCAGGGGAGTGGTGCTCCCTCTACCAGTTTACACTGCGCAAGTCACTTTGGCCGGCCGTCTTGTGGCGGCCAGTCTAACTTACGCAGTGTAAACCTCTTCACCTAGTGGCCTCAGACAGCTGGGGGGAGAGCAGACACAGGACTCCTTTGCCTGGTGGAGCATTGAAGCCCCCCTCCAGCCAATCCTGGTGCGGCTGTCATGCTGCTCATCTACAGCATTAAAGCAGCGTCACAAATTGCAGAAGGGGGTTGCCTGAGGCTCCATGAGGTGTGCCTTTGAGCTGACTGCAGAAGAAAGAAGAAAATGCGGAGCGAAACACGTGCACGTACTTACATTTTTTTTATACCTTTGCCCCCCTGGGTTTCCCCCCCCCTCCCCCCCCCCCCATGGCCCTCCAGTGTTGAGGGTCACAGCCTACCACTGCCATTATTATTGTGATCTGGGGTTTGTGTCTTGTCCTGGTGTAGAATTAGTTGAAGGAATGTAAAGTGTGTGTTGCATTCTGGATTCGGTATGGATTTGTAATAAGGAAGTGTTCCAGGGGCAGCAGTTACTGTGAGGCTGGCTGTAATTGAAACTGCTCTCTGGCTTGGGAAAATTCTTACATGGAAATAAACATTTTCTTCAACTTACCACCGACTCTGTATCGTCTTTGGTAGCTACAAAAATTGGCAATGAGTTATCCAGCCTTTTCTCTCAACCCAGAGGCAGCAACGAACTCAAGCGGAGCATGAGGCATTCCAAGTATATCCTGACTACCTGTTGACTCAGTTTTGGGGATCTTGACGGCGTCATCCTGACGGCTGTGCGGCTCCTTTTGGCAGTTTTCTATGGTGCCTACATTGGAGTTTCAGGCACATTGTGCTTAACCTACAGCACGAGCCCCCACATGAGCTTCGGTGCGTGCTCATGCACACTCATACCTTCAACATCACCCCTGGCGTCTGATGCTCTATGCAGCATTCCTGCCATTACTACAGTGCACTCAGAGATGTGCACGCTTTGACTATGGAGCAAAGGTATTTCACCAGCACCCAAGGTGTGTTTCACCATGCTCTCAGCGACTTGCTTTGTCATGTAAGTAACCATAATGGCTTCATTTCAGTGACACACATGCTGTTTTCAAAGCGTGTCGCAGGCTTTCAAGTTTGATCCACATCAGCTATGTATGAAAGTGTTTACCTTTGCATACCTTTTACAAAATCTACAGTGACGCACATGCCAACTCATGGGGGGTCGATTACAATGTTGTTCGGAAAGGCTCCGAATCAGATTCGGGTCTACCGAATCTGATTCGGAACCGATCATTCCAACTGATTTGCAAAGCTTTCCGAACAACCTATTACGATGTTTGGAAAGCGTGCGTATTGTCAGTCAGTTCTGGATATCATCCGGAGGAACCGAGTCATTCGGAGCTGACTCGTACAGGTCTATGGACTGCGTTTCTGACTGAGCGATTACATTGTCCGGTTCGGACAGCCTTTCCGATTTGGTTGTTCCGACACGGATCGGCTCAGCTGTCGGATTTTGAGGTTGGGGGCCTGTAGCAGGCCCCTTTCAGCCGGAGCCTTCCGAATGGGGTCCCCTTACAGACCATGCACAGTGTGGAAGGCACTAAGGGGTGCCCGCCACAGGGTGCACGATTTTCCCCACCCACCCCTTTCTTCAATGGGAGTCTGTGTATTCGGTCGGAACACAGGCTGCCATTCAAGTCAATGGAAGTCCAGACGAATGGTATTCGGAACCATCATAATCGGTCAGTCGGACTCCCCGTATCCGATTCGGTCAGAAACCATTCTGAGACCGATTTGGTGGGAATGCTTTCCAAACTACATCGTAATCGAGCCCTAAGTGTGTCATTAACCCTTTCCCAAGCTTGATCTATATCAACAACATACAATAGTGTTTACCTTCACATACCTTTTACAGTTCTTTCAGTGACACACACGCTAACTTCTATGTGTGACAGCTACTTATTACCTTCCACGTGACTCTTCTTCATAGACACATACACAACCTCTATATTAAGTGCTACCCTTCATATTATTTAGCAACTTTGAATGTTTCATCATTCGAATTGTAACCCATTTCGCTCTATGCAAACCTAAAGTGCCATAATTACACCTCCCTTATTCTTAATGCAATCTGGTCCCCTTGATGGGAAATGGGAGGATTGGATTGAAATGTTTGAATTGTACATAGAGGCGTTAGATGGGCAAAAAATGTGTGCTGATCAAAGGAAAGCTTTGTTACTTAACACCCTAGGTAAGGAGGGTCAACGTATTTTTAAGTATCTACCTGTCTGTACACAAGCCAATAGAGATATTATTACGTAGGTATATGTTGAAGCAAAGAAAAGGTTACAAAATAGATATGCTAAGGAATTTAATGTAGTCATGAATAGATTCACGTTGCAGACATCTCCCCAAACAGAAAATTAAACCATTGATGAATTTGTGGCCAGATTGAGAGACTTATCAGTAAACTGCATGTTTGGTGCGATGTCTGATGAGTTGACAGCCGGTCAGTTAATAGTACAATGTAGAAACAAGAAAACGCAAAAGGCGTCTATGACCGGCCATAAATCCATCATTGTGAGGTGCCATAGACATGGCAAAGGTTGTTGAGCAATCACAGTAATGTATGTGTGTGAAAGAAATGGAAAGGAAAAAAATGATTCAGAAAACTTCAAGTGGCACAAAATGTGGCTGCTTGCCTCATTTTGCTCAAACTTAAGTGGAACTCGATCTCACAATGTCTGTGGGATCTGTATTCGCTTTCAATTAAAAAAGGATTCTATGCAAGGCTCTCGTCACAATTGATCACACCTTCTATAAGTGTGGTTCTAGGTATCTTATTGACAGGATAGTCCACTATCAGCCAACCAAAAATCATAGGTCCACTTCTGCTTTATTAGTCACTGTACCTAGGGTCTGTCGAGTCAGACAAGTAAGTAGGGCTTTCTCAATTCTTTGAAGGAAATAATAGAATTGCCTTCCTCTGACTCTGCACTATTTCCTCTGCACTGCAATTTAGAAAAGTTCTTAAAGCCCACCTATTCGCATCATACTAGTGACTTGAATGCCATATCCTTCTCAGTTGCTTCAGTGGCAGAATGCTCCTCGGATTAGCTGTGTGCTTTATAAGATAACTCATTCATTAATTCATTTATTCATTCTTTGCTCTGAGAATAGAATGCATTACTCTCAAAGTGTTATCTATCTGGGGAGGAAGGGATTACTGAGAGTGGGACCTGAAAATCTTAATATAGTAGAGGAAACAAAGATGTTTGGCCTGAAGCATGCTGAGTTAAGAATGTGAAAGCTAGACACATCGAGAACGTAGAGTAAGTTGTCAATGAAATTTGGTCCAGTGTTTGAGGCGTTTGAATCTGATTCAGATTGACAGCTTTATTTTTTCTGCACAGCTATGTTAGATCGGCAACTGTGCACTGGGACAGGACTGTCATATTGTTGCTTAATTCACCAAACAATACAGGGGGTTAGGAGTGTTTGAATTGCGCTTTTTATGAATTAAATGGCAGTGCTGCCACTAGTCCCTATAATTTTTTGTTCCATTAATTGCGTGATGAGTTGGTTATTTAATGTCAAATAGTTTCCCAGTTTGTTGACAGAAAGGAGAGCTCGAGATTTCTCACTAGGGCTGCGTTTCCCAAACTGTGGGTCATGACCCACTGGTAGCCACCAGTCTATTTCTGATGGGTCCCGAAAGAGCAATGAATAAAATGCATTCACATTTTGTATGTATCTTTCCACATTTGTTGTGCTTCAAAGACAGGGGCCAAATATCAGCTCTGTCTTCTGACAAATTGATGCTCATTCTATTAACAAGGGATTGATGTTTACTTTTATTTCTCTGACCCCAAAGTGCAAGGAATTTTTAAAGTTGATTATGATACAATCTTGCTGGAGTACAGGGAGTATGAAAGGAAAGGCTGCAGGATGTAATTTTTTTGTTTGTAACACACAACAAAATTGAAATACCTATGAATGAACTGTACACATATTTCAGAATATATATAAGCAGTTAGTTAAGCCTAAATTACCAAATTATTTTGTAATTGTAAAGTGTGATGGAATCAAACCCTTCTAGGCAAAAATCCATGTGATTCAGATTACAATTTGCTGAGAAAGATCTTGCTAAGAGTAGGTGGTAATCATTGTTAGTGATAAGTGTTTGCATCACACACCTTCAACTCTTTCTATGTGTATTTTTTAAACAATTTTAAGATGATGTGAAAGTGTTTTGAATGAATGTCTGATAAAATATCGAAACACAAAATATCGAGATACAAAAATATCGGAGCAATAATATCGATGTCAACAATATCGACATCCTATCTACAACAAGGTAAGTACAAAAATATCGGAAAAAAATTTCGATGTCAAAAATATCGTTTTAAAAAATATATCATTTTTTTATTTAAAAAAAATATGTAAAATTAATTTAAAAATACTTAAAATACAATAAACATAGCAAAAACATATGTTATATTATTTAAACGTAATAAGTAAATATACATAATTTAATACAAAATTAATTAAACATATAATATATAATATACTTAATAATCAGTTTTAATATTTATTGTAATAACGTATAAATAATTAAAAATATTATAACTTACAAATTCATCTATACACATAAAATAATAACATAAATAAAAATGTAATAATTATGCAAAACAAATTAAAAAAAATTACTTTTAATATTTTTTAAATTAATTATATACTAAATGAACTAAAACAATACGAAATATATTAAGTAACAGAGGGAATAAAATACTATTCCAACTCCCAAAGAAAACAACAGTAAGGAAAATGTTGGATAGCATAGGGGTAAAAATTACTATTCCCACTCCAGAGAGTGCAACAGTAGGGAAAGTGTTGGGTAGCGTAGGGGTAAAAATTACTATTCCCACTACAGAGAGTGCAACAGTAGAGAAAGTGTTGGATAGCGTAGGGGTAAAAATTACTATTCCAACTCCAGAGAGTGCAACAGTAGGGAAAGTGTTGGATAGCGTGGGTTAAAAATTACTATTCCCACTCCAGAGAGTGCAAAAGTAGGGAAAGTGTAGGATAGCGTAGGGGTAAACATTTATATTCGAACTCCAAAGTGTGCAACAGTAGGGAAAGTGTTGGATAGCGTAGGGGTAAAAATTACTATTCCAACTCCAGAGAGTGCAACAGTAGGGAAAATGTTGGATAGCGTAGGGGTAAAAATTACTATTCCCACTCCAGAGAGTGCAACAGTAGAGAAAGTGTTGGACAGCGTAGAAATTAAAAATAACATACTTATAAATTAATTAATATTAAAAAATATTTATATAAATATTTATTCAATTTAATCTAAACTATTACAAATACCAATAAATAATTATAAAAAAGTTACCAATTAATAATTAATTTCCAAACAATGAATTATCAATACCCAACTATAATTGTAATAACTACTTAATTACATATAAAGGGGCAGATTTACAATAACTGGCGCATCCCCAGGGGTACGCCAGTTATTGTGCCTCGCAGCTCCGCCACCCATGGTGCGCCGCATTTACAATGCAGCGCACCATGGGGCAAAAACGGCACAGATGTGTGACGCATCTGTGCCGTAAAGGCGGCGTATTGCTGGAGTTGCGTCGCAAGCGCGATGCAGCTCCAGCAATGCTCTGGGGGGCCCTATCTGTCCAATGCTGCGTCAAGCCTTACGCCTGCTTCAAGCAGGCGCAGGGTTTTGACGCAGCATTGGCCTAAAAGTGCCTGCGTGAAATCTTGTATGTTTCACGAAGGCACTTTTTCGAGGCGCACCTGCCCCGGAACGCCCACCCTGCGCCGGAACGCCCACATGTGGTGCAGGGCTTTACAACGTGACGCATCTGCCTAGATGCGTCACGTTGTAAATGGGTCGCAGGGATGCACCACATTTACGCCGCTGTTGCGTGACGCAACGGAGGAGTAAACATGGCGCAAGTCCGACATAAATCTGCCCTCAATTACTTTGCACACTATTTCCCTATTAACACACAACAAACGACAATAGTAAAATAATACACTTAACATAATTATAAATTAATCAAAACTAATTACCAATTAGTAAAAATTAATTACCAATTAATAATTAATTACTAATAATATAATTAGAAAAAACAATTATTGAAAATACATTATTACTTAATTACATTTAAGTTACTTCCCACCCTATTCCCCTATAAACCCATAACCCGCTACAGAACATAATTATCAATGAATCAATTAAAATAAATGACCAATTAATACAAATGAATTACCACTTAATTAAAATTAATTTATAATTCCTAAAAAATTAATAATTTATTTAGTATAATTAATTGCTTCCCACCCTATTCCCTATAAACCCACAACCCGCTACAGAACATAATTATCAATTAATCAATTAATTAAAATAAATTACCAATTAATAAAAAATTATTACCAATTAATTGAAATTAATTTATAATTCCTAAAAAATTCATAATTAATTTAGTATAATTAAATTACTTCCCACCATATTCCCCTATAAACCCACAACCCGCTACAGTACTAAAACTACAAAATGTACTTAAATTACATTAAAAAATAATACATATTAAATACATAATAACATACATAAAAATTATATAAAAATCAATATTAGTAACATCGATATTACTAACATCAATATTAGTAACATCGATATTAACAAAATCGATATTACTTACCTCCGAAATTCTGTCCCTTCGATATTGAAAAAATCGATATTACTTGCCTTCTATATTCTGTCCCTTCGATATTAAAACATCGATATTATGGTTGGTGGATATTAAAAAAATCAATATTTTGTCTGACTACTGTTTTGAATATGTTAAATGTAGAAATAACAAGAACACAGCACAATTAGATATTATGCAATCGTGCACATATGTGCCCGATTATTTGAAACTATAAATGAGTTATTAAAGAATGTTACATTATACAATTACAACATGTCAACGTTTTTTTTTCAAAATCAGTAATTTTCTATTCATCACACATACACATTTGCTGGCTCTGTACACATTCATTAAAATGGTAACACTACTCATATATGTGGATGAATAAATCCATATGTTTAAGAATGTGGGGTGTGAATGGAGCTTGCTGTAGCACAAACAAAATCACTGAACACCATTTAAAATTAATGAACTAAACAAATATAAGTGCTGAAGTTCTTTATTTCTTACTAAACGTAGTTTTTCTTTTGTTTCTCTCATATGTACATGGCCAGCAGCAACATAAAACACAAGACGTCTACTCTCAAAAGAAATGTTTTAGTAATTTGCTGAGCAGACCTACCCCAACCTCCTGATGGCAATTGTTTTAGGAATTCTCTACATCTACCCCTCTCAAATATACACAATCATATTAATTATTCACTGAAAAAAACATAGGTTTTACAGAAGTTATAGTTAGAAATTTGCTTATAAAAAACCTTAGAAATTCACTGAAAAAACCATAGGTTTCAGGGGCGTTATAGTTAGCTGGACATTTCACTTGTACAAAACCATAGAAATTCCACCGTTATACTTAGTTCAGCTAACTATAACTCGCGCCCCCGCAATGCTCTGCTCATGACGTCACATATTACATCATTCATGGCATGGTCAGTGACATCACTGAAGACATCACTGACATCAATGAATTTCTAAGGTTTTTAAATGCACATTTCTAACTATAACTTCTGTAAAACCTATGGTTTTTTCATTGTGTTTCAAAGGATTTTTAAATGCTAATTTCTAACTACAATGTCCCTATAACCTTTAATGTTTTTTAAGTAAATTTTAAAAAGACGTGTATACTTTTTATAGTGAAAACTAACTTAACAGTGGTCTTTTATAACTCATAACTATAGCTCCTGGTTTTATGGTATTTATTTTTTGGGCAATTCCGTCTGTATTTATCCATTTTTAAAAAAAATAATTGTATTTGTATTTACCCATATATATTTTAGGTTTTCTGAAAAATGAATCTGAAATGAGTATATTTCCACATTTATTTGTCTGATAAATATGCACTCATGCCTGAAGGACTGACCGTTTTCAGTCATATAAAAACTCTCAGATGATAACATATGCACAAACTTGATATTAAAATGTGCATGTTTTCTTTAACAAGCATATAAATTGCTGTTT
This sequence comes from Lissotriton helveticus, assembly GCF_964261635.1. Lineage (NCBI taxonomy): Eukaryota > Metazoa > Chordata > Amphibia > Caudata > Salamandridae > Lissotriton > Lissotriton helveticus. The sequence continues at coordinate 1,105,140,875 of NC_136057.1, read as the reverse complement.
AAGGCTCTTTCCTAAAATTCTATTATTGTTTTAACCCTTTTACTTTTAGAACGACAGACCTACTGGCCTGGTAGTCATGATTGACAGCATTTAGAATTGCTAAAAAAAGAACCCAATGTCCGTTTTTATCCACATTTTAAAATAAATACAGAGAGGAAAATAAATAGTTTTTTAAATTTATTTTTCATATCCTCATATGACTTCCATAGATACATAGTTTTCTGTCTGTATTTATCTGTAAAAATCAGTAAAAACAAAAAACAGGGAGCCCTACTTATAATTTAACAATGTTTACAACTTAATTAGCAGTAATTAACATATAAGTGTAGTAAATGTGTGACGCAGCACCTATAATACCTGACTTAGAACAACAGTGTTCACAGTTCGATTCCCGGCTTGAGCAGCATGTTAGCCCACCACTATCTCACTGTGGGCAACACCTTGCTTAATCTTCCCAACACCCCGAGTGCCGGCACACCTTTCCGGGGGTAGCTGTACGCTTTACAAAGGCTGCCATTTTGTGTAATTTAACAGCGCAGGGATGACAAATATTAGCACATTTTTTTTCTTCTATTATGAACAATATTTTTTTTATGTCTTCTATTTAGATGTTTTTAATCATGAGAATGAAAATGACACAGTTTGGTGGGTAACAGTTTTTAAACTCTCCAACGTATGTACATATTAAGGACCTTATACATGTTACGATGGAAATCGAAACATTTACAGCTTCACATTTTCCAACTTTTCCTAAAACATGCACAAGTTAAACAGTTAAAACGTGAGCATGTGTAAACTATAAAAACATGACATCTAACTAGGCAGAGCCGCATCTTCCTTCCATAGACTACTCAATAACCAAAAAGTATATAAACCACACCCGTTGTTCGATTAGTTTCGTTTTCGCAAGTTATTTATCCATGTCCATTCTGTGATGCAGGTTCCCTTTTCTAGCGTCGGATTCATGTTTTGTGGCAACAAAACATATTCCGGAGTTGTAAGTTGTTTGATTTTGGCATAGTAGATATTTATAATACATAGCTATTTGTCAATATTTAAACATTTATATCTAGAAAAAGCTGTTATTGCAGGTTTTTGCCTTTTTTTCTGTAACATCAGCAGCTTGTTTTCTGAAACAGACAAATTACAGCAAACATTGCTCCTTTTTTGGCTCCTTTGAGCTTATATATTGTGACTTTCTATATTATAATATTGACACTGTACTTCACTTCAGAGGTGTTGGTGACCCGTCAACGCAAACCCTAAAGATTCATAATTAACGTCACCAGCTTCCAGTTGTTAGTCTGTTTTCCCCTGGGAATCATATACTGTCAATATGTATATTATAATATGAACAGGCATGATGATCTCAGAGGAGTTAATGACCCGTCTGCACAAAGAGTAAAGATATATAAGCAACTTCACCAGCTTCCGGTTTTTAGTCTGTTCCCCCCTTTTGATCATATACTGTGAATATGTATATTATAATTTTCACAGTCATAATGATCTCAGAGGAGTTTATGATCCGTCGCCACAAAGATCACACATTTCGAAGTCCCGGAGAAAAGGAGCTCTGTAAATATTCACAGCTCAAAAGTATTTTGTTATTGATCTTCTGTTGTATTCATAACTTTATTTTCCTTTTCTTTTTACTGTAACAATGGTGTCACTTGTTATATTGTAATAGACTGTCCTATTGTTACAGAAGTGGAATTGGAGATTTATTGGTGCCATCTGTAATACTTTAACAAAACGAGAGTACGGAGTTCCTCTGATGGAGTAGGGTAAATAGGGAACTGAACAAAACCGTTGATGTGAGCTACAAGGGATCGCCAAGGTGTGTAGAGAGGAGAGGGAGTTCTCCTTGTTGGAACTAGGGCTCTCACACACCCAGCAAGGTAGGTGTCATGCTTCATCATTTGAGCCTACCCCTCGTCAGGTCGGCGCTGCAATACCTTTGTCAGGGATCTTTTGTTCCTGCCAGTGGTTGCAGTGGGGGTGAGAGGCCAAGTATGTGTAGTGGAAAGGGGGTGAGAATTAAAATAGGTCAGTTAGTCCTAACCAAGTATTTATTATCAAGGTAAACTGCCTAATTAAAATGACGTGGAGAGGACCCAAACCTAGTAGTAAGGTGTCTAAAGATAGGGGTTCTACTCTCAAAAGATCAACATGTTTCGTGTCTAGGAGTCAATAGTGATCAGGACACTTCATCAGGATCTGTGTTTAAACTATCTACACTAGAGGGTAAGTGTGTGACTACATACCCTGTCTTGTCTTGTTAGATCTGTAGATGGGGGAATAAAAGATGCAAAGAAACAAAAAATACTATTAAGGACACATATTGGTGCAACCAATTACAGTGATCAGTGGACAGTTACTAATCGATTTATGTTGAGACATGAATGGTCATGTCCGTGCGTTGATTTGTATATCATTTATAGTGAATCAATGGTATATCATGCTGGTGTAAGTACACATTGTTTACTCTAATGGTGTCTTTCTAGAAAGTGAATGCACTTCATGCTAAGATGAGCCACACAAAGAGGTGAAAATTTATTTTAAAAGATAATTTTTTAAAAACCTTTTAAAGAGAAGCAAAGATGCCCTATAATCAGGGTATGAGTGGACGGACTCACCGAGACTAACTGTACAGCCTGTGTGCTACAGTGGTTGGTGGGTCAAGGACACCAATTGGGTCCGGTTCGAGGGAGGGAGAGAGAATGTCAAGTCAAGTCAAAAAGATTTTATTTGTGTAGGTACTCAACCGAGGACCACAAATATAACAAAAAATAAGAAAAGAATTAACAAAAGATAAGTACATCACAAATTAATATAAAGCTAGCGTAGATTTAAAAAATTTGTACAAATTATAACATACAAATTCGTTCGGAGGGTTTATGCCCGCTGTTAATATTTCTTTTTCCTTTGCTAGCCTGCAGGATCTGTATATCGGCGTAATATAATGAGCGCGAGCTGCTACTACTTTAGAGTTGGGGCAAATGAACAGTAAGTGCTCCACAGTCTGCTCACCCCCTTGACATAACAAACACAGATGGGAGAGTTCTCCAGGTGACCATTTTGATTTAAAAGATTGTACAGGTAAAATCCCTGTTCGAAACATCAAAATCACCCTCCTTGCACTATGAGAAAGACAAAATGAAATATAAGGCTGTATATGTTTATACTCTATAAGTGTAGTAAAGGGTTTGAATATTTTTAGCCTGTAGCTGTGAGCATAGTCCAAATCATAACTCAACCTAGGAGTAAAACATTTAAGAAAGAGTTTTAGTTGTGACACGGACCAAGTCTGTAAGATATCTATAGAAATTTCAGCCATTTGGAACGCCGCCGACATGTTCACTAAGAAAGTTTGTTTATCTACATCTGGGCCGAAAGTCTCTTTTTGTAACAGAAATCTAAGAGTACCCTCCGTGGCATGAAGGAGATTGTAGGCCCATCTAATTATGTTTGCCACAGCAGTGGCAAAAGCACTAGTAATTCCGAATTCCAGCCGTAGAACCTGAACTGGTGTTGCAATTGGAACCTTCATCATTTTTTTCAAGATTTTTCCCTCTTGACGGTCCATGAAGCCCCATTGTTGAATGGGAATATATTCTGTGGCATGTGGAAAAGTAAATTTTGTCATGTTCTGTGTCCCTACGTGTCATCCATCACATGTTATGTGTGCATGATTAAATATGCATATGTTATTCCCCATGTCTGATTAATGACGCAATTACAGTTGTGTCCACCTCTAGTATGCCAGTTTCCAGTCCTCGTGAATACTACGAATATCAGGCCTATGTAAAGTAATGTTGCCACGTTTCTCAGTGTGCACGTTATTCCATTATAAAGTCCCCGTTTCTAGGCCTCAAAAGGGCCCGGACATCAGATTCAGCTCCTGTCTCCTGAAGTCTTCGCTAAGGAGCGATACAGCCCCCACCTGTATCCTCGACCTTTCACTTACTTCCTGCCTTGCAGTGCCCGGTGCAGCTTGGCTCTGCCTCTGAGTCTGCCAAAAGTATGTTATAGTTCCAGTTATCAGTTCAGTCCTCCTTCTCTGCATTCCTAAGCTACTGAACTGCATCAATAGTTTCCGTCATTGTCTAGCCTTCTCGTCTCCACGTTAGAGAAATACTGCATTTAATGGTCATTTAATATTCTTCATCACGCACTACATGTAGAATAAATGCATGCTCTAGTCTTAGAGTCAATTAGCCTCTCCCCTCATGACTTCTAGTTTATATCAACATGTTCCCTAAACATCAGATACTAGATAGGGTTTAGGTACATGTCGCTCCGACCCTCCAGACTTTAGTCTCTGCTCCTAGCACAGAGTTCATAGCCCCAGCTTCTCCTAGTAATACGTCATTGCCAGTTTGCGCGCACCACCAGGTTAGAGGTCCCGGCTCCTTAGGTAGCCCCCTCCTATGTTTCCGCCCCATTCATGACATATTCTGTTTCGTTTGCACCACATGTCTATGTATACGCCCAGTTACACCTACTTTTACTGTTATCTTTCGCGACTGCTACGCGTCACGCCTTCTGCTCCACCCACTGCTACGCCTACTGCAATGTAATGCTATGTGTTTGCGTTATGTATATAAGTTCATGTATTGTTATTAAACGTTAGCGCGCTCATCCCAGACCCAGCCCCGGCAGCTGCTGGGCCCCTTTTTCCCTGCCGGGCCCTGTCATCCTGTTCCTATGCAGGTCGTCCTGTCCCTGTCCTTATGCTGTAATAAACCTGCAAAACTCCTACTACCTCGAATCTTGACTCTTATTTATTGAGCTATCTGTTATGATATATGCCTAGTCAAAAATAGGGTATTATTTATTTATTTACCACATAATGGTGCCCGAACAGGGACTTGCCCTTTCCCCACGCGTCGGTGAAGCCACGCCGACCCCCTGACCCTCTGCAGCCGTGACGGAACCATACCGGCCACGTGCAGATATTTCTGCTTCAAGTATCCCTCAGGCCCACGGAGGAGACGGAGGAGGCGGTCCAGCATCCAAACGAGACGGTGGAGGAACGCGGCGAGTCCCGACCAGAGCCCAAGCCAAGAGTCCAAGGTCCGAGGTATCCGGAGGCCCACCCGTAACTGAAGTCCGAAGTTCGTCGTCCGTCCAGTCCAGTCCGAGGCCTTCCGTTCTTGCTGCCCGGTGAGTACCATTACTGGGGTAGTATCTAGACAGGGTCAGTCTAAATTGACTCCTGGTCCGTGGGTTGGTGGTACCCAGGCCCACTAACGAAGTGTTCACCTAGGTGGATACGGGTCTTGATGCGTCCCTTTATGGGACCGGTATGTTCCGTACTGTTTCAGCAGTGCATCCAGTAACTCTAGTCTGTTCCGTTCTCGAGAAATTCTGTTCTGTTTCTGTTCTTAGTATTCCAGGTAATATTCTGTTCGAACTGTTATGTTCTGATGTTGTTCAATGTATTTCCAATGTCGTGGTATGCCTGAATTGTTCTCCCAATTGTTATTGTTCCTCGTCTATTGTATTGTGTTCCGATTCAAGTTTACAATGTCTCTCTTTTCGAGATTACGTCAGTTAAAAACTAGAAAGGGTCTGTTAGAAGAAGCAGTTCCTGTCCCGCCTAGGGACAGTCCAGGTCACTTTATGTATCAGAAACATGGCATAAGCGCCATATTATATCTAGATTTATGGGTAGATTATACCAAACAGTTAGAAGAAAAGTATAGATGGCCCGTATCGGGTACATGGGATCCCGAATGCATCATGCGAGTAGAAGAAGAATTATGGAAAAAGAAAGCCAGACAGTCACAGAAAGATGCCATCGAGTTATGGCGCAAAGAAGCTCATAAAAGAACCGAAAAAGAAATCAGAAAGTCAGAGTTAAGTAGAGAATCCCAAGAACGAGCCCAAGAAAGAGAATTAATCGAGATAGGTGAACGAGTCAAAGCCGAACAGTCAGACAGACAGAGGCATGCCCTCATTAAGGGTATGTATCCTCTTCTTGCCGAAGGCTTGCCAAAAGCGACCCCAGAGGCATCCAGTAATTTCCCGCCACCATTAGTTCCGACCAAGCTACGTCACAAACCGACCGCAGCTGATATTTTTATTTCGTCCTATTTGGACGACACAGTCCCAGAATATGTAAATCCTGTTCGCGCTCCGCCAGTCCCTGTAAATCAGGCACTTCCCGCTCTTCCAGACACCGGAGTACCTGCTACGGTACCCCCGGTCCAGCCAGCATTTCAACTTCCCGCTCCGCCACGAAGAATGTCCGTCGATGATTCTAGTTTAGGGGCCGCAGGAGGAGGTCCTCCTCAAACCCCGCCGCCACACAAGCGTTTAACGTTAGCCGAATTACATGCACAAGCGTTACAGCGTACGCCTAGGTATCAGTCTGTAGCAGAAATAAGAAAATCCCTTGCCGAATGTGTCTATGATCCAGTCCCAGGCGAGGATAATATGGTTTTATATTCGTTCCGCGTAAGAAAGGTGGCCGAGTATCTAGTCACCTTACCGAATATGAAAGAAGATCTAGACAGAATATATCGTTTCATCCGTACAGGGGATGATCCAGAAAGTATTAGTGATGCCATGTCTCAAAGGAAAGCCGAGATCCAGCTCATGATATTAAAGTTTCTGATTAATTGTCTAATAAGAGAACAAGATTACCCGTCTAAAGATTCTGCCGAAATAAGAATCCTGACAAGGTGGAGTGATAATATAGCCGAGGGTAAGCACAAGACCGTCGGTGCCATGGAAAGTATGTACAAGAAAATCCGTAGAGAGATAATAAAGATACACGAACAGCGTAAAGCAGCACAAGTAAGCGAGAAAGAAAGTACCTCTGATCCCGAAGAGGAAGACGACGAGAATACTGCCAGAATAGCGTATGTAGGAAAATCTAGATTTCCAGATCGCCATTTACGTCTAGAACCCAAGTCTATTTTCCATCATTCAGTACCAGAACAAGGTTCTCTAGAACAAGTATTCCAAGCTACCGATCACATTCTGAAATCACGAATCGGTTACAATGAATTAAGTACTATGCATGAACAAGAACTAGCCCGATCAGCAGTCCGATGGATTACTGATTCTACCACTTTTCCAGACGAAATAGTGGCACAAATGTTTCTGAAATTGCCCCCAGCCGAGCAGCGACTGGTGGGTATGTATATGATCCAACACCTCATTACTCTGTATGAGGGTCAACACTCTGATCCAGGTCCGTTACATGATATCCTGAACGAATTACTCCAGTACAGATGGAGAGGTCTAGGTACCGATTTAATTAGTGTCATTCTAGAACAGCGTCACAAATATAGAACGTTCTTGAACCCGCATTTTGTTCATGTCTCACCCCCAGAAAGTAAATCATTCTACATAGACAGACAGAATCCGTTACGAGAAGTCCACCCAGTTAAAGGAACGGGTGGCGAAATGCAGCGAGTGTTTGTATACACTCCAATCACAAAGATGGAACTTCTCGAGATGAAGAAATTAATTCCCTGTCATGACAAAGATCCAGCAGGGTTCCATAGAGAATTAAAGGACATGCTCCGTATGGGAGAATACACTTACCCAGATATCATTAAAATGTTAAAGGTTCTGCTACCCGCAGGGGTGTATGAAAAGCTAAAGGAAAAAGAATGGGAGGTGGGAGAGAAAAAGATCGATTGGGCAGTTCTAGAAGCTGAAGACAAGGCACGAGTACCAGGTACCGGTCTTGGAGATAAATGTAAAGAATTACCAGAATTATTAATTCAAGTCTTACCCAGATTATTGACAACTAGAAAAGAAGACTGGGATGCAATCTCAGCCTGTAAACAGAAACAAGATGAAGATATTAGTGATTTTTATTCTAGATTTGAAAAATGTTTCAGTATTAACAGTGGTCTCAAGACAAGTAGTGAGTCATACCCTCACCTTTTCGTTACTAAATTAGTCGAGAATTCAAGTCCACCAATTAAAAACCGAGTTTTGAAAGTCGAAAGCACCTGGCAAGCTAATACTCCGTCCCAGATGCTCCAGATGCTCCAGTACCACCAGAATAGAATCAGAGAAGAGCAAGAACACGAGAGAAAACGTATGAAAGACACGAAAATGAAAGTGCTAGTTGCACAATCTGTTCCTCAAGACAGTCAGAAGAGGGGTCCGAATCAAGCCAGTCATCCTGCAGCTCCCGTTAAAGGGAACTGCAATTATTGTAAACAGCCAGGTCATTTTATAAACGAGTGTGCAGTTCTGAAACATAACATAGCTACTGGTAAGACTAAAGAAAGACCACGCCCGCCTAGACAAGAACAAGTTTCACAGATTCCTCAGTCACAGAATGCACCGCAGACAGTTACAGTACCGCAGCCTATTGCTGCAACACAGCACGTTACATCGCAGATGTACCAGTATGCACAGTCTGAGTATCCAGAGTACCAGCCATATTCATGAAACAGCCTAGAGAGGGAGGTAGGCTTGCCTCTCATCGAGATACCTGTAGATCAAGAAGGTCCCTATGTTCACAGTCAAGTATTAGGGAAAGACAGAAAGTTTTTGATTGATACAGGGGCAAGTAGGACCACAATTAGTCACGCCGAAGTTCCAGGGGCTCCGCTCTCAGGCTCAAGAAATGTTTCCCTTGGATTTTCAGGAAAGCCTATCGTTAACGAGATATCAAAGCCAGTTACTCTAGAAGTAGGTCCATTGTCCCGTACTACTGATCTGTTACTTACTAAGTCATGTCCAGAAAATCTATTAGGCATTAAAACACTGAAAGAATTAGGTGCAGTCATTTGCTGTTCCCCAGAGGGAATACGATTGTTCCTACGTGACTTTAAGGGTCACTATGTATTACGAGATTTTGATTCAAGACTGTCTAATGTTCCGCAGCATCTATGGGCGCAAGGTCCAACTGATGTAGGTTACATGCAAATCACACCCTATCGTGTGACTCTCAAACCAGGTGTAGTGTTACCCCGAATCAGACAGTACAGATTGCCACCCGAGGCTGTAGCAGCCTTATCCAAAATTATTGACGAGCTCATGGCACAAGGAGTAGTTGTAGAAACTGACTCCAACGTATGCAATTCTCCGATCATTCCAGTCATGAAACGTACTGATCCAAATGCACCCCCAGTATATCGATTAGTGATTGATTTACGAGAGCTTAATAAATGTATTATTCCGCAGTACCCAGTTGTCCCAGACATCTCTTCTCTATTGACAGCCATTGATTCTGAAGCCACGTTCTTCACAGTAATCGACCTCAAGAATGCATTTTTTAGTGTTCCAATTCATCCAGACAGCCAGTTTCTTTTCGGATTCTGTTTAAATGGAAGGAGCTATATTTTTACACGCGCTCCTCAAGGTTTCACAGAAAGTCCTAGTATTTACAGTCAAGCACTCAAGAGACAACTAGACAATATTCACATGCCAACTGACACTGCCCTGCTCCAGTATGTCGATGATCTACTGATCACAGCCCGTTCTGAACGTGCATGCGAGCGAGCATCCCTTACAGTTCTGTATTTCCTAGCCGAGATGGGGCACAAGGTGTCACCTTCGAAGCTTCAATTCTGTGTCCAGCAAGTGGTATACTTAGGACACTTGCTGTCCAAGAGGGGTAGGCAGTTGACACCAGACCGTATCCAGTTAATAGCGAGTCTTCCCCAGCCCAGAACCCAGAAGGAGGTACGTGCCTTTATTGGCCTTACTTCTTATTGTAGACAATGGATCCCCCAGTATGCATTTTTAGCCAAGCCACTGATACAGTTAACGACACAGGAGGCAGCCGTATCGACTGTCCTCCCTTGGACATCTGAACATACACTTAGTTTCAACGAGTTAAAGAAAGCCCTATGCCAAGCTCCAGTTCTAGCTACACCGAACTACAGTAAGCCTTTTACACTTTTCGTCACAGAACGTGAAGGTACAGCATTATCTGTTCTCACACAAGATCAAGCAGGTCAATACAAGCCCTGTGCTTATTTTTCGAGCACATTAGATCCAGTCGCCCAGGCATTGCCTGCGTGCCTCAAGTCAGTTGCAGCCACAGCACTAGCTATTAGACAAAGTGATTCCATAGTTTTAGGACATACCTTGACAGTACAAGTCCCACATTCAGTAGAAGTTCTTTTAAACCGAACACAAACTCAGCACTTGACAATTGCACGTTTAACAGGTTATGAATTGACACTGTTCCAGCCACACATAGAAATCAGACGCTGCAACGTCCTGAATCCTGCTACACTGTTACCATCAGTTAATTCAAATCCAGCCACACATGATTGCGTGGAAGTAGTCAACATTACGACAAAGCCAAGACAAGACCTGACAGACATTCCGTTACCAGATCCTGACCTGACACTTTATGTGGATGGTTCATGTATGAGAACTAGTACAGGAGAACTAGTCGCCGCGTATGCAGTGACTACTGACACCGAAGTTATTAAAACACACCGTATTGATACCCTGTCCGCTCAAGCAGCAGAGCTAGTTGCTCTGACACAAGCCTGTATACACGCCAAGAACCTGAAAGTAAATATTTACACCGATTCACGTTACGCATTCGGAGTTGTACACGACTTCGGAGTGCTCTGGCAGGAGAGAGGTTTCATGACTTCTCATGGAACCAAGATTCAGCATGGTCTCCTTATTCAAGCCCTGTTAGATGCCATACATTTACCGACATCCATTGCTATCATGAAGTGCAAAGCACATACGAAAGTCACTGACATTATTTCCCAAGGTAATGATCTAGCAGATCGCACAGCCAAGCTTACAGCTCAGACTCCAGACATTCAAGCTAATCCGACACAGACACATACTCCAGATCCGACTACATGCATGACAGTTAAGGACCCTACACAAGATGTCATAGATATCCAGTTACATGCTACTCCCGATGAAATCAAGAAATGGTCCGAACAAGGAGGGGTCCAGACAGATCAAGGATGGTTAACGAAGGGTAGAGCCACATGGTTTCTCCCCGACTCTATGGTTCAAGTCATTATTAATACCGCACATAGTCCAGCACATTTAGGAGAAAAAGCTATGTTAGACAGTATCCAGAACATTTGGTTCAACAAGCATTTACGAGCTGCAGCCAAGCAGAAAGTCCGTACCTGTATGATATGTTGTCAGTTTAATCCAGGTAAAAGTGTCCCGGTGGAACAAGGTGGTTTCCAGCCCCCTGACCACCCTTTTGAAGTCCTCCAGATGGATTATATTCAGATGGAGCGATGTCGAGGTTTCAAGTATGTCCTTGTAGTTGTATGCGCTTTGTCCAGATGGACAGAAGCATATCCAGTCCCCGATTACACAGCCGCGACCACTGCTAAGCAGTTGGTTCGTGAGTTTTTCCCTCGATATGGACTCCCTAGAGTCGTATATTCTGATAACGGTCAGCCATTCTCATCTGAGCTGATGAAGCACGTTTCCCTGTTGTTAGGGTACCAGTGGAAGTTTCATTGTGTACGCCATCCTGAAGCAGCCGGTCTAGTCGAGAGACATAATCAGACCCTGAAAATCCGTATTGCAAAAGTCTGTAAAGAAAAAGGTGTGGACTGGCTAGTAGCTCTGCCAGTCGCTTTATTTTATATGCGCATGGTCGCACATTCCAGATCAGGTCTGTCCCCGTATGAGGTCGTATTCGGCCGCCCCCCTAACATGTGGGGTACTCCTAGACCCCGAAGTATTACCGATGTTTCATGTAATATGCTGACAGATTACCTAGCTTCCTTGATGTCTGCCCTCAACTCATGTCGTTCACAGGTTGCTGCCGCATTTCCAGACAATACCGAGGTGGCACCGCATGAAATCGTTCCAGGTTCGCTGGTGATGATCCGAAATTTTGACAGATCAAGTCCGCTGGAACCTCGTTGGAAGGAGCCACGTCAGGTCCTCTTGACCACCCGTACTGCCGTCAAGCTAGAAGGCAGGAAGGGGTGGGTCCACCTTTCTCATGTAAAACTTTTCAATGGACTGAAACCCGTTTCTAAACACATTTCCAAGGATTCCCAGGATTTTAAAGACTGCCAAACTATTGCTCTTAAGGACTGTCCCGCAAAAGACATTGTTACAACCCCTTCCCTGTTAGAGAAAACTCCGCAGCAGGAGTATAAGTTAAAGCTCCGGTCTAGTAAAATAAGTCAGTCAGTTTGATTGTATAAGTCCTCCCCTAGGTGAAACGGTTAGACTGTTTCTGACATGTGTAAAATAGACCCCCATAGTGAGAGAGTCAGTAAGAACTCGATCAAATGTATCGTTTTTCTAAGTTTCATATTATTCATCAGTATTATGATTTCCTGCACCAGTTATGCATTTTACCTGTATTTCCCAGTTCCTCATGTAAATAAGTCTGCTAATGCTACAGCAGAGCACACGTTTAGTGATCTGCCTCCTCACGAATATTCATACCGCCTCGCTATGCGTAATAATTCATTTATCCGTATGTTACATTACTCACACCAGACCAGCAATGCCACTAATTGTTGGGTATGTGGTCGACTCCCCCCTTTCCAGACCCCGAAGGGAGTTCTGCCACTTTTTCCTTATCCATTCTCACATAATGGTTCGTGTGGAGCATGGTCCACGTTAACGTCATCCTCAACAGATATGTCTTTTCTTAACAGTACATGTTTCTCAGACAAGCAAGGTTTCCCCCACAGAACAGGTTTAGATCTAGAAAATGAAGTGTATAATTTAGGTAATTATTCGTCGAATTTTATGGTCCTGAATGTTCAGTCTGATACTACTCCAGACTTACCTGCTATTTCAGTACTACCAGTCAAAGGCGAATTATGTGTCCGTAGTCATGGTTCTGTACACGTAGGACATAGTGAATGTACTACTATTATCAAGTATAGTGACAGTGGGAAATCTATTTTCAAAGCTTCACGTCATTCATATTTTGTTTGTGGTCAAACCGCAAATGTTCGTCTGCCCCTCGATTGGGAGGGAACCTGTTACATTGCCTTCCTACTGCCACCTGTTTTTCTAGCCCCACCTGACTACCATAGGAATTCCTTCCTAGTACATCCTAGACATAAGAGAAATCTCCCGATTGTCGATTATACTGAAACTGCCGCAGAACAATTCATTGATATTGATAAAGGTGTGTTCCCTTATTTAGGTACAGTTGTAAATAGTAAGCTAATCCGTAGGTTAACAAGAACCCTTGAAGCTGTAGTAGATGAGACTGCCTCTGCTCTAGGTAACTTAACCGAAGAGCAATCCTTTATGAGAATTGTCGTTTTACAGAATCGTCTCGTCCTTGACGTCATACTGGCCGATAGGGGCGGGGCCTGTAGAGTTCTCGGATCTAGTTGCTGCATTTTCATTCCAAATAACGCGCCGTCTGTTTATTCAGCTATAACCAGACTTCATAAAATTGCCCATCTGTTACACCAAAATCCAGGCACCTGGACATGGTCCGGTTGGTTCTGGAATATAATTTCCGCATGGGGATGGAAAGTCCTGTCCTTCCTAGGTATTGCAGTAGCGATCATATTCAGCTGCTGCCTCTGTATACAATGTGGCCCTGCGATTTGCGGCATGTGTGCTACCTCTTGTATTCCTAGTCCCAAGCCCCGTTCTAAATCCCGTTCCAAGATAATTCGAGATGAGCAAATGATACTGTATGAAATGATAGATGGTATCATGAATATTGATGTTTCCTGATGGAAACGTAGTGACAAGGAGGGAATGTGGAAAAGTAAATTTTGTCATGTTCTGTGTCCCTACGTGTCATCCATCACATGTTATGTGTGCATGATTAAATATGCATATGTTATTCCCCATGTCTGATTAATGACGCAATTACAGTTGTGTCCACCTCTAGTATGCCAGTTTCCAGTCCTCGTGAATACTACGAATATCAGGCCTATGTAAAGTAATGTTGCCACGTTTCTCAGTGTGCACGTTATTCCATTATAAAGTCCCCGTTTCTAGGCCTCAAAAGGGCCCGGACATCAGATTCAGCTCCTGTCTCCTGAAGTCTTCGCTAAGGAGCGATACAGCCCCCACCTGTATCCTCGACCTTTCACTTACTTCCTGCCTTGCAGTGCCCGGTGCAGCTTGGCTCTGCCTCTGAGTCTGCCAAAAGTATGTTATAGTTCCAGTTATCAGTTCAGTCCTCCTTCTCTGCATTCCTAAGCTACTGAACTGCATCAATAGTTTCCGTCATTGTCTAGCCTTCTCGTCTCCACGTTAGAGAAATACTGCATTTAATGGTCATTTAATATTCTTCATCACGCACTACATGTAGAATAAATGCATGCTCTAGTCTTAGAGTCAATTAGCCTCTCCCCTCATGACTTCTAGTTTATATCAACATGTTCCCTAAACATCAGATACTAGATAGGGTTTAGGTACATGTCGCTCCGACCCTCCAGACTTTAGTCTCTGCTCCTAGCACAGAGTTCATAGCCCCAGCTTCTCCTAGTAATACGTCATTGCCAGTTTGCGCGCACCACCAGGTTAGAGGTCCCGGCTCCTTAGGTAGCCCCCTCCTATGTTTCCGCCCCATTCATGACATATTCTGTTTCGTTTGCACCACATGTCTATGTATACGCCCAGTTACACCTACTTTTACTGTTATCTTTCGCGACTGCTACGCGTCACGCCTTCTGCTCCACCCACTGCTACGCCTACTGCAATGTAATGCTATGTGTTTGCGTTATGTATATAAGTTCATGTATTGTTATTAAACGTTAGCGCGCTCATCCCAGACCCAGCCCCGGCAGCTGCTGGGCCCCTTTTTCCCTGCCGGGCCCTGTCATCCTGTTCCTATGCAGGTCGTCCTGTCCCTGTCCTTATGCTGTAATAAACCTGCAAAACTCCTACTACCTCGAATCTTGACTCTTATTTATTGAGCTATCTGTTATGATATATGCCTAGTCAAAAATAGGGTATTATTTATTTATTTACCACAGGCATATGACAGGACTGCAGGTATTTTCACTTTGTATATTTTTATTAATGAGGAAAAATGCCTGCTCCCCGTGGCACTATATAGTCTTGAAAGTGCTCCTGCATGTAAGTCAGATTTTTTCGTTAGCTTCTCAATATGCTTTGTATTTGATAGATTCTTGGAAAGAATCCTGCCAAGGTAAATATATTCTTTTTCTTCATCGACCTTTTCATCTCCTAGCCTCCAATTATATTTGGCACTTTTCTTCCTCCCAGAAAAGGCTACAACTTTGGTTTTTCTTACGTTCGGAATTAAAAAATTGTCATTTGAATATTTGAACAAAATATCTAGAGAATTTTGCAGACCAAATGGTGTGAGATCGAACAAAACTATATCGTCCGCATAAAGCAACGAATGAACTCTTTGCTGGTTAATTTTTGGGGGCAAGCTTAGGCCCTTTTGTAATTGTTTAGGCAAATCATTTAAATATAACGAGAACAACATGGGAGCTAGTAGACAGCCCTGTTTAAGGCCATTTTCAGTATATATTACTTTCGTTAGTCCTTTTTCGCCCCCCATTTGGACTCGACACCAAGTAGTTGTATGGAGGCTTATTATTACCTGTAGCAAATGTTCATTGATTCCCAGACTCCTCAATTTTTTCCACAATGTAGGACGATCCACACGGTCGAATGCAGTCGAGTAATCTATAAAAGCCATGTAGACCGTCTGTTTTCTTCTTGTGACATATTTGTCCAGAAAAAACTGAATAATTGCAATGTTATCTGTAACAGAATGTTTGGGTCTGAAGCCTGCCTGGAACATGGGTATCAAACCCATCGTGAAGGCCCAGTTTTTTAATTGCAATAGTATCTCTGCTGCGAAGATTTTCCCGGTAGCATCCATCAGCGCTATTTGGCGGTAATTTCCTGCTACCGTTTTGCAACCTTTTTTATGAATAGGGATAATAGTACTCCCTTGCCATGACTTGGGTACTTGACCAGTGGACAGAATATAGTTAAAAAGTGGGGTTAGTAAAAGGCTCCATTCCTTAGAATTTGTCTGCAGGGCCTTAATAGGAATTTGATCGGGGCCAAAGGCTCCTGTACTTCTTGCCCTCCGGATGTGTGTTTCTACCATTATAGTTGTTGTTTTCGGGATTACTTTTTCCTTAACTTTTTCCTCTACTTTATCTGGACAGTTTGTTTGTAATTTGTCCACATTTATTTTGTAGAGTTCTGCCAAGTAGGATTCCCACTCTTTCGGAGGAATAGGTACTGCTTGTAATTTCTTTTTTGTCCCCGATAATTTAGCTATTATGGACCAATAGGTTCTCTGGTTTGGTTCTTTGGCAGCAATTTGTAATTCAACCCAGTTACGATCTTGGAGGGTTTTTCTCTCACTTATTTTTTCTCTTCTGAATTGATTTTTCAATTTGTTTATTTCCTTCTTTTTAGTAGGTGAGGGGTATAAGTATTGAGCACGTATCAATTTGTTTAGGGTTTTCTTTATCAATGAGTTCCCTGTTTTGTCATTATTTTTTCTTTTTGAATTAGTATTGATTTTATGAGAATTCATTTTAGTTATTGCCTCCTTAAGTTCAATGAGCATGGTCTCAAAATTTTCTATAGGATCTTCAGAATATTGATTCCTTAAGAAGTGTTGATGCTCGACCAGATTTGTCATTTTACTCAAAGAGGATGGATTCCAAAAGATACGTCTCCGATCGCTGTTTACCAGAGTTTCCTTTCTATCGAGGGTCATCAGACCTTCTTCTGCGGACGGAACCGACCAACTGGTTCTAAGTTGCATGACAGCATGGTCGCTATCTATGGTGAAATTGGAGCAGAGATGAGACATGGTTTCAAACTGGTCTTTGCCACAGATGATATAATCTATTATTGATGGTCTCCCGTTTCCCTGTCTTGTATACGAAGCCGGGATGTCGCCTTCCACATTCCCATTAAGAATAGTTCCATTTATGGAAAGCAGTACTGTTAACAGTGTTTTCCCTCTTTTGTTAGATCGAATATCAATGGGGAATTGAGGGATTAAAGGTTCCAGGTTTTCCTCTTCCAAAATTTTTCCCCACTTTTTTATTTCTGTATTGGAAATTTTCCCGTTGAAATCACCCATAATCAAATAAGATGGAAACATATGGGCTTCTATTATTTGTATAATAATTTGCAGGGTATCGTCATATAAGGTGTCGTGCTTTTTTCCTGGAGGGGCGTATACATTGAAAAGCAACATTATTCTAATTGGGGTCAAATTGTAGGCTTTCAGAGACAGTTTGATACATTGCACATTCTCACTATTGGTTTCCACTATCTCTTGTGCCCACAAGTGATCCTCTCTCATTAAAATAGCCAATCCCCCTTTGGCATGGCCCCGGTTTGAGGCTTTTGCACATATGTTATACACATAGTAACCTTTTTGTAAAAAGGGCTCAGTTGCCCAAGTTTCTTGTAGGGTCAATATGTCGGGCTGATTAATGAGGACTTCCTTCATTTTTTTCATTGATCTACCAGCAATATTCCACGTTGTGACCTTTAGACCTTGGTTAAACAGGGTACTTTAATTGATTAGAGCCTTTGTTATAATTTAACATCCCTGGTAGCCAGGTCCATGAATTCTCAATTTTATTTTCAGCAGCGTTTTTTGCCTTCGATTCCATGTGCCACACTTCCCTTTCCCCTTTTTTTACACGAATTTTCAGAATCTCTTCTCCCTGTTCTATATCTCTAATTTGGATACCCTCTGGATCTCTTAAAGTCCCCGAGGATCTTTGACCCTCGTTCAAATGCAGTGAAGAAAAAAGTTGTGTGTTGTTATTGAGAGTTGGGTAATTTTTGTTTCCTTTAAGCTCAGCTTTCTCAATGACATCATAACCAAATCGATATATTATCTCTTTTTCCTTCAGAATAATACTTGGTATTACTGGAGACCAGAACGAGACCATTGCGGTTTTGCTCAGACCTCGCTTTGGGAATGATACTAGATCAATGTCACTGCTTGTCATAAATTGAAGAGACTTTATATTTTGTAAAAGGTGAAGGATCCTGCTTCTGTTAAGAGGAATATTGTCAGTGGGAAATAGTTCTTCAAATTGAAGTACGTTTGATTGTGTGTCAATCCTCCAGTCATTATCCTCCTCAAAGATAGTTTTATCAGCATTTTCATGTCTTGTCGTTATAGCTGTGTTTAATGGGAGATATACATCCGCCTTAGGGTTCAAGGCTCTCTTTATATCAATGCTTGTTCCTTTGGGGGATTCTCCTTTTTTACTCCTACCTGGCATACTTTTCTCGTCATTTTCCTCCTGTAGATCTTTTTGTGGTATTTTAATTTTTTGAAATTTCAATTTGCGGGTTTGCTTTTTGTGAATCCTTCTTAAAGGTTTTTTCTTCCTTTTGTTTTTTCCTTTTTGCATAACATCCTTAGTTAAATTTGGTGTTGTTTCTCCTGGAAAAATTTCTGGTTTAATTTCTGCGTGTAATTCCTCGATTTCTTTTACTGAGTCTTTGTAGGATCTTTCCTTTCTCGTTTTTTTGTTGAAAATCGGGAATTGTTTTTGCTTTTTTGGGGGGTTTTCTCTAAACAGTCGTTTTAAGGAGTATAGAGTGGATTCATTAAAAGATTCCGTTTTTTTTCTTTTATCAGTTGATTTGAGATCCTCATCTGATGTCTGAGTAGAAGAGTGACAGTTACTTTGTTTGTAATCATTTTCTTTTCGTGAATTGGTATCCTCTAGTTTTCCTTCTATGGTTTTTGAGGACTCCTTTTTCCTTTTCTCTTCTACTAGAAACTTCAAAATACCAATTTGGACATCCAAAGTTTAGTCAGAATTTTCAAGGATGTTTCCTAAAAAGGAGAGAACTGATTCGAGAATTTCTTGTAATGTGAAGAGAGCCTTGGAAAGAGGAATAGAAGATTTTTCAAGATTATTATTTTCTATTAAAAAGGGATCCAAAAAGGAATCTTGTTCATGTGTAGAAAGTTTTTTTGTGTCAGTGTTTGTTAACTTTAGCTCTAGACTATTTACTACTGCTTTTTGGTTAGATATACTTAGGTCCTTTAATGTTTGTGGGCTCCCATTGCCCTTTGTCAAGAGTAAATTGGAGTTCAAGCTTTTTTGTTCTGATGTATAATTAAAAATACTCAAGTCTTCTGTTTTGTGTAAACTCTCATGTTCTTTTATAGGCGTTGATGATTTCACCGCACTAGAATTGGAGTTTTCAAGTTGTTGTTCTTTTATTGTATAAGGAGACTTGTTGGTAAACACGATATCGCTGACATTTTGAGACAAATGGGGGGGATGTCGATAAACATGATCGATCGTCCAGACTCCCAGATATTTTATTTTCAGTGGCAGACATTGTTTTTTCCGGTTTCTTTTTTGCTGTTAAAGACGAGAAGTATTCACTGATTGCTGGGGTCAAGGTGTTACGGCCAGCCTTTAATCCTTTATCCGTGGATTTTCTAACAGCTTCCTCGGTTTCCATTCGTTTCATGAAAATTGTTCTCGAGCGTAATTTTTTTAGACCCATTAGTGAGAAGTCTTGTGCCACTTTTATCGCAAGAGAGGGAAAAAGGGAAATTGTTACCTTTTTTCGATGTTTTGTCTCTGAGATGGTCACAATATGTTTTTTGGGCGTAGATGTTAATGGTTTGGCCCGTCCCGTCCTCGATCGTCCCCGGACGGCCACAGACGGCCCGCCCTTTGCCCCGCGCGCGTCCCGCTTAGCGCGTAACTGGGCTTCCTTTTGTAGTAATGATATGACACCCTATTGGTTAGAATGGGGGTGTGACTCTGGGAGGGGGCGCGGCTCACGCGGGAAGAGGACCAGCTGCGAGGTGGTGATTGCTGGTCCTCGCAGTCCCGGGGCCGGCGCCTCTCTCTCCACTGCGGTCACCAGGTATTAAAAGATCCTCCCACGACGAGTCAGGTTAAAAGGCAGCTCCTCCGCCTCCAGTAAAACTCAGGCAGAGCTCAGCAACACAGGATCACAGGGCAAACAAGTTCTGAATCACGAGCGGCCCCCGCGAAGCGGGGGCCGCGAGAAGTTATCTGATTTGATGGGGGTGTGACTCTGGGAGGGGGCGCGGCTCACGCGGGAAGAGGACCAGCTGCGAGGTGGTGATTGCTGGTCCTCGCAGTCCCGGGGCCGGCGCCTCTCTCTCCACTGCGGTCACCAGGTATTAAAAGATCCTCCCACGACGAGTCAGGTTAAAAGGCAGCTCCTCCGCCTCCAGTAAAACTCAGGCAGAGCTCAGCAACACAGGATCACAGGGCAAACAAGTTCTGAATCACGAGCGGCTCCCGCGAAGCGGGGGCCGCGAGAAGTTATCTGATTTGATGGGGGTGTGACTCTGGGAGGGGGCGCGGCTCACGCGGGAAGAGGACCAGCTGCGAGGTGGTGATTGCTGGTCCTCGCAGTCCCGGGGCCGGCGCCTCTCTCTCCACTGCGGTCACCAGGTATTAAAAGATCCTCCCACGACAAGTCAGGTTAAAAGGCAGCTCCTCCGCCTCCAGTAAAACTCAGGCAGAGCTCAGCAACACAGGATCACAGGGCAAACAAGTTCTGAATCACGAGCGGCCCCCGCGAAGCGGGGGCCGCGAGAAGTTATCTGATTTGATGGGGGTGTGACTCTGGGAGGGGGCGCGGCTCACGCGGGAAGAGGACCAGCTGCGAGGTGGTGATTGCTGGTCCTCGCAGTCCCGGGGCCGGCGCCTCTCTCTCCACTGCGGTCACCAGGTATTAAAAGATCCTCCCACGACGAGTCAGGTTAAAAGGCAGCTCCTCCGCCTCCAGTAAAACTCAGGCAGAGCTCAGCAACACAGGATCACAGGGCAAACAAGTTCTGAATCACGAGCGGCTCCCGCGAAGCGGGGGCCGCGAGAAGTTATCTGATTTGATGGGGGTGTGACTCTGGGAGGGGGCGCGGCTCACGCGGGAAGAGGACCAGCTGCGAGGTGGTGATTGCTGGTCCTCGCAGTCCCGGGGCCGGCGCCTCTCTCTCCACTGCGGTCACCAGGTATTAAAAGATCCTCCCACGACAAGTCAGGTTAAAAGGCAGCTCCTCCGCCTCCAGTAAAACTCAGGCAGAGCTCAGCAACACAGGATCACAGGGCAAACAAGTTCTGAATCACGAGCGGCACGAGAGAGAATGTCAAAACTGAAGGATCAACTTTACCAGGCACCCTGGGGGGTGTGTTTCACTGGTGTCTTACGTAGGAAACTAAATCGGTGGCAACTGTGCTAAAGATGAGGCCATCCAAGTGTAAAGTCCCCTCGGAGGGGGGGCATCGATTTTGCCTCGAGGTAGGTGAATTGGACAAAGCCACAACCAGGAATGCACACTCAGGGCTCCTCCAAAGGGTTGGAGGGTTGCCTGGAGGTGCAGTCTCCCAGGCTAGCGATATCCGATCCCGCCAGACCCTGATTGAAATGGTACCGCCTCTAGTTGCGGGGCGTTTGAACACGGAGAAACAGCCTGTACTCTGCACTCACCTATCAACAGCCATTGAGGTCGGAGACTCACCAGCGTGCTCTGCACGTCTTCCAGGTACACCTACCCCGCCGCCAGCCCCGGGATGGTGACGGGAGACTCGGTGGCGGGTGTAGAAGAAGGACAGGTTTCCTGGGCTTGCCTGTCACGTGTGGTGTAGTGTGTGGAAACAGAAGATGTCACACACTAGATGCCTAGGTCCCACATTATCGAGGTGGCCATTTTGCAATGTCCAACTGAGATCGTGGTGTGCTATCAAAGGCTATGTGTAAAGCTAAAAGTATATACATAGGTTAATGTACCACGGGGGCAAATAGGTTAATAATCATTGCGTGGACCATTTATTGATTGTAGTCAAGTATGTATATGTGTACATGTGTACATACTAAAATGTCTAAATTAAAGCGCAATGTACTTCTAGTAGCTCTGTGTACAGTATACACATTAGTACCTCACCGATAAGGTGTAATAACCAAGGGGGAACATTCAATAGTTAAGGTCACTAATGGTGGCAAATGTGTATATACATGTAGTCGATGTCATCTGAAATACACCTTACTAAGCTTTATAACATACTTGATCAGATATTTTTTCAGTGAGCTTATTTTACGAAATTGCAGTCGAAAAAAATATAGCTTTCATACATACTTTCTTACTTTAAACATTTGAGAAACCCTACATTTCTGAATGTTGTTTTCTAATTGCTATTTTTCTCAGTTGCGGTTCCTATTCACCTTCTTCTTATAGAATATATAAGTCCAGTACCGGATATTATAATAGTGCCATCCTATATATTCTTAAATGAGTACGTGATTTGTTAGCGGAATAGTGTGCGACCTCTAAGCACTACGACAGAACGTTCCCGAATTCTACAGAATACAAATTTGAAAAATGATATTGCATACATTTCTATGTAATATGAAGTCATTTGTGATAAACTGTTTTTTACTTGTTCTTCTGATCTCAGATGGTGTAGTGGGGGAGTGTTTTTTGTAGCACTTCTTTTCTACTTTATCTAAAAGTAACTGATGCCTCTTATACTATCAAGAATATGGGGCAACACTTTTACAAACTATAGCAGAAAAAAGGATGGTGTGGACACGCTTAAGTGATATTTTATGAAATTCCATTTTTATTTGTCACCCCTTTGATATATACAGAGTCAGTGTCCGAAGAA
The DNA here is from genome assembly GCF_964261635.1 of Lissotriton helveticus. Taxonomy (NCBI): domain Eukaryota; kingdom Metazoa; phylum Chordata; class Amphibia; order Caudata; family Salamandridae; genus Lissotriton; species Lissotriton helveticus. The sequence continues at coordinate 1,105,118,301 of NC_136057.1, read as the reverse complement.
AGTTAATTTGTAATTGCTAAATAAAAACTGTTTCAAACCTAGACTGAAAATGTTGCTGTACACCCAACTTCCCCGTCAGAAAACACCACATTATAAGTAAATAGTGCTCCTGGGAAGTATCCCACCTGCAAACCTAATAAAAAGAAGACCTCAAGACACTCTGTTACTTTTCCGCCATGATTTGCACACCCCGCGGCAATTATATAAATGGTCCTTAAAATATATATTTTTTAAATGTACCTTCACAATCCCTCCCCACCACCTTGTGACCACTGTACAGAGTTAATAGTGTTCCTACCCTCCCCTCTACTACTTTGTTTTCCTGTACTCCTTTGGAAGTGCATCACAAGATGGCTGACAACAGTGAACCCGTTCCCACCCAATAAGGAGCAAACTTGTATTCTGAACACTTTAGCCAATAAAATGTCCATGTTGTTCCGCAGTGGAGGAGGGAATGGCTGCCAACACTTCTACTTTTAATGCTTCACAGCCAATGAATATTAAGCTTGGGAATTTCCTGCTTGGAACAAGTTACCCACTGAGTTGTCCCTAATACTACGCGGAGGGGGAAGGAATCGCTGACAACACTTCTACTTTCAATAGTTTACAGCCAATCAACATTAAGCTTGGGAAAGTCCTCCTTGGAACACGTCAGCCAATCAGATGTCCCTCCTACTCCGCGGAGGGGAAGTGAATGGCTGGCAACACTTCTGCTTTCAATAGTTCGCAACCAATCAACATTAAGCTCTGGAAGGGCCTCCTTACAACATGTGAACCAATTAGATGTCCTTGCTACTCTGCGGAGGGGAAGTGAATGGCAAGAAACACTTCTACTTTCAATAATTCTCAGCCAATGAACATTAAGGGGCCCATTAGGGACCGCCCGCCATAAGAGTGGGGGTCCCGTGGCCAGAATTAGGATGAGCCCACCACAGTGGCGGGCACAACCAGCATTCCTACCATTGTGGCGGGCGGCGCACTCAGCACTACCCCCCACAATGGCAGGAAGGCATGCTGTGTACTTCCATGCATAGCATGGCAGACACTGCAGGTGCCTGCCATGCTGTGCATGGAACTGCTGGGGGGGGTACCATAAGTACCTCCCATGTGCAACCCCACCCTCCCAGAGTCCATGGGGGCCCGCATCGGGCCCCCAAAACTGACTCCACTTGCCTTTCCGTGGTGGCATCTGTCAAAGCCCATTGAATATGGCTGACGGTGTCTGATAGACACCGCCACCATATGAATCCTTTTCTGCCCCGGTCGCAAAGCGACCGGGGCGGAAAAGTGGCGGATAGTCTTTCCGTCCGCCGCGGACCCCCCAGTCATACTAATATGGCGGGGAGTCATTCCGACACGGATGGCGGGCGGATCGCCGCCGCCAGGCCAGCCGTGGCTACCCCCGGTCTGGTGGGGGGGATCCGCCCGCCATCCTAATGGGCCCCTAAGCTTGTTGTTGGAACACCTCAACCAATTAAACGTTAATTTTGTTCCGCGCCAGATATAGAACATGCTCTCCCACATATTAATACATTTCCTGTAACAAAGTGACTCTATCCATGATAAAAGGGAACACTGTGTAATAAGTAAACATTATTCCGCATTATATTAAAGGAAGGCCGCAACACGGCGCATTGTTGTTTTCCCGATATAATTTCTACAGCCTACTGCACCCCCTCCCAACATAAGTGAATCCCCGGGGCTGCAGGGGCCATAGGGGGCCCCCGCTAATATTTTTTAAGAAATGCCCCCGGGACAGAGATCACTTCCTACCATATTAATGAATTTCCTGTAACAAAGTGACTCTATCCGTGATAACAGTGAACACTGCATAATAAGTAAACATTATTCCACATTATATTAAAGGAAGGCCGCAATACGGCGCATTGTTCTTTTCCGATATAATTTCCACAGCCTACTGAACTGCCCTCCCAACATGAGTGAAGCCCAGGGACTGCAGGGGCTCCAGCAAGCCCCCGCTTTTGTTTTTTTAAGAAATACCCCCGGGACAAAACCCACCCAGGGGCCTTATTAAAATAAAACACGAGAACCCGCGACCCCAGCGCAAATTGCGACAATTTTTTTAATGCTTTGTTTGTCCCCGGATGTCCTTCTGGGACCCCCTAAGCAGCCCTTCAAAGTGAAGCTCATGCTTGGGACTTAGGCTCTGCACAGATATCGAAACTTTTATTTTTCAATTTTCTCAGCAAATATTGAACGGATTTACACCATTTAAAAAAAAGTCGCTTTCTGATCCAAGCATTACCTTTCTGCCAAATTTGGAGTAATTGCGATCAGTAGTTCCGGCTGTAGCCTTGCACAAAGTTTCCTATGGGAAATTAATTTTTCACTCTTATTTTTTCAATTTCTCAAAAACTAATGAACCGATTTACACCATTTAAAAATAAGGTCGCTTACTGAACCAAGCGCTACCTTTCTGCCAAATTTGGGGTAATTCCATTCAGCAGTTCGGCTGTAGCGCGTCGCAAAATTTCCTATGGAAATTAACATGGGGAAAATGCGTTTTGGGACCCCTTTTTTTCTCAGCCCCTGTTTGACGAATCACCCCCAATCTTTCAGGATAGGAGCTGACCTGGATAGACTTTTTTGGGAGAGAATTTCGCAAAGTTTTGTCAAACAATGCCAAAGTTATTAGCAAATCAAAAGATCCTTTTCCTATGGAAACTGGGTTGTAACTATAACTACCTACTGGCGACCGCCAGTAGGTAATAAAAATGTTATAACATTTTGAAAAATAAATTGAACAAACTTAACTTGATCTAAAACGAAAAAACAGCATATCACTGGCAGTAGTCCTATTAACTGGTTTTCAAAGCACATGTTTTCCCCACCCTGTGATGTTTCTAGAGTGGGCAGGCCTACAACAAAGCCTGGTCGATGAAACATGTTGTGTGGATTGTACAGTGCTTGAATGGAGGAGGGGTATGACTGTTGGCAGTGCTGGATGATGCTGATACAATTAATGGTAGGTAATATCCTGAAACAACATTGCAGTGTTACACTTGTACACGTCTCCAAAGGGTGGAATGCTTCATCTTCGGTGTCTTCGCACATCCGGGTAGGTGAATCGCACCCGAATGGGCTCAATCAAAAAGTGGGAGATGATCATAAAATATAGTACTGGACAGATGCAGTGATCCACTCAAATTAAAAATGACTATGGGTGCACCCTGGACATTTTCTTTCATTTAATGAGTACCCATATCATAGTTAAAAACAAAAGTTAGGATGTTTCATGAAAGCACAATGGTTTCAACATCCCATCTCCTAAACTGCCTACATGTTTCAGCCAAATAAAAGATTGCCCTAGTGGGTGACTCAGATTTTATCAGGGCTTCTATACTTCCCTGCCTGACTCCTCTTAACTATAGAAAAGTGTGTTGATTAAGAAGGCGTACAGCTCTCCTACCTGACAATACTGTGATATCAAACTTGTAGGATAAAACAAAATGACATTTTTGTGAAATAAAGTTTAGTCATGTTTCAAAAGAGATCCTGTTGGACCTGACATCATTGGCGTGGTTTTCCCCCAACTTTTTGCTTTCCAGCCTCCTGTTTTTGCTGACTTCGTTATTGCTGGCCTTAGGACTCTGCATACTTTATGCCTGCTAACCAGTGCTAAAGGCCTTGTGCTCTCTCCGTGAACATTTTTTTAATTGGCTCACACGCATTCGCCTATTTAATTTACTTGAATTATATACAGAAAGAGAGGCAACCACAATCAATTAGTGAACATCATAAAATTAAGAGACAAGTAAGTGAACGGTCGCAAGTCCTTGTTGCTGAGTTAATTTCTTCACTTTATTTAATTATTCACATCAGAATAAAGCAGCCAACACATTTCACCTAAATAAGGCTTTGTCAGGGCATAAAGTATTGAACACCCTGGAAGGGCAAAATGTCTCTTCTGAGTGTAGTCAAACGTAATCAACTCTGTCTGTACAGTATAATATATGTGACCATCCCAGGTAGCGTGGCTGTCTAATCCCTGCCTGCTTCTCCGCCTTGTTCAGTATTTAATTTACTTGTAAGTCCCTAGTAAAGTGTCCCCAGGGCCTGAAATTAACTGCTACTAGTGGGCCTGCAGCACAGATTTTGTCACCCACTTAAGTAGCCCTTTAAACATGTCTCAGGCCGGCCATTGCAGGCTGTGTTTACATTTTTAAAATGCCAATGCGACCTGGCAAGGTACACCTCTTCCCAGGCCCAACCCTCCCCTTTTAATACATATGGGTTACCCATAGGGTAGGCATTACATAGCCCAGAGGGCAGAGTGCAGTGTAGTTAAAAAGTTGTACATGTACTTTTACGGTTTACAGGGAAAACTTGTTTTTCACTACTGTGAAGCCTACCTCTCCTGTATGATAACATTGGGTTCACTTATTATATTTAATAATCATAACTTTCAATTAGGAGCAGGTAGGCATATCGAGTTTGGTGTCTAAATAATTGTAATTAAAAGCCCACTTTAATGGTAAGGTCAGATTTTAAGTCACAATTATGAAAATGCCACTTTAAGAAAGTTGGCATTGTCTTGTAATAATCATATGGTGCTTTCAGCCTATCCCTAGGTCACATGACTAGGTGTAGTTGATCTTTGTGCATTTATGTCTCAGACAGTGAGTCAAAGGTAAGGAAGGTGTTGGCAGGATAGTCCACTCTGAGTAGAGGGGGAGGAGCTATCACCTACCACACTTGCACATCACAAAGGCTATGCCTGAGCACTCCCACTAAGGATTTGACACTGGTCTTTTGTGACCCTAGACAAGCTGGGGCCAGGCCAGGGAGGAACGGGATGCCTGATACCTCAGTGGGTGGGGATGGAAATGTCCAGAACCTTCTCCAACTTTAAAGTGGGCACCAGGTATAAAGATTAACCCTTACACCCAACTCTTCAGGACAGATCTGTACCTGTGTAAGACTCAGAAGAATGACTGCTGTGCTGCTTGGCAAGAAAGACTGCCACTTTGCTGCCCAGCCGCCTGCTGTCCTCCTGTCTGAGTGCGAAGGACTGGACTAGTATCTTAAACCCAGGACCACCAGAGTGATTCAAATGGCTAGTTGGCTGGCTTACTGATCAGAAGCGTCAGGGACAGAACAGGCTACCTCCATCTTCTACCTAGCACCTGGACTCTGGCAGCTGTTAGCCCTACCCTCCCAACTGGTGTCACCCCAGTCCTAGACCCTCGGAATGGGTCTGAAGGTGCTCTAATTGCCCCGACCGCGGTTCCCACAGAACCAATGCATCAGGGCTGCTGCACAACCCATCACTTAACAAACTCCGTGTTGGGACCACTGTGTGGTTCATCTCCACGCAGGACTTGGCATTGCCGTCCGCAGCCTCACAGGAACAACCGCTGCGCGACGCATCCTTGCATGCCTTCACATTACAAGCCATTCATCGATGGCATCCTCAACAACGCTGCAGGACATCGCATTGCAGCTTCGCAGCTCCTAGGAATCACCGATGTGCGACTCATCTTCGACGGGGGCTTCAAAATGCTCTGCAACAGGACTTAAGGTACTTTTGTTCAGCAGGCCTAACTGGGACTCTATCGCAGTCTGCCTAAACTTGTGAATTTGTCCCAGTCCTTCGCAACCAGATATCCACAGTTGTAGCAATGTGCTTTTTAGCACTATTGTCACCTAAATCTTTCAAATTTAATATCTTTGGTTCTACTGATTTCATTTTTGTCATTTTGGACATAAATGATTATTAAGTTTTACTGTATTTTTAAACTGAAATGGGATTTTTCTTGTGAGGTGTATCACTTCATTACCATTTGAAGGGCTGCATACATTCTTTAAACATTGCCCCTAGGTTAAGCCAGACTGCTTTTGTGCCAAGCTACTAGAGGGTTAAGCACAGGTTAATTTGGGATTGGCTTGTGACTTCATCCGTACAAGGCCTGTGGTTACTGCTTGAGTAGGGTTTCACCCCCCTCAACCAGTAACCCAATTTCTTACATTGGTGTTCAGCGGAGAGGATTTTGACTTGTGTTTGTGCAGTGTCATACAGTGATTTTGTGTCACTAACTTTCCAGATAAGCAATCTGAGACCAATTCTAGCCTTTTTAAATTCTTCCTAACTGTCTGATTGGCTGTTTTTCCTTTTTCAAAATGTTAGCTTCGTACCTCTTTTTCTCATATCATGGAGATGGATATGCTCAATGTGGACAGCCTCAGCAGGGCTGAGCTGTGAAACTCTGCAATTGTTGGGGCTGCGTGTAGGAAAGAAGGTCACAAAGCTTGACCTTCCGATGTCCCTCCGTGCCTATGAGGAGGTCTCAAGGATGCAATCCCATCCAGAGGAATCTGAGGATGAGGATCTTTTTCGGGATGATTCTGATGAAAGAGAACTTGATTTAGGAGTGGAGGAGTCCCTGGCTTTGCAGCTCCCTGAGGAGGGAGAATATTTGCCCACTGAAAGAGAGCCCAGTGTGAGGGCAGGGAGCAGTATGTCAGAGAGGGAGTTCATGCTACAAAAGGCTAGGCTTAAAATAGAGAAGAAACGGGTTCTCTAAGAAAAACGATTGGCTCAATGGAGGAGCCTAGGGTGCTGGACATCAAAGCCAAGAAAGTCAAATGTAGCAGCAATGGTGGCAGCTTTACACTTGTGTCCTTTGGAAAAAAAAGATTATTCATCCCAAAAGACCTGGGGGCAGATTTACAAGCCCCTTAGGCCACCCGTAGGTCACTTTTCCCATGTTAAAAATGGCCCAAAAGTGGCGCAAGAGGCTTGTAAATAAGCCCCCTGATACTTAATTTTGCTGTGGATGATGACATAGATAATTGGTTGGAGGTCTATGAGGTTGCCTTAGAGATGAACCGGGTCCCTGAGAAGGATTGGTGGGGCCAGTCAATGGAGGCATATTTCCAATGAAGAGAGGGGTGCTCTGTTAGTCCTAGGAAAAGGTGACAGGATGAAGAATCCCCTCATGAAGGCTTATTTACAAGCCTCTTGCGCCACTTTTGTGTCATTTTTAACATGGGAAAAGTGACATACGGGTGGCGTAAGGGGCTTGTAAATCTGCCCCTCATGAAGGAGGTCCTGACCAGGAAGTGTGAGCTGACCCCTGAAAAGTAGAGGCAGAAGATTAGGGACTACCAGAAGTTGCCCCAACAGATTTGTATGGATTGTGTGGATATTCTTTGGAAGGCACTGGATGGTTGGGGGAAGGGCAGTGAAGCAAAGGAATACCAAAGGCTGTATTATGTGATTGCTAGAGAGCGCATGTTCAGTATGTGAGCCACTGATACACATGGCATAAAAATGGCACAAAACTGTGAACACTGAAAAAACAAAGGTTAAAGTGGAATTATATGTAGGTCTTCTAATAAAAAAAAATACAGTTTTAAAACCAAAAAAGCTGAGAAATTCAAGTTACACGTAACTGACCTAAGTATAACTTGCACTGCTGTGATGCACTGCATATGACTTCACATATTATATCTCTGATGACATCTGAAGTCTATGACAGTGTAAGTTATTCTTAGGGTGTTCATTTATTGCATTTAATATGTAGTATTAATTTTAGTCTTATGTGTGTGCATATTTTGTATATTATTTTGAATTTGATGGTGGGTTTGTTGTGTTCGTAGCAAAGTAGTAAGGTATGTATGTTAAATTTATATATTTTTAGTATAAGAATTGCATTAATTCATGTTTTCAGTTTTTTACTTTGTTTAATAAATATGCACATTATTATAATTTTTGGGGGGAACCTTTTTATGAGTATCTGGTTGTTTTGTAAAATTGTTAAATATATATCATAAGATTTGCTTCATTATGATAATTATATTTTTCTATTTATTATATAATATAAATTATGATAGTTATATTTACATTTTTTGTTTTTAGTAGATTGTTTCGTTTTAGGGAAGTGGGGTGAAAGGGTTTTTAAATACATTTTTATTACTTGTATTTATTACTTATTGATTGGTAAGATCATTTAATAATTATGTAAATTAGGTGGTTATACTGACTTTAAATATTTATATATATTTGTTTATATTTTCTATTTATCTATTTTAGGTCGTTTTAATTATCATGCATATCATAGTATTATCTTTTGTAATTTTTCGTGATTTTTAATTTACATTTGTTTCAAAATAATTTATACGTTGTAATTTTAAAATTTAGAAATTATATACATTGATATATATTATATTAATTGAAATTGAAATGGCCAGACATCAGACATGTAGCAGGTGTGTATTGGCAAGTAATTAAGGTGAAGGACAGACCTGTAGGTGTGGGGGTACGCTTCGCGTGAGTCCTCAAGGCATGTAGATAAGGAATGGCCCAGACGGGAGGCGGACAGGACATGGCATGTATCAAGACTGGCCCAATTATCAGGGGTCAGGGGCGGTTGTCACAAGTGATAAAACAACCACATCAGGACTGACCATTTCAATTTTCACTCACAGTTGGTCCTTCACTGCGTGTTGCACATTTCCAGATCCCTCTGTGGACCAAGGCGGACCATTCCACTATCTCCTTCACTATGTTGGTTGTTTCTGATGCGTCGTTTGATATTCTAATTTTGTAGGCATCCTTCTAAGGCCATATTTCCTTTGTCCTGATGTGATGATTCCATGATTATGTTAGAGGTGGAAACGCCATCGACTTTAGCACCTTGACGCTGATTTGTTCACATAATTACTGTACACATGTGCAATGATGCTTTCCCTATGCTTGTGACCTAGCTGTTGACTCTATTTTGGCCATGCACCACTATGCCTGAGTTTGAATTGTTCTTCTTGAATACTGTCCCACTTTCCATGTTCTTTTTATTCATTATTGTAAATACAAGTATTTAGATTCCTATTGGGATTCCTATAGCATAGTCTTTATTGTATCACTGTGTTAACTGTTGTTTTTTTACCTACATTGTAAGGGAAGTTGTTCCTGTAAAATTACTTGTACCCCAGGTCGCTTTTTTGATTACTTGGGTTCCCTTGTTCTTTGCAAAATATACTCAAGTTTAGTGTTTCGAAAGACTTCTTGAAAATGCCCAAAGTGGGTAGGGTTGGCTATGAGAACCTTTACCCTATTGGTTTGAGTATGCCGAGGAGTCATTCCTACCCATTACCCCGTGCCAGGCATAAATGTGGCAACTGCAGGTACCCACTTCTGAACACTCCTGTAGATGAGGAAGATCAGAAATGCACTGAACCTGCTGACTGGGACCTGAGAAGAGCCTAGAGGGATGAACATGCTCCCTCCTGTACCCAGGAATAAGCAGACTGACCTCCTGTTAAAGCTACTAGGACAAATCAAACTACAAAAGGCCTTTCTGGCAACTGCTCTGCTAAGCAGCACCAGCTAGACCTGTCCTGGACTCTACTGTTGGCCTCTACCTGACACCCTATGCGTCTCTAAGTGTCTTCCCACAGGTCCTGGGTGGCTTTAAAAGTGTATTCTGTGGTGAGTGAGACAGAGGGCCTTTTTACGAGTTTAACAGTCCTCCTGCAGCCCACCACCTCTGAGCCGGCAGGAGGACCGCCAAACCCGTGGTGCGCCCACCCGGCGGATTCTGAGTTGAATCCAGGGCAGGCGGGCCGTACTGAGGCAGTCTCATAGCTGCAGCTGTGTTAGGCTCATGGAAGAGCCTTAACAGCAGACCGCGCCATAATAGCGCCTGCAAAGCGTTCCTGTATGGTGCCATGTCATGCATGGCACGCCATGCAGGAATAGGGGCGCAATTCCACAAGAGGCCCAGAGGCGGCATGGCATTGCATATCCGCCACCCTTTTTATGGGGGCTTCACCGCCATTAAATGGGCAGGGCAAATATGCTTGGCGGTGCCGCAGCGACACTGCCAGCATATTACTACCCCATACCGCTGCACCACAGCTGCGGGATCCTGTTTCCTGGTGGAGGCGGTAGTCCTGTGACGGTCCAACCACTGCACTCGAAATCCGGTGTGCAAACACGCAGTGGTGGGATGGTCAGACACCTTGAGTACAACAGTGCTAGGCCCACCTTACTTGCAATTAGACCTTTAATGTCTGAAGGTAAAATCCTTGACTAGGCTGAATCTGTTTCGTCCATTCAACCTGTGCTACTTAGCTGTCAGCCTAAAACTGTGCCTAGTCCCACTCTACCGTGATCATGGACAATCATTGTTTATTTATGCTTCTTGGCGCTAGTCCTACTTTTAACTTTAAAAATTAATATCTCCGGTTCCCAGTTCACACCATTCAGGCGCACTGCACTGTTTTCATAAATACCAAATGTTAGCGCTCTAGTTGTTCAATAGAGCTCTGCAGGAGGTTACAGTAGAACACTGATCGGGTAATCACATGTACATGTTTTACTTAGAAAGGCAGGCTTTATTTTCATATGGCTGAGGAATATAGTGTTAATGTATTAAAAATATGCTCTTATTTTAGCCTCTGAAGCACGTTCCATAATCTCTATGAGAAAATAATGAGGGAAAACAGTTTTCTCTAAAAAACGGTTAATCAAATAACAAATGATATATTGTATGACTGAAATATGTTATCACCCTTTATCTGCACTCCTTTTTGTGATCCTAAAAACTGAAAAATCACTACAATGCATTTCGATGTGGGACCATGGCCTACTTCATATAATGGCAGCCATGACATGTTGTGGCTCGTCAATCAAGGGTGGGGGGGGGTCCCTTTGACCCACCCTACCCACCGCATACCCCTTTGGGTCAGGGTGTCCTCATCCTATTCCCTTATGTATTTTCAGGATGCAGGGATCATTTCCTCTAATGGCTACCACAACTTTGTTGTATACCTTGATTACAAGTTGTACACTAATAAAGAAATGTGACCAATACCCAGATTTATCAAAGGATTGTGCTGCCCATGCATCATGCAAAGTGACAGAAGAGCAGAAGAGCAATGTAATTTTACATCAGATTTAGCAAGCCACACAAAGTAACTTTGCGTGACCCTGCATGGCTTGGTAAATCTGGAGTGATGCAAGGCAACGCAAGTCACTGCCTTGTATTACTCAGTCCTGAGAAGGTGTTCCATGGGTGGAGCGCGGTTGTTCCCACGCATCCACCCATGGATTTTGGAGCATTCCTAGGTTTACCAAAACTGGTAAACCTGAGAATGTGTCAAAATGCTAAGCCTTCCGAGGGGCTGTGTGATGAGGAGAAATATCTTTATTCTCTTTGTTGTTTCCTCTTTCTAAATGTGCAGCATACAGAGAAAGAGGAACATGTCTCTAAAGATTATTGTTTTTGTGCAGGAAGTTATCGCTTACTGAAAAGAAACACTCCTGCCTACAATGCAGACAACCTTGGGCCACCTCGCAAGGGTGCCTGCATTGGCACTAGGCAGCAGATTTTGCGCCAGCGTAAGCAGAGAGCAGGAATGGGCCATATGTTGGCAAATGTGGCGTATTCCTGCCCTCCCCTTTCACGCAGCACAGAAGAGTAAGTTGTCTTGCTGCGTTGTGTGAAATATTGCTAAATGTGGCCCCAACGTTCAGATATACTTATTTTTAACCCCTTCAGGACAGCTCCAAAAACCTCTTTAAACACACATTTCTCACAAAACAGCAGACCTGATTTACACCAAATAAAAAAAGCAAGCTTTCTAAGTACATTTTTAACTTTCTGTAAAATCGGGTGTTAATCAGTGCAGACATTTTTCTGGTATTGATTCCCAAAATGTCCAATGGGAATTAACATGGGAAATTAAAGTTTTCTTGGCCCCCTGTTTGATAATCACCACTCAACTTTCCAGGAAGGAGCTGAAGTGGATGAACTTTTCTTTGGAAAGTTTTTTGAAGATTCATCAAATGGCGCCAAAGTTATTAGCACAAAAAATTATCTTCTATGGAAACTTTGAAAACTACTACCACTATCTTTCTCCACTGAATGGGAGCCAAGGGTGCAGGGGCATGAGATTTGTATTTGGTGATCACATGGATGGCAGCCATGTTGGTGGTGGAGACCTCTGCCAACTCAATGCAAACCTCAAAGCAGATGGAAGTCTATGACTGAGGCATGCTCAGGCATGCCAGGCCTACCACCCCTTCTGCTTGTCTGTTCCGTTGAGCCCAGCACGTCCTCCACAAGATGCAACCTGCTGCATCCCTCCTCCCTCGGATACTGGTCTACTCACAGGCCAATTCCTATCCTCTGTGGGAATGCTGCATGCTTATGCGCTCTTACTGATGATGCTCTGCCCTCCGATTTACAAGAGGGAAAATATCAAGATGTGGCCAAGAAGCCGGGAGTTCCAGATGCTGCCACCGGTTGTTGTGCAGCTTAAAACAGGATTCCCCATTTAAAGATGGCGCCCTGTTCGGAGCGTCCAGGGGCTCTTGTTTGTATCCTATAGTCATGCTAAGGGCAAGTGGTGCACTCCTTTTCCAGGAATTACAGGCCAAACCCTACAATGAACCTGGTGAGATCTGCTGAGCCATCATAAGGGAGGTAGGACTAGCCTCTACATTTACTCAATCTGAACAATGAGCTTTCTAGGGCTTGGAAAGTAAAGTAGGACTACTCCTCATGTTATCATTCAATCATAGTAAACAAAAAGGTAGGACTCACTTTTTTTTCTCATTATAATGAAATCAGACATTTAGTAATGGGTCTTATTTCAGCTCCCTCAATATGTCTACATGTTTATCCTGTCCACCTTAGACCTCTGTACGTTTTGTAGTAGCTCAGGCACACAGTCAACTTTCGTGCACGCCTACATCAAATCAATCCTTCATTCCCACATTACTCTTCACATGGCTCTTCTAGGATACTAGATCCAGTGCTAATTTTACCTGTCAAAAGTCACATACACCTTTCCTGATTTTGAAATTGGGCTCCGCTGCTTCATTACCCGACATGGCCTCTCCCTGAATGGTGATAAGCCTTGAGCACACAGGATCCAATGCCTCTATGGTCAATTATCCTCCTAACCTCTCCAAAAATGCAACCAAAAAGCACAAACATCACCTACTCGAATCCAGACCTGAAACCCTAATCTTAGACATCTACCTTTGTGCAAACAAGGATATTATATCTAATGACCTCATCTTCTAATCCAGAAAACGGGCTTGTTGGCAGAATGTTTTCGACTCCATGCTTCGTATAACGGGCACGAGGAAAACCCCTCATGGTCTCAAATTAACAGCCTTGCCCTCGCATTTCTTCAAAGCAAATGCCACCATCACCATTTATAATACTGGTATCATTCTAATCTAATCCTCTAATGTCGATCTAGCTAAGATGGATAACACTTTCCCTCGCTCAAGAAAATGGTGACCTCTAAACCCACTGTTAACTATCCCCATCCTCCTAGTTCACAGGATTTAACTAGCTCACCCTCCACCACTTCTGTAAACACCTACATTTCATAACTCCTCTCAATCCATAGTAGATTTAGGAGACATTCAGTCCCTAGTTTCAGTCTCTCACTCCTATTGACCCTCGATTCAGGCGTACTGCTGCACATACCTCGCCAATTTCAAGTCATCTACTTGGCTATTCCCCTTCCTATATCCCATTGTTCTTGCCATGATCTCTGTCAGGGTACTGGCGGGGTACTCATCCCAATGCACTCAACCTCCACTTGACCACCTCCTAAACACAATACAATTGTCCTTCCATCCTCTCACCTTCACCAGCCACCCCTTCCAATCGAACAGGGACATTAACGACTCTCTCTCTTCCCAGGAACACTGCCCAACCGCCCTAAACCAACCAAGTATTCCTCGAGGCCCACCTCCCCCACTTGATCTCACCGCTCTGCCCACACCCCTCAACCAACACTCAGACCTGGTTGCACGTTTCGATGAGATATCTCTCAAATTGTACCATCTCTCATATGAACTCCATCAACTGAAAGCCCTATCAATTGAGCACCTACCCATGCACAGTTCTCTTTCTTCACTAGGAAAGCTGCCCATAGTCCCCGCTAGTGCAGTCCCTTGCCTCGTCCAACACTCTTTGTACCATATCTCTAAAACCCTACCCCTTCCCTAATGCTCCATCTCACCCTAGAAGAATGCAGATGGATCTTGCAACCAGGGATATAGAGGAGCTACTCTTCTCTTATACTCTCAATCTATACACCGCCAAGAACCCCTCTGGAGCAAATTAAAGCCATTCATGCAAACCTGCACAGGGAATCCTCTCACAACCACAGAGTAGTAAATAGTGACAACCTCAAGAGAGTAAACATCACGCAGACTCAAACTGCACACACCACTGTACGCCTGAAATGTGTACTTCTCAACTGCGGATCAGCCAGTAAACATGCCTCTGATATCTTTGACCTCATTCAAAACAATTACCTAAATACCACCATCCTCATGGAATCCTGGCTTAGGCCCTCTTCCACCCCTGAACTAGACATCCTAGTTCCTCTGAGTCATGATATAATCCGTCTTGACAGATCTAAGAAGCAGGGAGGTGGCCTAGCTTGTATACATCGAAACACACTATCGGTTTCCCACACAGAGACTACCCCTCCAACCTCCAGTGAATACCTCTACCTCAACATTGAAAGTAATCACCTACCGGTTTGCAAACTTTATACGTTCTACCACCCCCCCGGGAGACAATCTCTCCTTCATTGAACAAATAATGGAAATCATCTCCTGCAATATCAACTCCTCGGTGTCACAAATCTTCCTCCGTCATTTCAACCTTCACTGGTCTAACCCTATTGACCAGGCGGTAACTGCCAAAAATCATTCTTATTGGCTCACGAGATGACCCAATTCTGTGACCGGCCAACTCATAATAAAGGAGAAATTCTTGACCTCATCATATCTAAAGGAAACACCATCACACTGGATAACATTACCCCGTGTGAATGGTCCGACCATTACATCATCTCCTTCCGTATTAACAGGGGTGTGGTACTGAGGAAGGATCAGCCAAAGAAAACTAAGCAATGGAAAAGGGACTTAGCAACTAGGGAGATCTAACACCACACTGTAAATTTGCCTTGTCTTCACAAACCGACATGACAGATGTTCTTGATCTCACTGAATTCTCTAACTTCACTGTCTTTAATATATTGGATTCCATAGGACATTACAACAAAAAAATGCATCTTTCAAAATCTCCTAACCTTGGTTTAACAGTCTAAACTCGGAACGGCGCAAATTAAGGGCAGCCAAACGATCCTGGAGATAAAACCCTCCTCTGAGCATTTAAAAGTCCTTAGGTCGATAAGAAGTTCTTATAATAAAAAAATCGAGAATGCTAAGGCTAATTACTTCAGATCCCAACTTAATTAAGCCTCAAACCGACCCAAGAAACTGTTTGAAATTGTTAAACAACAATCAGTGAAAGCACCCAACCACCTTGACCCATGAGACGCCTCGCATTCATGCGGCGACGTGGCTGCTTTCTTTAAAGAGAAAACAAATCTCATCAGTACTGACCTTGAATCCAAGAAGGCTCTTCTGTCAGCATCCGAGACTGCATCTCTTCCGGCTTACTATGAGATGCTTGATCCACTTAGTCTTAGCACCAAGAACAATGCTTCTTGGGGTACGTTTACTCCCCTCAGCGAAAGAGACATCTACAAACCCTTTTTAGTATCAACACTTCTAATCACTTCAGCGATCCACTGCCACTGAACTTATTCAAAGAAATCAAGGATGCCTTCATTTATTTATTTATTTATTTAGTTTCTTGTATAGCGCAGGAATCGACCCCGATCGGGGTATCTCCGCGCTTTGCTCGCCAAGATGGGAAAAGGAGGACTTTGCAAGTGAGCTATAGTCTTGGTAGCTAACCAAGGCCAGTTATTCCTCTTGGAACAGGTTGGTTTTAAGCATTTTCCTAAAGGATTGATGGTTGGAAATTTGCCTGAGACTGAAGGGCAGTTTATTCCACAGGGTCGGCCCCACAAGGGAGAAAGCACGGCCACCTTGTCTGGTCTTTTTAATAAGAGGGGGTTTTAATAGCAGTTGATTGCTTGAGCGCAGAGATCGATCTGGTTTATAAAGTTGTAGCTTTTGAGTCAGATAATTGGGGCCATTTCCGAACAGGCACTTATGAACGGTACAACAGATTTTAAATTTGACACGTTGCCGTATTGGGAGCCAGTGAAGTTCTCTTAAAAGGGGCCTGGAAGGGGTTCTTGTGGGGGCGTTCAGAATCAGTCTTGCCGCTGTATTCTGGACCATCTGTAGCCGATTTATGGCATCCTCGTTAGCTAATATCAGGAGCACATTACAATAGTCTAATCGACTTATCACCAGGGTCTGTACAAGGGTCTTTCTATAGGTATCTGGCAAGAAAGGGAAGACTCGTCTCAACAGGCCAATGGTGTGGAAACACGCTCCAGTGATCACATTCGCGTGTTCTTTTAGAGTTAGATTTTGGTCCAACTTCACCCCCAGATTTTTAACAGTCAATTTTGGGGAGGGCACTGGTCCTAAGTCCAGGGGCTACCAGTCAGGGGACCAGTGTATAGTAGCTTTCCCAAAGAGCATTACCTCCGTCTTCCCGACATTACATTGGAGACGGTTGGAAGCCATCCAATGCGAAACAGCCCTCATACCTTCAGCAAAATTTTCCCTAGCATTAGAGTTAAGGGAGTGGAAAGGGTAGAGGAGTTGGGTATCATCGGCGTAGGACACCGGTGTGAATCCATACTTCCTCACAATTTCAGCAAGGGGGGCCACATACACATTAAACAATGTGGGGCTTAGGCATGAGCCCTGTGGCACCCCCTTCGTGAGCGCCCTAGAGATGGAACGATAGGGGCCCAAGCTGACAGATTGTGAGCGCCCGGAGAGGAAACTCTCCAACCAAGAAAGGGCTTGTCCTCCAATGCCCACTCCCTGCAAACGGCTCAGAAGAATCTAATGGGACACAGTATCAAAAGCGGGCGACAGGTCTAATAGCACCAGAATCATCGAGCCTCCTCTATCCTGTGACATCTTGATGTTATCGGTCACGGAGAGGAGTGCTGATTCGGTGCTGTAGTTGGGCCTGAACCCAGATTGTGAGTGGTCCAGGCCCCCTGTCGCCTCTATGAAACTGGAAATGTGGGTGTTGACATGTTTCTCAGCCAGTTTGCTCAGGAGGGGCAGAAGAGAGATGGGGCGGAGATTGGAGAGTTCCGTCCAAGGGGAGGTGGAGTTTTTACGTATAGGATTCACTACTGCCTCTTTCCATTGCTGAGGGAGTTTTCCTTTGAAAGAGAGGTTCAGGATTTTACGAATGATAGGGCAAAGTGTCGTGCTCAGATTGTTCATCAATCTGGCAGGAAGAAGGTCAAGGGGGGAGCCAGTTTTTATGTTGTTCAGTAGTGATTTTATGTCAATCTCAGTGGCTTCAGGGATGTCAAGAAAGGTGTCTGTATAAGTCTTTATGCAAGGGACACTAGAGTCCTTGGGGTGTTTGGCCAAAATTGTATTGTAGATAGTGTCAATCTTATCCTCAAAAAATTGGGAAATATTATTACACAGCTCTTGAGAGAATGTGTCGGGGCTTTCAAATGCCGAAGGATTAGTAAAAGTTTGGAGAATGTTATATAGTTCCCTAGTCGAGTTGCCAGCTTCATCTATCTGGGATATAAGGCAGGTTTTTCTTGCCTTTTTTATATTTTTATAATAGGTGGATATTGCCTGCTGGTAAAGCTCCTTACTGTCACTGGAGTGATTCTTCCTCCATAGTTTTTCCAACTTTCTACACCTTTGTTTCTCTAATTTTAATGTTTCGGTGTACCATGTCTCTTTTTTGTTGGTCGAGGGTTGTTTAACTAGTTTTTGAGGGGCTAAAAGGTTTATGGTATCAAGGAGAGTATTGTTAAGTTTGGCTAGGGCCGACTCAGAATTGTCAAAATCAGGGACAGTTGGCTCTCTCCAGACTTGTTCGAATGCATTTGGGGTGATTTTGTGCCATGATCTTCGTTTAATGCTCAGAGTAGCAGGGGGATCGGAAGGTTTGGCTAGCTGTAGAAAGGAGAATTCCAGCATACTATGATCAGACCAGTTTATGGATCTGGGGGGGGGTGACAGTGTATTGAGGGGTGATTAGTGAAGATTAGATCCAAAGTGTGGCCTCCCCTATGGGTGGGGCCGCTGTTCCGCAGATGAAAACCTAAAAGAGCGAGGTCAGCTAAAAGGAGCTTTGTATCAGGATCATCTGATACATCAGCATGGAAATTAAAATCCCCGAGTAAAATAAAATGTTCTTTTGCCTTCATGTGTGGAGCTAGTATTTCAGTTAGGGCTAGTGAAAAGCCAGTATTAGGGCCAGGAGGCCGGTACACTAGAGCACCTTTCCAGTGATCCTTAGTTCTTGTATTTATTTTAAAAATCATTATTTCCATAGAAGGGAGTATAGTTTGTTCAATCACTGTAATGTGAAGGCTATCTTTGTATATAATGGCGGTTCCGCCACCTGTTTTTTTCGGGCGGTCCTGTCTCAGAATTTTATATCCTAGGGGAATTCCTACCGTAACAGTTGGAACAGTATGTGGCTTTAGCCAAGTTTCCGTAAGGAAACATACTTCCGGCTTGAGGCTCAGGATAGTGTCCCATATTTCGACGCAATGTCGCGGGAGTGATCGAACATTTAGTAAAAAGCTTTTCCAGCCTTTCGTTTCAGTTTTAGTAGCCTTTGTAAGCCTAGTAATAATAGTATTGGGAGTGGCTTGAAATCTGCATAGTAAACAGGAGAAGGGACCTTCTGGACATGGCCAGTTATCGCCGGCGCATCTCTGTAGCCCCTGAGGTCGAAGAGCTAATAAGGATTGTGGAGTGTACCTGATACGTGTGTCTTCTGATGAGGCCATGATAGTTAGAAGAGAAATGAACAGAGTGAGTGGCCCCTGGCCCCGACCTGTCGCGGACGGGCGCAGACGGGCTACTCTTTGGCTACTCTTCGGCTCCACTGCGCGCGATCGTTGCGCGCTCACCAGGGGCGAGTGGGGCTAAATAGTCCCGAGAGACCCAGCTGCTAGAGCGCTAACCGCCAAGCAGATTCTAAACAGGAAGTGGTGTCCTCCCCCTTGCTAATCAGAGGGAAGACGAATCAAACAACCCGAAATGCGGCTCCTGCGGCTACTGTACACCAATCAGATGAGTGTGGCGATTATGAGTGCAAGAAATGCAAGTTGCAAATTTTAAAAATTCAAATTATTCCGTTTTCAGTCACAGATTAAAAAATCAGATTAAAAATTCAGGCAAATCACAAAGCACATTTAGGTTTGAGCGCAGGCTCAATACTGAAGCCTCTGGCGAGCTAGCGGGTCAGGAGGAACTGCCACTACCCCTTACCGCAGCGCGTAGATGTCCGGCTCAGCCTAAATAGCCTCGAGAGACCCAGCTGCTAGAGCGCTAACCGCCAAGCAGATTCTAAACAGGAAGTGGTGTCCTCCCCCTTGCTAATCAGAGGGAAGACGAATCACCCTGTGAACAAAGATTGTCAATGTTTCATTGTCACAAGTCACAATTCCCGAATGCCTAAAAGCAGCTCAGGTTACACCCATCTAAAAAAAACGAATGCAGACAAAACTGATCTCAACAACTTCCGCCCGATCTCTAACATCCCCACTCTGTCTAAGCTCCTTGAAAAATGTGTGCAATCGCAACTTTGTGCTCACTTAGAGAACTTCCATCTCCTGGATCAACATCAATCCGGTTTTCAGAGTGGTCACAGCTAACCCTGGGCTTAAAACTACGCAACGCTGACGGAGCATGCAAAGTTTGTACCGAACAAAAATGAACAATATTCTCAGATGCTTTGATAAAGCAATGTTACATTCTTAACAGCATATAACCAATTCACACAAATGAACTTTTACAATGAAAACATTAGGTAATGAGAGAGCTGATGATTTTAGGGTCCCCCCTAACCTAGGGGGAGCACAAAGCAGATGCCTTGAACACAAAGAGCATAAAGAAAAAGCACATTTTGTTGAACTTCAGTGGTGATCCCATCATTTTAGGACCACCCCAAGCACAGTTATTGGCAAAACAACAATCCCAACCAAAGGCCCTGCAAAGCATTATGGGACGAGATTAGCAGTGGGCAGTGAATATTATTCTATCCAATATCAAAATAACTCTACAAAGAGCTTGTTACTAGATGTCCCTCACAAGTCAAATGCGAAGCATTGAAATTATTCTTACATCAAGCTGCAGTTCCACTGGTCGTCCCTAGATGTCCCTCACGAGTCAAATGCAAAACCATTGAAACCCTTTCATCAAGCATTTGCATTTGACTCGTGAGGGACATCTAGTAACCACCAGTTGAACTGCAGCTCTTTGTAGAATTCTTTTGATATTGTATACTATATAATATTCACTGCCCACTGCTAATCTCATCCCATAATGCTTTGCAGGGCCTTTGGTTGGGAATGTTTTTTTGCCAATAACTGTGTTTGGGTTTGTCCTAAGAGGATGGAACCACAACTAAATTGTTCAATAAGATGTGATTTTTTGTTTTCAAGGCATCTGTTTGGTACCCTCCCTAGGTTAGGGAGGATCCCAAAATCATCACATCTCCCACTGCTAGCTAATTTTTCAGTTTCACCATTGTGAAAGTATTATATGCACTTTAGCATATACAGCTAGAAATGCTTATTTTATCATATCTGGTCATGTACAGGAAGCTTTTTGCAATTATTTTGCAAATTTTGCACAGTACAGACAAGTACACAGTGTCATCAGCTACGCTACGCAGACTACGTGTACTACGCAAAGTTTAAAGTGTACTACGTGAAGCTATGTGTAGTGCTACTACACAAACTACGCCCAGGCTTAGTCACAGCACAGAATCGGCGCATAATGGATGACATGTTAAAAATGCTAGACCAAAACAATTCCTGCTTCTTAATCCACCTTGACCTTTCTCCTGCATTTGACACTGTTAATCATGACATCCTGTTATCCATTCTTGAGCAGAGGATGGGCATTTCTGGTCTGGTATTGCAATGGTTCTCGTTATTCCTGCACAACAGATCTCAAAGAATCAAGGTAAACCAATCCTTATCCCAGCCCTCCCCATTTTCTATGGGGGTCCCAGTAGGGTATGCCCTATCTCCCATACTCTTAACATATCCATGGAGCCTATAGCAAATGCACTTATTTCCACGAACACTCTTTTTCACATGTATGCGGATGACACACAATTTTACCTGAAAATCACCTCCTCCGAAGATTTCACTTCACTCAACTCTACACTAACGAATACTCAAAACTGGCTAACTGAGAATCACCTCTTACTCAACACCTCCAAAACTGAATTCCTTCTCATATCTCCGCCTAATCACACCCTCAAGATAGACGGCTAGATGAAACTCCTCACAGCCTTCAACTGCTCTCCTCATATTATTGACTTAGTCAAATCTCTCAGAATCACCCTAGACATGCACTTGAACCTGAAGAATCATCTTAGTAAGGTATGCAAGGGTGCTAACCACCAGTTGAGGTTACCTAGGAATCTCAAACCATTCCACGAGATGACCTCAAGCAGGTTGTTCAAGCGCTGGTGTTGCCGAGGCTAGTCTATGGCAGTGCTACACTCTGTGGCCTCCCCAAATATACATTGGCACCTCTAAGGGCTTCCTTAAATGCCGCAGCCAGACTGATTATGAGTACAAAGAGAAATGATCACATATCCCTGAATTGGTTGCCATTGGAAGCTAGAATACAACTAAAGTTTGCCTGTATGACTCGCAAAGCCCTCCATCTCTATGCCCCCCGTTACTTGGTGCAAAAGCTAGAACTATCAGGAGGGGACAGACCATCAAGAAGTGCAAACTCCTTCCTCTTGAAACCACAGATTTCCCACAAAAAGAGAATGAAGCACAGAGCTTTCTCAGGTTCTGCCCCGAAGATTTGGATCTCACTTCCTCCAGAGGTCAGCAGAATCTCATCAACAGCTTCTTTCAAAAAGGAAGTGAAAACATTCCTTATCAACAAGTTCTTTCCTTAAATGAGCATGACTCGTCTGTCTCACTCACCGCCCTTGGATTAACTACGTTAGGAGTCTATCACTTGTGAAGCCCAGAGTTGTTCTGTTACAATATCAAAAGTTATGTTTGTTCTTCTGCAAGCACACTTTTATATTATCTAAATGTGTTGTTATTTTGATACCCCTTCTTCATTGATCCTTGCATTCATTCTAAAATGACGTTTCTTTTTCCTTGTTTTTTTCCCCTTTCGTACCTCCGACAATCCAAATTGTGAAGCGCTCTGATACCCATCTGGGTCTTGTTCGCACTATACAAAACTTTATAAATAAATAAATACCTACATTAACCCCATGGGCGCGGACGCGATTCTGCGCCTGTGCGGCCGTTTTGAAGAGTGGGCGGGTTCATGACGGCCCCCAGCCGTCATCAGCACACACCCACCGTGATGCATGATGGCCGGGGACCATCATCAGCATGGAAGGGGTTAAGCAAATATTGTATACATATAAAATTGCTTTTGATTTTATCTGTAATCTAAACAATGGAATAGTCTGCAATGCGGTGGTGGTCTATACCCAAATGGCAATTAAAAGAAGAAAGTATAATTCATAACTACAGGCTCTACTTTATGAAGATGACAGGGCATATACTGATTAGGGATACCTAGGGATGCTGCGTGATGCTGTGTCATACATATTACACTTAGGCACTTTATGTACAAACTATCTTTATTGTATTATGATTATTGTGATGATTATTATTTTTTTTTAGAATGCTCTTATGATTGTTCTATTTTTCTAACCGAATATAGCTGAAATTGAATTGAATTGAAATACATAGTGGTAGCCATCACTGTGTAATATATGTATATAATACATGGATTCTGCAATCCCTGTATTAAAAATCAATATCAAATTTCATGAGATTCTGCGACTTCTGACATACCCAGTTGCCTATTATAAAGAAATGACATCAGAACTCAATAATAATAACTTATTACAGTTCAGCTTTGACTTCACAATGCCTGCTATCAGAGCCAAAATGATTCTTTTCTTTCTTCTGCTCTGTTTTTCTATATCTGCAGTGGCAAGCAGAAAAGAGATATTTATGGCAACATGTTTATTTTTTGCACACCTGAGGTGATTATAAAAAAGTTAGAATCTTTCGGCATGTAGCACCTTTAATGCTATTGCACCTTTTTTTATCTGACTTGCATTGAAGAAATTCTAATATCTTCTTGCAACAAATATCTAACAGCTTTTTTAATTTGTTTAATTTTTCACAGGAGATTACAATTTGTATCCTTCCTGTTTGCAAACATGCTCTCTCTTTAATTTAGAAGAGCTATGCAGCGGTCTGTGGGAAAGGTGTGACCATGTATTATAAGGAAAAATGGATGTTGTAATTCACCTTTGAATTCCTTAGCCTCATGAAGGAACTCAGCATTCAGCCTTGTTCCTCTATATAGTCATAGAACTCCTCAGTTACTTGCAATATCCTTACAGTGTACAGTGGGGGTACTTTATCCTATATACATATTCACTGGAAAAAAAACACAGGTTAAAGTAGTGTTATAGTTGGGTGACAGTCACACGATATAGCATTTAAAAAAATGGAAAACCACTTAACTTTACCAGTTATTGTTTGTTGATCTAACTATACTGCAGCCCAGACGTGCTCTGCGAATGACCTCACCTATTGCATCACTTAATATATGTTAAATTACATAATTGATGACATCACTAACTTATACCATCCAAGCTACTGCTCCTCAAATTTCTATATAAACCAGTAGATTATAAAGTAGGTAGTAAAGAGCCCACAATTACATACACTATATATTTACTTTATGTACATGCATGGGTGTACAAAATAGAAATAGTGCAGTCCTGGATGCAAGTCTCATTCAGTGTAGTAAAAGTATAGTATATTTCAGTATAGTAAAAGTTATATGGTGGACATTTTAATGACTAGTAAAGTTTTAAGTAGAAGTAGTACTTTACTTATTCAATATTTAAATGCAATTACCCATAGAAATTTTGGGACGCAATACTGAAAAAAACATCTGTACAGAATGACACTAAATTTGGCAGAAAGCTAGATTTTTTCTCAGAAAGTTTATATTTTGTGATTTTGTGTAAATCTGTTCAGCAGTTTTAGGGAAATTAAGATTCATATTACAGTGATATTTGGACAGTTGGTACTACGGTACACCTGAATTTCCGCAAATTAAAAAAAATAGAGTATTCTGATTGGCAGAGGGGGCACACGTTATAGTTAGCCTAGTAAACTATAAGTATTTCAGTGTTTTTATTGTTTGAATCTTTTTTTTATTATTATTACTATAATGACACTTTGACCTTTGTTTTTTCCAGTGAATATACAAAGGTTCTCTAACCTTTGTTTTTTCAGTTAATGCATATATTTAAATATTCACTGAAAAAAGCAAAGGTTAAAGTAACGTTATAGTTAGGTGTACATGTCAGTGACAACATTAATGCTTTGAACCAAAAAATACATAGAAATTCCCCAGTTAGTTAGCATAGCTAACTAGAACTTGCGCCCCTGCCATGCACTGCTTATGACCTCACATATTATATCACTCATGACATAATCCAAGACATCAGTGATGACATCTCAAACTACATCATACAAGCATCTTTTGCACACATTGCTCTAAAAACTAGTATGGCAGTAGAGGCCTGAAGGAAAATACAAAAACGCTCAGAATAATATGAAGCATCATTGATGCCATGTGAGATACAACTCCCTTGGGTGTAGCAAGCATGGGTTATGTGCAACATTAACCCTATACCATACACTTCACTGGTAGCCTAGTTCATATTAACAATTAACTTGCGCCCCCACTATGGACAGTGTTGTCATCAATGTTGTCATTTCAGATGGTGCAGTGATGTTATCAATTAAGTCATAGAACATGTCATGAGTGATGTAACATGGAAGGTAATTAGCAGCTCATGGCGAGGGCGCGAGTTATAGTTACTTTAGGGCACAAGTTATAGTTGGTTGAGATAAATATAACTGGTAAATTTAAATGGTTTTGTTTGTTTAAAATGGTGTGTTTTAACTAACATTTTCTCCTAACTATAATGTCTCTTTAACCTTTGGTTATTTCAGTGAACATCTAAGGTTTTTTTTTAATACCAAAACTATAACTGCCACTTTAATCTTTCCTTTGAATTTCTAGGGGTCTTTTTAATTTAAGTTACTGGCAATATATAAAAGGCAAGCCTATTGGTTTTGGCAATAAACATCCAAATAAAACCTTTATAGTGAAAACAAAATTAAACATGTGTCAGAATCTTTCTTGTACACTCCTAGGGCTACATAATGCAGCCATAACACCAGCCACAAGAGATCTCTGCATTCTCAAGCTGAAGAGCAAATGTTCCATCTCTGGAAATGCTTAAAAATACCAAAAACGTCTCCTGGGGTCATTTTCTACAGACCCTAGGAAACATCCAGTTTTTTTATTATTTCCGGGAGGGCTGATGCACAACCTGCAGCCCCCACAACACTTGCTGGTGGTGCACGTGCCCAGACTGTGGCCCCCACCATGCAGGCAAATGTATGTAAATAAGCCCAAGAACTGCATTATGGGGCACTCCTTAGCAGGAGCATTGAATCCTGTTGAATATTATAGAATGTAGGGGCAAGCCACTTACAGGTGGTTTATCTTACACTGGAGTTGTAAGCATGGCTGTATGCAATGGTGCTAATCTCAGGAAATTGTGTAGCATATTTAGCAAACTATGGATGGTTGTCCATTGGCTCTGGCAGAAGGTGTCCTATCAGTGGTAAATGTATAACGGTCAACCTTTTTACTTACAATTGCAAAGTCTATAAGAGGGTAATCATGTTAAGGTGAATAGTGTGCAAAGACTTTTTAAATGGTATAAAAAGGGGTCTACCACATTAAAGTCTATGGAGGTATTTTTCATGTTAAGGGGAGAATAGCACTAAACAAAAGGGTAGCATACAACAAATGTGGGTGACTTGACAGATATGCTATGTGTCCAGCATACGGTCAAACATATTTGTTATAATGGGATTGGTGGTAGATAGTCCGCTACATGTGTTGAGTATTGAATTACTTCAAGCCCGCACACTCAAAAGGATGCTGTCACAATGGTTGTAACATCAGTGATGCCATCAAGATGTTCTTTGAGATTTCATCAGTTATGTCATCATGACATGAGAAACATAATGTGACCTCTTTAGCAGTGCAAAAAAAATTATAGTTCACTCAGAAAACTATAATTTGAGAATGTAGGTGTTTTGGGGTTTCTAAACGTTAGGTACAATCTCATATCAACACCTAAATATAACAACACTTTAATCTCTGTTTTTTCTGTGTATTTCTGTTTTTTAACATATTCATGTTTGAGCATGTACCTAACCCCCTTGGGCAACCTGCAACCAATGCCTTTGCTACGCAGGACCTTTGGCCATGTCCCGCACCCAACACTGGTGCAGACGCCCAAACCCCCACTGTACACTTCCTGTGTCCGATTGCAGTGGGGGTTGACCAAAGGGCGGCCCTGCTCCCAACCCCCCATGGACAGCCAATCCCTCATGGTGTTGTGGGAGCAAAGCTGGCCTTTGGTCAAGCCCTTTGCCCAACCCCTCCTGTGGGTAACCATCCACCAGCTCTACCCAGCCTTCAGCTAAGCGCATTGGGAGCATTGCTGCAGGGTCTGGGCTCCAGCCAGGTGCTAAAACCCTCAACGGACAACCAACCCAGTGGGGGATTGGCAGCCCTGCAAACAACCCTGCTTTGACAACAAACCACCCAACTGAGCCTGACTTTTGGCCGTGCGCAGCGGGTTGGCAGGGCATGGCACCCAGCCAGGCCCTGTGCCCATCCTGTGGGTGGCCAACACCCCCAAGCACCCAACAATCCATTGCGCACATACTTCAGCAGGTTACAGCAGTAGGTTGGCCCTGCGCCCAACCCACTGTAGGTGGGCAACCTCCATTCCACATGCCTTACGGATTGTACAGTGGCTGTTGGCGACAGGATCTGGTCTGTTTTTAATTGTTTTCTGGAATCTCAGAACCAGCACCAGTATCATGGTAACACAGGGGGTGTCGCACTGGTTTTCACAGTACCAGGCACTGCTACCATGCTACTGGCACCCCAAAAAAATATTCTTTTTTTGTTTGACTTCCCCCCAAATGGTCCTTGGGGCAGGCGTGTGTCCATTATGCCCCCTTATGAGGTATTCAATTTTTTTCCAGGACTCGTGAACTGATTCCTAGAGTCCTGTAATAGCATAATGTTCAGAGCTGCAGACAGCCAATCAGATCACAGTAGAAAAAAACTTCCTTGGCAAATCAGAAGGCCGTATTTGATTCATTATTTGGTGCTACAGCATTCCTGCGGGATTCCTTCAGGACCAACCTTACAGATATACTTAACATTTTCTGAGCATTAATCCCTTCATGTGCAACTCAAGCCCCTCTTTGAATGCAGTTTCTCAAAACAGCTGAACTGATTTACATCAGATCATAAAAAGTATGCTTTCTGAGTAAATATCTACCTTTTTCCAAAATTTTAGTAATTCAATTCAGATGCTTTTTTCTGTTTGGGACAGCAACATTTCTCATTGGAATTAACATGGGAAATTGCACTTTGGGACCCCCTCTGTCTTTGAGGTGCATGAAGTTTTTGGGAAAGTTTCTTGCAAATTCATCAAACGGCACCACAATTATTCATGAAACAAAATAGCTCTTCCTATGGAAACTCTGACCTAACTATAACTACACACTGATACTTATGTGATATGTTTGAACTTTGTGCATGTAATATTTCACTTAACTATTCCCACAGCTGGGCTGTCTCTTTTTCTTTTAAATAGCAAGGCCATGTTGCTCTCTGTTAGAAATGGGGGTAGCATGGTGCTGAGCGGGCGGGTCAAACTCCAGAGGACATGTGCAAAGCATCCACGCAGTACACATAGGCGACACACAAGGTACACCACAAAAAGAGAGACTACACCAGATTAGGTGAAAACAGTAAGTGTATTATAAGATAAACTCCTTGGAACGTAATCACAGTTCAAATAACTTGGGCCAGCCGGCACTAGGTAAGGACTTATACGGGGACTATTTACAGGGCAGCGCCAATCAGTCTTCTGCCAGGACCATTACTGGTACAGTTCGGATGAAGGGAAGGGTGAAGGACAAATGAAAAAGGTAAATTCAACAGTCTCAATCCTGTAATGAAGATAGCAGGCATAAACATTAGGCAGACTTCATTAACAGTGGCATAACCTTAGCATGGAAAACATTAGCACATTCATATAGGGCCCCGTCCCCCTAGGCATACGTCACATTATGCATAATCAACACTGTAGGCACAACCATATTGAGGTGGGGGAAACATTATGCCTAAAACCTTCATTAGCATGACCACATTTCACACGGGGGCCTACTACGGCAGCCTAAATCACATTAGTAGGGCAAAGGATCACATGTAGCATTGGGCAGATACAGCACTGCCTGTGTGACACTGGCCTACAACCTTTTCAGTATAGGAGCATTAGGCATCACATGAGCAGAAGGCTCATCGGGCATAACCACAAAATAAGCAGGGCAAACCTGGGGCGCCGGGAACCCCATAGCCTGATGTGAGGCATTTACATGAGCATAAGTCTCCTGACTGACTGACTGACTGATTGTGCTTGTAAGCGCACTAATGCCGAGGCGTCTCACATGAAGCCTAACAGCTGGAAACACGCTTAACATGGGGCATTAACCTTAGGCAACAAGACATTAGGCCTGAACTCCTCAATGTGCACATCAGGGGAAGCACCAACACCTTTGCATAAACCCGGCGGGTCCTCCCTAGTCATAACACAACCAGTTATAAAGCAGTTCTGAAGCCCAGTCAGGAGGCCTGTAATAACTTTTCCCTCTCACTCTAGGCCGTTGTAGGTTAATCAGGGCCAACCTGCATGAGGTCAAACATGGCCCTTCAGCCGGCAGAAATCCTGAGGCCTCTCAAGTCTCGACACTGTGTGCCCCCAATCGCTGCCACTGCCCACTGTCCAGCGGGGCAGTGGTGTCCCGTGAAATTAGTTTAGGGTCCAGCTGGAGCCCCTCCGGGCCCCACACACACAGGTGGCTGCTGCGTGCAGCTGCCTACTGCGAAGCGGGTCAGCTGGGGGGACCGGTATCCCCACTCCGGTCCTCTGAGAAAGTTCACCGGGGGCGGGCACCGATCATGTGCCCCGTTGCCCCCTCCCTGCCACCGATTCCCTAATGCCCCACTCATCGGGCTCTCGGGGCTGCAGGCTTTAGATGTCTTCAGGCAGGGGACAGGCACCGGTATGTGCCTCAACCGTCCCCTGCTCCTCCAGGACCTCTCCGGGCCTCTTCCTACTCGGGGTCGGCCTGGGCGAGGCAAGGGGGGGCGCTCCTCTCGGAGCCCCCACTATGAGGCCTGGACCAGCCTCAGCTTCCTGGTTCCTTCTTTGGCCGTCAGGGCCAATCAGGGAGCGGTTTGGCAGGGGCGCGCCCACAGCCGCCAATAGCAGCGTGGCAGATTCGTCCAATAGCTGCGCGGCGTTGGCGGGGCGTGGCCTAAGACGTGGCCAATGCCTACCCAAGCTTCGGGGGCCGCTGCGGTGAATGCAGCAACAGCGGGCGCTGGGGTGCTTCAGGCAGGAAGTCGCACTCCATGGCAGCGCCCAGCGGGGGTCCACACACACGAGGATGAGATAGGCAGCCTACCAGTTTCGCAGCGCCTGGGTCTCAGCGGTGATATCGGATTAGTGCTTTCTAGGGCACAGCGCTTCAACACAGGTACCGGGTGGCGGCCGTGATGGCCTGCAATTTTCTTCTCATGGGCAATACGGGGTAGGCTCCCGGTTGTTTAAATTAACCCACGAACGCGGGTAGGCACCCGCTCTCATTGAGAAGTACACAAAGCGCGACACTACGCGGGGTGGGCACCCGCTCTCTAAATCAGCACACATGCAGCCACAAAGCGCTTAGGGGATAGTGCTGCAGGAGCCCAGCGCATGGGCCACAAGTTGAGCAACAGCACTCTACAAATGTCCTGGGCAAAGATAGCGCTTAGGCATTACGGCGCTTTGCAGTTACATTGCTTCCCAATAAAACAGTTCTCCTTGGCCCCACAGCTCCTAGGGGATTACAGCGCTTCGGTAGCACAGCTCAAGGGGGCTCAGTCCTCTCAATCCAGCGCTGTAGGCCTCAGCTCCTCTTCCCGTGGCAGATCAAAGGCAGCACTCATTCAGGGCTACCCAGCCCAGCGTCGCAGATTGGGGTGGAAGAGCTCCTCACCTCTGGTGCTGGGAATATAGCGCTGCACCCTCCAAGTGCTAGTCAGCAGGAAGATAATGCGCTCTTCTCTTCCAGGCGCTTGCCAGCAGTCAGGGCCCAGGGGTAGCGCTCACGGGGAGCTTGGCAGGAGAGCAGCAAGCACTACTGGGGCAGGTCAGCAGTCAGTGGGCACTCATCAGGGCAGGGTGGTAGGCTTTAAAAAGCATCCTCCACTGTAACGTGGCACTCCTCCTGTACAGCAGCCTGAACTCCAGCAGCTGGGCTTTCACTAGCCCTGTGGACAGCAGAGGGGTTTCAGTTAGGTGCAGGGTCCAGCACACAGACCCAAGTGGCGTTACCCCCTGGCAGCAAGTCCCCTCACGTTCATGTCCCTGCTCTGTCTGAGCACATGGTGGCACAGCCCCCTTCTTTATGCGCCCCTCACCCCACCTCCCGGATAGTGCCAGCAGCTTCTAGAAGCCTCTGGGGAAACTGGTTCTAACTGGCTCAGGGGGAGGAGTAGAGCACCCTGGGTGCCAGGCTTTCCCTCCAAAAGCTGGGATGGCTGGGAACCAACATCTAGACTGCTAACCCACCACAGTCAGGTGGCACAACACACAGTCATGGCATCCATTTTGAGAGCGACATTTCACCAGGGTGCATTTTTACAATGGGGGGTTAACAAGTGCGCACACCAGGGCATTACATTTACTAGAGCATCTCACACCACACATGGCCTATACCACTCTCTATATATCTGGTTAGGACCGCTGCACTCAATGGTTTTTGAAGTAGTAAGAGTGGTCAATCTGTTAGCGATGTTTTGGGTGCTCAAGGTGATCACGTTCTGTTCCTTGAGATGCCTAGTAATAAATGAAAACGGAAGCCTTACACCATGTAAGGTATAGCCTTGTGCACTCCTGAGGCGCGTAAGCGTGTAGTATAATTATACAAAAACAAGTGAGTTTCACGTTCATAGAAAGTAGTCGTCTATTTTATTGTTGAAGGATTCCTTATATCATCATCATATTTCTAATGATTTGAAATCCATTATTCCAATTTTGTATATACAAGAGATATATTCAGGATCAAACTGTATAGCATTTATCAAAAGTAGGCATTATCCCCTATGCATTTCGTGCGTAGCACTTCGTCAGGGGGAATCTGTGAACAAAAGTAAGTATGAGCTTTTGATCGCTGATCTGAAACCAGTTAGTAATGGTGAAACATAATAAGTGATCTTATATTCGGTGAAAAAAGCTAAACGCAACCTGTATATATGAAAATGTTGATGTTATCTGAGGTGAAAAAATCAGAGTTGAAGATGCTGTTAAGGGAGTTGTGGGTATATTCGGTACGTTCCAACTTAAAATTCTGTGTAGTAGCGTCATATGGGTTAAGTGAGTATTTTGCTCATTCGGGAGTTCAGGAATCATAAAACGTGATAAAGGAGTGCAGATTGGATATAAACAGGAAAAGTAGCCGGTGAAGGAAAGTGGTTACGAAAAGACTTGAGTGCTGGCAGGTGAAGGAAAACGGCAACGCGGAGTGCATCAGACTTAGTAAAACGAAAACACTGGTGGAAAACAAAACTTACCAGCTCTACACGCGTGATCGACAATGTGCTGTAGTTAGTCCCGGTGTTGTCATCAGTGTACCCGGAAGACGCCGATTAAACACACTAGTGTGGCGAATGGAAATAAAAGTAGGACTGACGTAGTAAAAGCTCCCAAGGTGCTCGAAGGGTGTGTGGAAAATAAGATATGGTGGCAGTATGAGACCGTGCTAAGTGTGAATAAATCGAATGGTATGTCTAATGAAGCGGATACTTGGAGAAACGAAGTTTAAATAAGTCACAAAATGCGACAGACAAGCTTAATGAAATAACAAGATGTGGTTCCAGTGAAAAAAGAACCATGGATAATATTCAAAGCCAGTGAAAAAAACGAAAGCAAAAGGGAGGTAATTGCAACAAAACACAGATAAACGCAAAATGTACAGCAGGTGTTCAAATAAATCTTCGGTAGGTAACCCATATAAACAGTACACAGTGAAAGTGAAAAATACAGTTAATTCAAAAGGAATCAGAAGGAAATAGCAAAGAAACTATAATAAATACTAAAACAGGATAGTGAGTAGTATCTGCAGAGGCCACACAATGTAGACCGGTAAAGTAAATTCTAAATGGTGACCGTGAAACCAAAAGGCTTAAGTAGATCCCGAAATGGTGAGCACTCGAGCAACTGGGGTGACAGTAATATTGTTTTAGAGATAAAACAAGAATGAAATGTCAAGAAAAATGTAAAGGATAGAAAGGGAAAAAAGCCTGGAAATAGTAACTTTGATCATTTAAAGTCATATACTGTGAACATAAGAAGCTAGTGGGTATAATAGGCATAACAAATGTTTGTAAACAGAGAAATAAAGGCAGAGGATACAGTCAGTGGGAATAGAATTATAAAAAACAGCTGTATTCCAATCTTTCATTAAGTCCTTTTGGCTGTAAGGCTTTGAGTCTATGCATCCAGTACAGTTCTTGTTGTAGCAAATGTTTATTGTTGTCCCGGCTAGTTGATTTTTCAATCACTTCCAAAATTAGAAAACGTATTTGACTGGCATTGTGCGAGTTGGTAATGTAGTGTGCAGAAATACTTGATTTCAAATTTCCAGTACGAATGTTGCTGCGATGTTCAGTCAATCTGGTTTTGATATTGCGTTCTGTTTTCCCCATGCATGGGAGGCCACAGGGGCACTTCAATAAGTATATGACATTAGTTGAGTCACACGTAGCATTTACCTTCAGTTTTATAGGTGTGCCTTGAGTGGGGTGAGGTAAGATGTTGCCTTTGATTATACTATTACAATGTCCACAGTTATGGCATGGTAATGTTCCCTTGTAAATGCTGGTGGTCATACTTCTTGGTGCTTTCAATAGTTGTTGGATGTTCTACCATGGGGGAGACGTCCTCAAATAGGGGGGTGAAAAGCAAAACATTTAGGGAAAATGGGTCAAGTCCAACATGACTCCCCCCCAGCCAAAAGCCAGGGTAGACCAATCATTGCCGTGATGGGCTTCCCTGCTTGGGGCGAGAAAACGTGGACGCAGGCCTGCAACTGCAGGGGCATCTGCAGGTTCTTCGCCATTCTGGAACCCGATGGTTCCCTCTCTCAACCTTCCCTTGACCAACCAACCCACCCCACTGATGTTTTCTAGCTGGTTGTGGGCAGGACTGGCCCCTAGGCCATCCAGAAGTCTCTGGCCCTTGCTCTCTCACAGAGTGGGGGACTTTAGCCCCAGGCCCATATTACCCGTTTACCACTCTCCTTTTCCTCCTTGCAGCTCCAAACTGCCACTGGTCCTCCCACCTGGGGTCCGAACCCTCAGGCTGACCAGCACTCAGGGGCGAGCCTCTCCTCCCCCTACCTCTCCTTCTGGGGTTCCGCCCTCTCCTCCTGCGCGGGGCACCCTCAGACCACCACTCTCTCCCCAGTCCAGAGCCTTGACCCTGCAACTGATTCCCCAACCTAGAGTCTAAACCCTTAGGTTGAACTGGTGACAGGGGTGAGTCCTCCCTCCCCCTGCACCCCCTCCCAGAGTTCCACACCCTCCTAAATGGAGTAGTACCCCTGGAAGACAATTCTGGGAGGACACTGCTTACAGACGACCCACCCGCCAGGTCAGGTACTACCTGTCAATGGCCTCCCAACCCAGGATCTGCACCGTGTGGCTGAGCCGGTGCCAGAGGAGAGACCTTCCTCCCTCTACACCCCCTCCCAGAGTTCCGCACCCTCCCACCGGGAAAAGTACCCCAGGAAGTCAACCCGGTAGGGACCTTGATTACAAGTGTCCCCACCTCTAGGTCAGGCAACCCCTGAACCTGGCATTCCAGCCCAGGATCTAAACCCTGCGACTGAGCAGACCCCGGAACCTCTGGAGCTCTGATTACAGATGCCCCTGGTTCTCCTGACACTGGGGGATCCCTTTCACGGGACGGCACATCACGACAGTCTAGGCTCCCAACCTGGGGCCCCTTGTGGAACTCTCCAGGCCGTGAGACTGCTGTTGGGGCACCGCGGGACACCTCCCCGTCTCACTCCTTCCAGTAGATAGGACGTGAGTCCCTACAACCCTCTCCCTTCCCTGGGGCCTAGCTGGGCTTTTCTGCACCTCCCTCGCCTCGCTGGGTCAGAAGATCCCTGCACTACTCCCTTCAGGATCACTCCCCAATGCCCTCTCAGACTCTCTGGCACTCACCCAAAGGTCTGCCTCCCGTGCAAGTTCCCTGGGGTCGGAGAACCCACACTGTAACAGGTGGTGACGCAACCTTGGGAAACAATTCCTTAGTATGTGCTCCCTGATAACTACATGGCACAGCCCTTCCTAATCCTCCACTGCCCTACCCACCACCCAATCCTCCAATGCAGTCCAACACACCTCTGCAAACTACCCCAAGGACTGGTGGGACAGTTTTCCCCTGCCCCTGAACTCCAACCCGTCCCCCTCTTCCTGGGAATCAGGCACCGTCTCCCGGGCTCTGGGAGTGGAACTCCCTGCACTGGAATCACTCTCGCTGCCACCACTGGATCCCATCCTCACCGGTGAAGCCAGACCACAAAAACCACTCTCAGGGGACAACCTACCCACCTGAGCTAGTCTCTTCCTAGCGGAGAACCTCTCTGCCTCCGCCATCCTCTCCTGCGCTAGGACCTTCTCAGTCTCTAGCCTCTTCTCCTCCACCCTCAGTTGCCCTAACTCCTTGGCATGCTCCAACCTGAGCTTCTCCAATGCCAGCTGATGTTCACTTTCTTCTCTCCTATCTACCCACTCTTCTGGGGACAGGGAAAGGGATGGGGCAGTGCCCCAGGGACTGGACCCAGCACAGGACACCCTAACTATGGCGTCCACATTCGCTACTGGCGTCTCTGCCCTACCAACTTCTTCCTCCTCATCACTATCACCCCCCTCCAGGGTTATGGACTGGGAACCCTCACTCTCAGAGTCCTCCTGGTCTCCACCAAATCCACCCTTTAAATATGTGGAGGGGTAATCTGACAGGTCCCCACAGGGCTCTAAGGGTTCCCCCCTCTTGAAAGCTTTGAAGGAACAATTTCCTGCGGAAGTAACCTTCTATTGGTTGCCCCCTCTCTCTGCAGAAATACATCACTTCCTGCACGGTATACTCCATAAGGTAATCCTCATCGTAGATTAACCCCATCCTGGCAAGGTACACCCGTGACACACCACCCACAGTGCAACAGGGGGGCACACTTCAAAAACGCTTTTAGGAGGAAGCAATAATCAGAAAAACAATAATCCCAAAAACCTGTGATTACTTTTCAATGCTCTATTTGCAGGGTAACGCGTTGTCGCTGTGGTACTGCGCAAACACAAGTCCTATCCCACCGCTCGCCACCAATGTTAGAAATGGGGTAGCATGGTGCTGAGCGGGCCAAACTCCAGAGGACATGTGCAAAGCATCCACGCAGTACACACAGGCGACACACAAGGCACACCACAAAAAGAGAGACCACACCAGATTAGGTGAAAACAGTAAGCGTATTATAAGATAAACACCTTGGAACGTAATCACAGTTCAAATAACTTGCACCAGCCGGCACTAGGTAAGGACTTATACGGGGGACTATTTACAGGGCAGCGCCAATCGGGCCGCTGCCAGGACCATTACTGGTACAGTTCGGATGAACGGAAGGGTGAAGGACAAATGAAAAAGGTCAATTCAACAGTCTCAATCCTGTAATGTAGATAGCAGGCATAAACATTAGGCAGACTCCATTAACAGTGCCATAACCTTAGCATTGAAAACATTAGGCACATTCGTATAGGGCCCCGTCCCCCTAGGCATAAGTCACATTATGCATAATCAACACTGTAGGCACAACCATATTGAGGTGGGGGAAACATTATGCGTAAAACCTTCATTAGCATGACCACATTTCACATGGGGGCCAACTACGGTAGCCTAAATCAAATTAGTAGGGCATAGGATCACATGTAGCCTGGGGCAGAAACAACACTGCCTGTGTGACACAAGCCTATAACCTTTTCAGTATAGGAGCATTAGGCATCACATGAGCAGAAGGCTCATTGAGCATAACCACAAAATAAGCAGGGCAAATCTGGGGCGCCGGGAACCCCATACCCTGACGTTAAGCATTTACATGAGCATAGGTCTCCTCATTAGCATAAACCCATGGGGCATCTCACATGAAGCCTAACAGCTGGAAACACGCTTAACATGGGGCATTAACCTTAGGCAACAAGACATTAGGCCTGAACTCCTCAGTGTGCACATCAGGGGAAGCACCAACACCTTTGCATAAACCCGGCGAGTCCTCCCTAGTCATAACACAACCAGTTATAAAACAGTTCTGAAGCCCAGTCAGGAGGCCTGTAATAACATTTCCCTCTCACTCTAGGCCTTTGCAGGTTAATCAGACAGAAATCCTGAGGCCTCTCAAGTCTTGACACTGTGTGCCCCCAATAGCTGCCACTGCCCACTGTCCAGCGGGGCAGTGGTGTCCCGTAAAATTAGTTTATAGTCCAGCTGGAGCCCCAACACACATGTGGCTGCTCGTTGCAGCTGCCTACTGTGAATCGGGGCAGCTGGGGGGACCGGTATCCCCACTCCGTTCCTCTAAGAAGGTTCACTGGGGGCGGGCACCGACCACGTGCCCCGTTGCCCCATCCCTGCCACTGGCTCCCTAATGCCCCACTCACTGGGCTCTCGGGGCTGCAGGCTTTAGACGTCTTCAGGCAGGGGACAGGCACCACTATGTGCTCGACCGTCCCCTGCTCCTCCAGGACCTCTCCGGGCCTCTTCCTACTCTGGGTCAGCCTGGGCGAGTCAATGGGGGGGGGCTCCCGCTCCTCTCGGAGCCCCCACTCTGTGGCCTGGACCGGCCTCCGCTTCCCGGTTCCTTCTTCGGCCATCAGGGCCAATCAGGGAGCAGTTTGGCAGGGGCGTGCCCGCAGCCACCAATAGCAGCGTGGCTTGCGGGGGCACGCAGCTTCGTCCAATAGCTGCGTGGCATTGGCGGGGCCGTGGCCTATGATGCGGCCAACAACCCCGTCATGGTAGCAGGTAATCCTACATTTTGTAAATGAATGGTTTAATTGCACTTCACCCATTGTATTTTATATGTACAGGAGACCTAGATGAAACTAAATAATGCAGAAATCTAAATTGCCCAATTGGGGTTGAAGTATTTGTCTGAGTAATAATGTGTATGAGTTTTGACTCACCAACTTGGGTTGACTCAAGATCTTTTTGATTATTATATAATTTATTGTTACAATATTTATTATTTAGAATAGTTTTTTCACATATGAATAGCAACCAAAGAGGAAGATATTATACATTGTATATAATGCAGAAATTGTGTTGTCTTCTATTCACATGCATATAGAAACACTCACACAAATGAGTTAGAGTAATTTTGGACCTCTAAATCATAATTAATCTATGTGACTGTGGCACAAGAGTAGGCAGTTACTTCAGTTTCAGAGTGTGTTAGATTATAACTATCAGATTCTTGTGTCTGCGTGGTTCTGCCACACTTTCTTTTGAAATGGTGTTAGAAATGGGGGTCTCTAACTGGCAATGGTTTGCACCTTTGTCCAAGTAGGGACCCTTGCTTCTAGTCAGGGTAAAGGAGTTACTGATCACCTCCTTGGTAGCTTGGCACGAGCAGGCAAGCTTATCTCAGAGGCAGTGTGTAAAGCATTTGTGCACACATGCAGTAATACAGTGAAAACACTACAAATGGAAACCACATCAGTTTAGAAAAATAAGTAATCTTTATCTAAACCAAACAAGACCAAAATGACAAAAATCCAACATATATACCAAGATAGCGTCAAATAGTTTATTCACACAAATAAAGCTTTTAGCAACAAATAACTACACCTAGAGCTATTACAACGTTGTGACAGATGAAAATACAAAGTACGGCTCCGGCCGCGAGGCTAGTGGCAGCGGGCGCAGAGTCACACAGACCCCCAAAAAACAGTATCTTGGCAAATGATGAAAGCAGAAACAGTGCATGGCATTGGGGAGGTGATGCTTCGTTGGCTCCAGGTGGTGTTGGTTCCTTACGACCACAGAGGAGGTAATGTGTCGGTTCCTTACAACCGCAAGGGAGGTGAGGCCTCAGTTCCTTACTGTGATGCAGAGGATATGAGTCCTTTGTTCCTTACTGTTGTCAGGGAGGGGAGGCGTCAATTCCTTAATGTTGCCAGGGAGGTGATGTCGCGTGTTGGTGAGCTGTCAGCTCCTTATGACGGTACAGTGTCAATGGATTCAGGAGCTCACCCACATCAGGAATCAGCTATACGTTGATGAAGCATCGGCGTTGATGAGATGAGGGTTGCGGTACGAATTGAAGTGGTGCATGTGAGTGACCTGAGCGGTGTCCTCAGCTACGGTGAAGGCAGCAGCCTTGTTGATGGCATCTGAGTCGATACTGTGCGGTGTCGGCAGGCGTCAGGGCTGCGGATCAAGTGGGGGGTGGTTGATCGTGCTCTTCACGAGCGGTGCCCACGGCTTTGTTGCACGTCGCGGTGTCACTCGCTGGCGTCAGCGTTGCAATTTCCCTCTGTGGCAGCTGAAAAAGCAGTTCCAGATGCCGGAGGACAGAGGAAATTTAGCAGCTGATTAGGATGGAGGGGAGACTGCCAGTGACAGGCTGTTGGTGGCGGTTTCCCTGCCATCCTAAGCAGCTTTTCCGTCTGCCAGATCTTGATGGCTGTAGGTGTGCAGGTGGGCAGAAAGCCCAACTGCCACATATCCAACGGGCTCCTTGAGCCTGCCGGTGCTGCAGAGGGCCTCCCAATCCTTCCAATGATGGCGGTGACCAATAAGCACCCCGTAGTGATTAGGATGGTCCCTCACCGCCAGCCTTTCTATGATGGTTCACCCACCATGGAAACGCCGGCGTGTGCCTGTCACGTGGTACACCATTGCGGTAGGTGCTGCAGCTAGCTATGTCGGGTGGTCCCCATCTCCATTAGGGTGGTGGGCGGACTCATTGGCAGACATGAGTCCGCCCGCCATCCTAATCAGGCCCTTTAAGTCTTTGTGTCCCTGAGACTTCAGAACAGCAGGCAAGCTCTGAGCAAGCCCTCAGAGATCTTCTTCAAGCAGGATACACAGCATACAGCAAAGTCTTGGTCCTCTCCTTGGCAGAAACAGCCAATGCAGGCCAACCCCAGACAGCACACAGCAAATGGGCAGTACTTCTCCTTCAGTTTTCCCAGCTCGTCTCCTTACCAGAGGTTCCTCTTGAGTCCAGAAGTATTCTAAAGTTCTGGGCCCCAATATTTATACAGCATTTTCCTTTGTTCTCTGGTGGCAGAGAGGCTCTGTGCTTAGTCAAAACCAGTTCTGCCCTCTCTGGTCCATTTTTATTTATTTATTATATTTATAGAGCGCACTGTAACCTAGCAGGCATCCTGGCGCTAGCAGTTCAGAGTCACATCAAGACAGCCACCTAAGTCTTCGGATACAACCATGTTTTTAGTCTGAGTTCCAGAGGCAGAGTGTTCCAAAGCTTCGCAGCTGAAGCCCCAAAGGATCTGCCACCTGATCTAACTTTCCTAAATCTAGGCACCTTTACCAGCTTCGCCACAGAGGAGCGGAGGGTTCTCGTAGGGACATACCATTCAAATTTTCTTCGGAAAGTAACGGGCCCCATCCCATTCAGGGCTTTAAACACTAAGCAAAGAGACTTATGCTGGACTCTCTGTCTCAGTGGGAGCCAATGCGGTCCAGCTAATGCCAAAGAAGAAGAGGACCTTCTAGACCAGCCAAGCACTAATTTGGCTGACATTAACTGAATCCTCTGCAGCCTATCAAGAAGGAAATTAGGGGACTCAAGTAACAAGGCATTACAGTAATCTAATCTACTAAGAATAGTACTGCAAGCTATTAGTGCATGCGCCAGGGGGGGCAACAGAGGGAAAATCTTCCGCAAAGATCTAATAATGGCCAAACAGCAACCCACTGTTTTCGTCACCTGCGCCTCCATAGTAAGTTTACTATCAAATGTCACGCCCAGATTACGAACGGTCTTTACCGTCTGAATGACAGTCAGGGTGTCGAGAGGCGAAAAATTGCTAGGCAGCCCGGAGGGAACCCTTTCCATAGCACAGTAGAGCACCTACGTCTTGTCAGCATTGAATTGCAGCGAATTTACCCTCAACCAAAACGCGGTGTCCCGCAAGCATTTATGAAACACTTCCATTGAAGTTGACTGATCTCCCTCAAGAGAGAGAACCAGCTGCGTGTCATCAGCATAATTTATGATATTAATATTATGTTGTCTGATGACTGCTATTTGAGGTTTCATGTACATGTTAAATAAAATGGGACTGATGGCCGAACCCTGCGGTACACCATGCGTAATTAAGGTAAAAGTAGATTGATAAGGGGGGAGGGACACTGCTTGCTGTCTGTCCAGTAAAAAAGACTGGAACCACCTCAGAGCACTACTCATCACTCCCACCTCTCTCAACCTTCTTAGCAGGATTCCATGATTGACCGTGTCGAAGGCGGCAGACAGGTCAAGCAGAATAAGTACTGCAGCCTCAAATTGAATCCATGGTATCTGTCCCGAGAACAAGGACTTTGAAACGTGTGGAACTGCGTTTGGTCTCCTTTCATTAGCGGTAAACTTGCTGCTGAGGCCACAGACTGTAGCTGCTATTCTTTTGGTAAAGAGTACTCTACACTTTTCACCACAAAAATATTCTCTCAAGTGTGGACTGATATTAGAGTGCATTTTGGAGGGGGTGAATACATTTAATTCATTTTTTTCGGATGCTCTGAGTCTACAAACTCTATGATTAGCTAGCGGGCTGGGCACATCTAGTATTAAAGGCAAGATGGACTTTCTTTGTAGTCAGTGGACTTCAAGAGTAGAAACTATTTTCCAAAATAAGAGTATTCTGTGCTTTTCATTGGCTGTAAACTCATATATCCATCTACTATATGTAAACCTGTACAATTGTTACTAATTGTCACTGCCCCGTTTCAGAAAGCCATGGCAGAGAGAGAAAGAGAGAGAGAAACCAAGAAGAGGTTCCTGAACTATCCTCTGCTGCTCTGGGAGACTAAAAAGATGGAAAAACTCACCAAGGAATCTGACATCTGGGGGTTCTTTACTCATCCGTCAGGGATGAGGAATCTGAATGCCTACTGTATTACATGCACATTTATGTGACCAAAAACTAAGCAGGGGGGTTAAACACTTCCACCATGGGAAGACACGTCAAGTCCAAGCATTAGATTGAGCACTCAAGGTGGCAGCAGTGGAGAAACTCTGTGCTGAAACAGAGGAGGACAAAACAAGACCAAGCATTCCTGCAGATGCATTGAGCCAAGGACACCAGCAAAATAATGCAAAATAATGCATCTGAAAGTGTTCGCATTATTTTGTATGCAAGGTCCACATTTGCCATTTGGCATGGAGAGCAAAACCCTAATATTTTGGGAAAGAAATGACTGAAGGCCATTACAAAAAATCCCATCAGTAAAAAAGTTTAAGTTAATCAGTGGTTGTTTGTCCAAATAGCTGTAAAAAAAACGACTTTCTCCCAACCAACACCCCCACCTCCAAAAATAATGGTTTGTTTGAGAGCAGCAGACAAAAATCAGAGCTTGCCTCTATTTACTCTTAAGCCCTTGCATGGCTGCCCACAGCGGCTTGGGGGTGGGGTCTGGCTGGAGGCAAGATCCTTTGGCCACCCCTTACTGCACACAGCCGAACCGGCCAGAGACCAGGCCCTGTGGTCCACCCCACCTGCGCCAGCACGGGCTGGCTGTCTGCGGAGAACGTCTGAAATGCGCCTGGTATGGTATGCAAAGGCACAGCATACCTTCTGCCATGCTAAAAACACCAACTACCTTGCCAATTGTTTAGAAAAAAAACAGCTATTAATAGCAAAACTTGGGCGGTGGCGTGAGTTATAGTGTGCATGCTTTGCGTGCTATAATTGAGGGATTTCGGGGGGTTTCCGAGTTTGTATGTGCTGAACTATTAGTAATTTGAACTGCTTTTTCAGTGACATCATATATGGAAAAACAAGGGATTGCAGTGCAGCATGAATATAATTATGTAAGTGTTTCTCTTCATCCTTTTAATGCAGAGTAGAATTCTCTTTTTTGTTCTTCAAAGACACTAATAGCAATGCATACATTTCCCTACAAATAGTCGTATTTCAGATGGACATGCACTTCTGGTCGCGGTTCTCAACTGAACAGATCAAGGTGACATTTTGCAGTCTGTGCACCCGGAGGAAAACACGCGTGACTTGTGTCAGCCGAATTAAGATGAAGCCGCGGTTGGGGAACGCGCTGAAATCTAATTTGTCAAGGGCACACATAACATCTCGCACAAAGAAGAACAGCTCACCTGGGGAGAGACAAGAATAGATGTTTCTGCCTCAGAGAACGGTTACAGCTATTAAGAAAATCATAGTTATCAAAAGAGGAGTTCAGCTGAGAAAAAAGTGTGTTATTTAAATTTCCACTGCGTCACAGAAGAAGGAAAAGAACAGGCACAACCAAACAGAAAACTGACTGAACAATTTATAAACAAAACTGAGACAAGTCTCTGCTTACCTCAAATCATCCTAAATAAAGATTGGAACAGAACATACGGTGTGCTGTGACAGAAAAAGAGGTTCTATCTTGTAGTGTCTTGTGATTTAACAATGACTGAACCCTTTTGGCTCCTGATGACACGTAGAGCTATGAATAAAGACGTGTATTACTAAGCCGCATGTTTGGTGTAGACATTTCCAGGTACCATGGCTGGGAAGACACTACAAATGGTGACGAGACGGGGAAAAAGTAACCCAAAGATTGACTGTACTCTCTCAGAGAGTTTGTTGTTGTCCCAGCAACAGTGGTGGCTCCGGAGTGTTGCCCCACTGCATTACAGCGTTGTGATTGGCTCAGGGGAGCCTAGGTGCCTTATGCTCCCACAGAAGCCAGAAAGAGAACGGCGAGAACGGAGTAAAGGCGGTGGCTGGCCATCCAGGTGAGTTTCTTTTTTATTTATTGCTAATTCCCTTCTCCCTCTGCTCCCACCTACATTGGGTAGCAGCCTCTCCTGCCAAGCAAACTGCACGTCCGTGCCATGTGTGCCATTGTTGAAGTATGGATTCAACCTTTAATGCATGTGGAGTCAAAGTGCAGTTCCAGCCACTGTGAAGAAGTTGAAATCTAAAGCATTCACAGAGAATCTACACGCCATTGGTCAAGAACCTGTTGGTCAGTCAGACGGCCGGGAGTTGTCCGAATTGCGCATGTGTGTAATTTTCCCGCACTGCAGGAAAATTTTGCCTGCATACAAAGGGTTAAATAAAGGTTATCATCAGTTGGAACTCGAAGATTACAGGTACATCACAACCTGTTTCAAACATGTTGGTCTGTTTTGATATAAAAGACTAAGGGCCCGATGTAGGTAGGCATTTATCGGTCGGTAACGGCCGAATTCGGCCGTTACCGACCGGTAAATGCCTTTTCCAATGTAGGGGGCATGTATTTACAGATTCTGTATTACAATCTCCATAGGATATAATAGGATCGTAATACTGTCACTGTATTCCCATCGGCCAAAATCTAAATTGGACCCTAAGGTTTAGTGTGTCATCCACTGCAGAACTCTTTCAAGACTTCATTCAACGTTTCATACAGCCTGCCACGAATGCGTTCAATTACAGCAGAGATATTGGATTTTGGAACTACTCAAAAATAACACGATAAAGCTCTTACACAAGTATGTTGTTTACTTGCCAAAGCATGTTTGACTTTGAACATACACAAAGTGAGTTCTATAAGACAATGATAAAAAAATTTGGATATATCTTTTCTAATGGGGGAATGACACCAGATTCTGCTAAAGTACAATCGCTGTCAAAGGCTGATCCCCCACGAGATGTTTCCATGGTGCGTTAATTTCTTGGCATGGCCAGCTACTGTTGTAGATATATACGAGACATTGCCACAATAAGTGTCCCATTGAGAGAGTTGATGAAAAAGAATGCA
Source organism: Lissotriton helveticus (assembly GCF_964261635.1). NCBI lineage: Eukaryota > Metazoa > Chordata > Amphibia > Caudata > Salamandridae > Lissotriton > Lissotriton helveticus. The sequence goes on along the minus strand of NC_136057.1, from coordinate 1,105,074,010 downwards.
TTATTTCAGTGGTCACATGAATGTGAGGACAGTTTTAAGAAAATCAAACAAGCCATTGAAAATGCTACTAAAATAGCTTATTTCAATCCGAAACTTCATACAGACCTTAGCCTAGACCTAGCCTACCTTTGAGTTAACGGGTTTTTAGGAACCCGCTTGGTGCCAGGGGATAACACCCGAAGACCTCTGAGTTCTCCCTGTTCCGGACCACAGAAACAAGGAGTCTTCTAGTCGAGTCAGAGATCGAGTTCTATTGATAGCTACCAAGTAACAGGTGTCCTAGAAGCACGACAAACACGGGTCATGTGTTCTCAGGAGACTGTTCGTTTTTACAGAACCAGCCTTCTCCTTATATACAGAAATAATAGCTTCAAGCAAGAATTCTTGAGTTTATGATATGGCTATACACATATTTCTACAATAATACGAAAGAGCGAAGTCATGTAGGTAAGCCCGTATTTTAGATGTCCAATGTGTGATAGATTACTCAGCCAAGCCCGGAACTCCCATCAGATATCGATGAAACCCCAATAAAGGAAGGCCCCTCCTAGTCATAAAACTGGTCATAAACGGGGAACAGGACAGGTGTGTGTTTGTAGAAAGCATGGTTTGTATGTAGTGAATGGTTTGAGGAATGTTATGTATCGATGCTATCGTATTTGGCCACTGGGCGAGGGGCTGCCCAGACAGGTTTGGCTAAAGGCGATGGAGTCAGTTGGGACAGGTCAGGGGGAAGTCAGGGAAGGAGGACGTGTCCTTTTAGATCAAGCTCGACCTTTAGTTGACTTATCATGAGGGCAAGACATAAGATGGATGCCGTTCACAAAATGGAGTCTAAGGGGTTGGGACGGAAACTATGATTTGGGGGTGTTGGCGACCCTCGATTATGATGCAAATGCATGGAAATGATGCCCTAATCATTATCGGTTCGCTGACACCAAATTCGTCATGGTATGTTGATATTTTGTGACACGGGTATTGGACCTCGATATCGGGATGACAACAGGGTCCACATTTTCAGTACCACAGACCCTCCTTTTGCCCTTATGTAAGGCAATTATTCATCTTAATCTGAGTCCAAATCCGTATGAAGGAATTCGTGGAGATGCTGCTGTAACATCATTCTGTTGCTCAGTTCGTCTCTTGACACAGGCTTCCGTACACATGACGTAGCACAGAGGCCACAGAGTGCAGGAGCGCACTGTATACACAGGCAGAACATAAACAGAAGTGCTAAGATCATCCCAATGAAGATCAGTGTTTTCCATCCCCATGTAGCGATCAGTTCCCAGAACCACCCTAGTAAGGACCAATCCCCTTTTTCCACGTGGAGGGAATCAGATATTTCGTGTAGTTTAGAGATGGCTTGGTACACTGTCGGTGCGTTATCAGGGATGAAAATGCAACAACTAGATTGGATCACTCTACACACACCACCACGATCGGCGAGTATGATATCTAGGGCAACTCGGTTCTGAAGTGTCATAAGTCGATCCGACTGAAGTTCGGTCGTCAAATTTGCAAGGGCTCCGGCCGTTGTAGTTACGGCGGATTCAACTATCCTCGATAACTGGCGAATATTCCTGCTGTTTACCATAGGCCCCCAAAATGGCAGAAAACCCTTTGCGAAGTCAGTGAATTCCTGACCCGCGGTGTCGTCTTTACTCACGACGCCTCTAGCTGTCCTTGTCCGATGGTAATCTGCTCTGGCCGTGTAAGTGGGAGGCAGCAGAAATGCGATAAATCATGTACCTGAGAAGTCAGGAGGCAACCATGTATATGCTTGGTCGTGGCAGACGAAATACGTGCCTTTGGCTGCTAATAGTATAGGGGAAGTTCGGGAAGCGAACACATATGTTTCCGCGCATATACTCTTCCCTAATTGAGCTTTGGGATCCCTGCCGATACCCTGTAAACATAAGTGACCTCGGTTGGGTACTATCCAAACTGGGGGGGATTTCTTTGCTGTCTGGCTCTTACTCAGGTAGACCCCATATTTGGTTACGTTCCAACGAGTGTACGGAGTGAATTCATCTTTGGGAATCGTAAGATAGGTGTCGAACTCTCTACTCATATTTCTTATCCCTGCTATTAGTGCCTTGTTACTGGAATCACTTTCAGTAGAACGTGTCGGGTATGGTTCTAGGGCGAATAGGAACATTGTCTGAAAAGCCCACAGAGAACCATAGTAACTGAAAGGCAGGATAAAGTATGGGATACCCTTATCCGTCGTGTGTGGCATGAGTCCACATATCCAACAGTTCGATGTGTTCATGATGGACTGGTGTTGGTGTAGGAGTTGAATAAATGAGTTATTTACAAATTCGAGTCTTCGGGCAGACTCGTGTTCAGGTAGAGGGTGAAAGTAGTGTGGAGAAATAGTAGGAGGAGATGGTGGCTGGGTGTCATTCGAAAAGGTAACTTTAAACACGAATAGAGTATAACCAGTAAGAAACACAACTATGCTACATAACATTAAAACACATATTATCAGGAATCTTCTTTTGGACAGTATCGTGCATAACTGTTTTTCAAAGTTCGTGAGTCTGATAGGTCTCTCTACCCTAGGAAACTCCATCCTCTAGTTGCTGCCCGCGGCGGTAGATTGATTCTGCCAGGGAGCGTGCTCTGCTCAGTCCGGGGTAACTCCCGTGGACCAACCAGAACCGTGGACCTAAAACTTCCCAGTTGCACTCCCCAGACTTCAACCGCGACCCTAGCAGCAGAACCGGATGGCGGTTCGAAAATCAAAAATGAGCAAGTTTCCTGAGAGCGAGAGAGCTGAAAAATCAAAAATAGTTCTTGGGGGAAGGGAAATCACATTCGTTTGTGTTTTTTTTTTATTAGTCTCTTTGTCTTGACCTTAGATTATACTGTTCTTTCCCAGGTACGGTGTGGTCTTCAAACAATGTCTCAGGTTCGGTAGTGTCCAACTGCATAGACGGTGGCACAAATCCTTGTAGAATACGATCACTCTCCTTTTCGGTACCAGTTTCTTTTAACCGTGCATCGCTGAAAGGGATGAAGCGAGGTATGGATTCTGTCTCGGAGTCGGCAATTCCTTCGTTGACCCACCGGTCGTATGGAAGGGGCAGAGGGACCCGTTTGCAGTGGGTCCCGTGCACCCAGTTCTTTTTGCCGTCCACCCGAACCGCTGATCTCGTGGAAAGAAGTACCAGGTAAGGTCCGGTCCACCTCGGCTGTCCGTTGTTGGTGCGCTGGAAATTTCGCACCAACACCCACGTTCCGGGTGTGATGGAGTGACCTGGATCGTCAGAGGCTGGTGGAGAGGAACTGTGAACCTGTTGGTGTAAAACACGCAATTTAGTTGTCAATTCGCACAAATAGTCAAGCAGTACGGGGTGCTCTATTTCGCTAAGTTTCTTTGGTCTTGGCACGCCCCAGACGTTGGCTGGGCGGCCAAACACTATTTCGTGAGGGCTAAATCCTAATCTGGAATGGGCAGTCATCCTAGTTGACAAGAGTGCTAGGGGCAAGGCGTCAGGCCATTTAAGACCTGTACTGGCTTGGATCTTGGCTAATTTGAGCTTTAAAGTGCCGTTGTAGCACTCTACCAATCCAGCTGATTGGGGGTGATTCGCGGAGTGGAATTTTTGCTGTATGCCTAAACATTCACACACTCTCTTCATCACGCGTCCTACGAATTCACTTCCATTATCACTCCAGACAATTCTAGGCATGCCAAACCTCGGGAAGAACTCTTTGACAAGGGCTTTGGCGGTTGACAAGGCAGTATTGTCTTTAAGGGGGTACGCTTCCACCCACCTGGAGAAAGCGCAAACAACAACGAGCACATACTTCAGATTGTTGCATCTCTCCATGTGAATGAAATCGAGCTGCAAAACCTCGAACGGATACGTTGGAGGCGCAAAATGACCAGCTGGAGTTGGGGTTCCCCTACCGGGATTGTACTTCAAACACACCATACAGTTTCTGACCACATTCTCTGCATATTTCGGGATGTTGCTATTTTGCCATACTGGGGCCAATACTTTACAGATTCCTCTCGAACTGATGTGTGCAAATCCGTGAGCCATTGTTACTACTGCAAGTACATAGGCGTTAGGCAATAACCATCGCTGGTGTTCTGACAATTCGACCCAACAACCATTCGTATCTAATCTACCCTTATTTTCTCTCCATTCATTCACCTCTTTTTCAGTTGCCTCGGCTTGTATAGATTTCACGCTTTCAATGGTGTCCTCACACATTCCTACATCAATAATCCATCTAGCAGGACCTACAACATACATCCGACTCATTGTGTTCCTTGCAGTCTCTTTCGCAACCTCGTCTGCAAATGCATTCCCGTGGCCAACATCATCCTGAATCTTTTTGTGTGCACTACATTTTATAATGGCAACTTGTAGTGGCAAGGTCAGTGACTGGAGGAGCTCATTAACTAGCTGACCATGTTGTATCTTTGCACCATGTGACGTAAGAAACCCACGTTCACGCCACAATCTCCCAAAACTGTGAGCCACACCAAAAGCGTATTGGCTGTCAGTGTACACATTCACTCGTTTACCTTTCGCTAACACACATGCTCTGGTAAGCGCAATTAGTTCTGCAGCTTGTGCAGAATTATGGGAAATGCGCGCAGTTTCTATAATGGTGTGTAATGTCGTTACGGCATATGCTGCAGTCGTATCACCATTCGGCAGCTTGAAACATGAACCATCAACCCATAAAGTATCATTGCATTCAGGAAGGGGAGTGTCCTGTAAGTCTACTCTCCCTTTTGTCTCTTCTTCTGTCCTAAAGCAGCAGTCATGGTTATCAATCTTGTCTGTTTCTGTCGGCATGGGTAATAACGTTGCGGGGTTCAGTGTATCACACCTCTTTATGTGGATGTGACTTGCTAGCAACGTAAGTTCGTAACTGGATAGTCGAGCGCTAGTAAGGTGTTGTGTCTTCGTCCTGTTTAGTAAAATGTCTACTGCATGCGGAACCATAACGATCAGAGTATTATTCATGACTAATCCAGCGGATTGTCGAATGCAGACAGCTGCTGCGGCGGTAGCCCTCAGACAACTTGGTAGGGCTTTAGCCACAGGGTCTAGAGTTGCCGAACAATACGCGCATGGGCGCTGTCTGTCCCCAAAATGTTGTGTTAAAACTGATAATGCACAACCTTCCTTCTCGTGGACATATAATGTAAAAGGCTTACTGTAGTTGGGGTTTCCCAACACAGGAGCCGAACATAATGCATCACGCAACTTGTGAAAACTCGTCTGGCAATCTTCAGACCAAGGCATAGGATTTGGCGTGTCTTTACAGAGTAGTGCCAGCAAGGGTTTAGCTAGTAGTGAGAAATTCGGTATCCATTGTCTACAGTACGATGTAATGCCCAAGAAGGCTCAAACCTCTCTCTGTGTCCTTGGGGCACTTAGTTCTGCGATTGCCTGTATTCTTTCTGGTGTCAGTCTCCTTCCCTCCTTCGACAAGATGTGACCTAAGTAGGTTACTTCTTGTCGGCAAAATTGTAGTTTGGAAAGAGAGACTTTGTGCTTCATGTCACATAAGTGATGCAATAATGATAACGTAGCTTTCTTGCAAATCTCTTCAGTGTCTGCAGCGATCAGTAGATCGTCTACATACTGAATCAGAGTTGAACCATTTGGTAGAACAATCGTGTCTAGTTGTGTTTTCAGGGCCTGACTGAATATTGATAGACTTTCGCAGTAGCCTTGAGGAGCGCACTTGAAGCGGAAACTTCGTCCTCCTAAATTAAATCCGAAAATATCTCTACTCTCCTCAGCAATCAGGATACTGAAGAAAGCGTTCTTCAGGTCAATCACCGAAAACCAATTTGCTGAAGCTGGAACCATCGTCAATAAAGCAGTAATGTCGGGGACAACTGGAAACTGTGGGATAACTATCTTGTTTACTTCCCTGAGGTCGATCACGAACCTATACACAGGGGGTTGTGAAGGATCAGTACGTTTTAAGACGGGCAAAACTGGACTGTTACAAACATTTCCTGTTGTTTCTTCGATGACGTCTTTATCAATCAGGTCATAAACAATCATCAATAACGCCTTTTCACATTCGCTAGATATTTTGTATTGGGGAATACGTGGCAACCTAACGTTGGCTTTCAATGTTATGACATATGGTGCTATCTCCAAACGACCTACATCATTAGAACCATTAGCCCAGAGTACATCAGGAAGACTCGATAATTCAGTTGCAATGTTTTCTTTCGACACATACATTGGAGAAATGACTTTCTTACCGAAAGTAAGTTGTACTCCTAATGGTGAACAGTACAAAGTCGCATATAACCTTTTTAGCAAATCCAATCCTAACAAATTTTCACCACAACCTGTTGTAAGAATGAGGGGTGCCTCTAATTTGCAGGGGCCAATAGAAAGAGATACAGGACTGGAGATCGGGTTTCTAACAGGGGCGCCAGAGAAACCTACTGAGACATTCATTTCGCCAGACAAAGGTGCGCCAGGAAGTTTCGAGTGCATGATAGAACTTTTTGTAGCACCAGTATCCAGCAGAAATGGCTCCGACACTCTTGAGGCTATTACCTCCACATAAGGTCCATTCTGATCTACTGGAACTGAAACAACTCCCTCTCTTTGTCCATGGCTGTCCTAGCAATCGTTACCCTCGTATTCATGTTCGGTGTAATAGTCGTCAGCATAGTACTGAGCTGACCTGGTCGACGCATTATTCTGTTGGTCGAAGCTGTTCATCGAATTCTGAGGCGTAAAAGAAGTTGTATTCTGTGTGGAATTTCCACGGCCCCTACCTCTAGGGGCATGTTGAACACCTCTTCCCCTTACACCCGAAGCACCGCTCAAACGTCGCTCAAGAGCCGGACAATTACTTTTAAAGTGACCCTCTTCCTTGCAATATGCACATTGATTCGGGCCATAAGCAATACGCTGGTGGGAAAACTCGTTTCCTTGCGCGTTTCTCGAATACTGATGTTGCGGTTGATAACTGGGCTGACTAGCCGTACGAGGCGGATAAGCTTGCTGGAGAAAAACTTTAGTTTTTAAATCCTTTGTCTTTCTATCTACTTTATCTAGCTCGTCTTTGCGCCTATTTTCATAGTACTGGGCTGTAGCTAAAATTTGAGCTGACGTAGAGACAGCCCAGGCACTCTCTGAGTCTTTCAATTTATTACATAGTTCAGGAATTAAATTATGCACGAACTTGTCTACAAACAATCTTTGGCCACCCTCGGTAGCCATATCTTGACCACTATGATCTGTGAAAGTCTCCTCGAATCTTGTGAAAAAGTCAGACACATTCTCATCTTTCTTCTGCTTGCATGCAGATAACTTGTCCCAGTTCACGCGTACTTCAGGCATTATTGTTTTCATGTATGCAATAATTCTACCGGGAAGTTCAGCTATTAACGGCTCAGGTTTAGAACCACCAATTTGTCTAGCGTCTATAGCGGCAATGTTCGTCCATGAGTCGCCTAGTTCTTGGGCATTGTTCGTATGACGTATTTTGCTCCATAGAGGATGCGGAACAACGTTCCCAAACAGCATATCTATGTCCGCTAAATTCATTATACATGAGCTTGCAGTTTGCGATAATTCCTTATAATACCCAGTCGGGTTTTTACGAGGATCAGGCAATGTCTGCTTGAGCGCTAAGACATCAGATCTTTTCCAGGGGACATGTACCCATACACGCTGGAAATGAGGCAGAATCGGTGGATTCGCATTCGCATCTCCTTCCCTCCAAACCGGAGGAACCTCTCTCATGGGGTACTGTCTCGCTCGTTTCCTATCTGATACGTCGTCTTCGTACAATGATCTAGAGACGTTTCCTTTATTCCTACAAGATAGTAATAACTCTATCGCTTTCTCAACATCTCTGCCTGTAATCATGCCTTCGTGGAACTTAAAGCGCGTACGCCATAGTTCGTCCATTGTGTATTTGGGATCATTTGTCTCCAAATCTTCGCCCAGATATACACACATTTCTTCGAATACGTATCTCTGAGTGGGTGCATTCCATTGACGGAAAACTTCCATAACAGACTGAACATCATATCTAACAGTATCCGTAATCCATTTACGGGCTAGTTCATTTAGCACTTTTCTTTCCTCGTAATCAGGCAGTTGACTACATAACTGTCTATCTTCTGTTTTAGGGGTCGTCTTAGGCGACCCAAAGAAAGGTGAAAGCAGACCAGTGACGGTACCTGTCACTCTTTGTCTAATAGAAGGAGAAGCTTGCGGAGGAGCAAGTGCAGTGGAAAAGATAGGCTGAGGCAAAGAAGAAGTAGAGGCAATAGTAGAGGAGATTGAAGTAGTAGCAGACGCAGTATCATAGACAATAGCTGGAGCTGTAGGCAAAGTCGTGGAAGTAGATGGAGTAGGTAGCATAGATGGCGGCCCTTGAGAAGGCTGCGCCGGAGAAGTAGGAACCAGCTGAACAGTAGCTGGCGTGTGTGCAAAAGCTGTGTTTCGTGCGCCGGGGCGAGGTATAGAAAAACGCTTCGGCGTTGTAGTAGCGTCTAACGCATAAGGTGGAGGTGAGCTTAATAAGTGGGACATTAATGGATCTTTCTCGGATCCTTCCTCTTGACCTTGTCCCTTATTTGGTAACATCGGGTAGCATTTATCTACTGCTAGTTTCTTGCTCCTAAGTATTTGTTCGCTTTCTTGCTCTTCCTCGTTATCCCTGTATGCAACGGCAGCTTGCACCATCAACATACCTCTTTTATTCTTTTTCGCTAACTTTATTTCTTTCTGTTTGGCTTCTTTGCGCCATAAGCGAAAAGAGTCAAACATCGCCGGCCGGGCTTTTCTCTTAAATAATTTGACCTCTAGGTTATCTAATATTTCTGAGTCGAAACTACCGTATTGGGGCCATTTTAAAACACCATCCTTGCGGGTGTATTTTATCCACACTTCATTATAAGTGATAGGGCCTACGCCGTGCTTTACGTAGAGCTCATATGTTGGAGTTCCAATCAGAGGAACCGGACAGGAATCCTCTAATCGGGAGTCCTTACTATAACCAAGACAAAAGAAGTTTCCAAGTCTGCTAAAACCAGGCATCTTTGCTCACTAGTCTAGCTTCAAACTTCAAAGGATTATCTGTTACGATATTTCTCGTGAATACACAAGTCCTTCGGCTTTGGGGCTTGCAAGTACCAAATCAAGGCGTATCTCAAGGATACCAAAAACTAAGGACAAACTAAGGACTGGGAGACGCTCCACTTATACTTAACTGAAGTATTTGAAGATCGGTGACGTCGCTAGAAGACTCGTCTATCGTTTCGCTCTACCAAGGATCACTGGGTCCAAAACAAGGCGATAGTCAGGGCAGCAGTCCTTCGTAGCCGTCGGGACGCGGGGAACCTCGCAGCAAAGACCTTCGGACCCACGTCGACATACAGGGGTCGCTGAAGTGGCTGGCCGTCCTCCGGAATTTTCACACGAAGCTCCTCACGAACATCTGGCTTGGACCGTCGCCACTTGATACCGCCCCGAGTTGGGCGCCAACTGAGGTAACGGGTTTTTAGGAACCCGCTTGGTGCCAGGGGATAACACCCGAAGACCTCTGAGTTCTCCCTGTTCCGGACCACAGAAACACGGAGTCTTCTAGTCGAGTCAGAGATCGAGTTTTATTGATAGCTACCAAGTAACAGGTGTCCTAGAAGCACGACAAACACGGGTCATGTGTTCTCAGGAGACTGTTCGTTTTTACAGAACCAGCCTTCTCCTTATATACAGAAATAATAGCTTCAAGCAAGAATTCTTGAGTTTATGATATGGCTATACACATATTTCTACAATAATACGAAAGAGCGAAGTCATGTAGGTAAGTCCGTATTTTAGATGTCCAATGTGTGATAGATTACTCAGCCAAGCCCGGAACTCCCATCAGATATCGATGAAACCCCAATAAAGGAAGGCACCTCCTAGTCATAAAACTGGTCATAAACGGGGAACAGGACAGGTGTGTGTTTGTAGAAAGCATGGTTTGTATGTAGTGAATGGTTTGAGGAATGTTATGTATCGATGCTATCGTATTTGGCCACTGGGCGAGGGGCTGCCCAGACAGGTTTGGCTAAAGGCGATGGAGTCAGTTGGGACAGGTCAGGGGGAAGTCAGGGAAGGAGGACGTGTCCTTTTAGATCAAGCTCGACCTTTAGTTGACTTATCATGAGGGCAAGACATAAGATGGATGCCGTTCACAAAATGGAGTCTAAGGGGTTGGGACGGAAACTATGATTTGGGGGTGTTGGCGACCCTCGATTATGATGCAAATGCATGGGAATGATGCCCTAATCATTATCGGTTCGCTGACACCAAATTCGTCATGGTATGTTGATATTTTGTGACACGGGTATTGGACCTCGATATCGGGATGACAACAGGGTCCAAATTTTCAGTACCACACCTTCATTGACCCTAGCCCAGTTGCGTTAAGTGGTATCCTTGCATCGCACATTGGACACCCGAATGGTCGAAGGCATATTGTGGTGTATGCAAGTAGGAGTTTGTCCCAATCAGAACATGCATACTCACAACCTGAGAAAGAAAGTTTAGCCATGGTGTGGGCATGTGAACATTTCCATGCATTCCTGTATGGAAAGCTTGTAGTAGCATCAAGCTTTACTAACAAAATTTGGCAACTCAAAGGACAAGATGCCTACTTGCATTGAATGCTGGGGACTGCGACTACAAGAGTATAATTATAATATGGTGCATCATCCAGGAATGGATCAGAACCCTGCTGACCACTTTTCAAGAGTGCCCATTCTAGGTCATGGCACTCCATCCAAGTCAGCTGAAGATTATATCAACTTCATCATAAAATCAATAGTACGAGCAGCCATTTCGTAAGCCCAGATTATCACTGACAAGAGCCACGATAGTGACATGCTAAAGTTGAAATATATAATTACACATCAGTTGTGGAACCAGCACACTCGACCTCCCACCAGTGAGAGTGAATATCAAAAATACAGAAATGGCAAAGGTAAACTGTCTATAACTCAAGAGGGAGTTACATTGCGAGGGTCAAAAATCTTGATTCCGGAGAGTCTTTGGCAGAAAATGATTGAAGTGGCCCACGAAGGACATAAGGTAATTGTTGCCACAAAATTAGCTCTCCGAGACCGAGCCTGGTTTCCATATCTCGATGAGTGAGTTGAGAAAGGATTAAAAACCTGTCATCTATGCAACTGCCAATCTGTAAAAGTTACTCAACACACCCTAAACATGTCAAAAAGCCCAGTGCATGCCTGGGAGAGAATAACCAATGATGTTTTCGGTCCACTCGAGAACGGACATAAGCTGATGGTGATTGTGGATAAATTCTCATGAATTCCATTAATTGATGATCTCTCATCCACCACTCAAGACTGAGTGATTGAGAGACTGGATGGCATCTTTGCAACATGGGTTGTTCCAGCCATAATAAAATCTGACAATGGCCCGCCTGTTAACAGACGAGAGTTCAAATATTTTTAGAGCATCTAAGCAAAAAGCATCAAAAGTAAACTCCTAGGTGGTCGCAGTACAAACAGACAGGTTGAGAGGTGTATAAGTCTGCGAAAGAAAGCAGTGCAGCATGCTATAGTTGAAAAGATCAATTTACAAACTGTTAAACGCAACCTTACCGTTCAACACCTCACTTCACCACTTGTGAAATCCTGCAACATTCATGTTCGGTAGAGCAACGGCAAACAAAATACCACAGTGGACCATTCAGGGAGAAAGAGATTAGAATGGCATTTATGTGAGGTACTTGGGTCAGAAACAAAAGATGAAAGCACATGGTAAATGAAGACGACATTTACAAAACATCATCTTCCAGAGAGTAGACAAAGTGCTCACCGGGCAGATGCAGAAAAGTAAATCTGATGCAGAAGCTTTCCAAGTAGTGTCAACCAAAAGACACATGGTGGCTGCCCAGCACCCTGGGAAGTCTTTTACTAGAGACTCTTCTCACTTTTGGCATTTGATTCATAGATCACTAGATCTCCATGGAGAAGGAGAGACTGATTCTGAAACACCCGTGACTGCTGCTCCCTTTTCACCATCCCAGCAGATCTTGGATCATGATGATGGCCGATCTCAACTTCACACAACATGGTCAGTTTGATCCATTACAACACCAAAAAGATTCATTTAGAAGATTTATATGTGTGTATGTGTGTATATTTTTGCAAAAGTGACAAGTTTTCATTTAACAAAGGAGGAGATTTTGTGTCATGCGAATTACCAGTGACTGAACCCTTTTGGCTCCTGATGAACTTCGTAGAGCTATGACATAATGAAAAGAGTGTATTGCAGCAAAGGTAGCTTTAGAATGTTCAGTTCACAGTTACATGCAGACAATTAAAGAAGTGTATTACTAATTTCTGTGTGTGGCTTAGTCTTCCATAGTTACCAGAGCTTGGAAGATGCTACACATGTATTGCTCTATTTCATTATGCTGCTCTGAACTTTGCACCTCGAAGGACAAATACAAGGCTTTAAAGATAGCCCCTGTATTTCAAATGGCAACGTTTTACTCAAGTAACATATCTGAGTAAAGGGTATGTCTTTGGGCTGCATTTTGAGCCAAAGTGGGGCAGTACCATTGTGCAAGACTGGGTAGGATTTTAAACTTGTGCTGGTTACATATGTCGCTAAAGCAAATCAATGAGCTTGCCCAGCATAGGGGAAGTGGTTTGTGTTCTTGCATGCGAGGGTGTGTGTGTGGTGGGGGCAGCAGGGAGGGATATGTTTTTGGTGCTCTTGGCAAAGTAACATTTTCACTACCCCTTCCCTGAACATGGTTTGTTGTACCACCAGTTCTGCTCAAAAGAGGAATGTGTTATAAAAGTTGAGCGCGACGAGGGGCTAAACCAAAGTACACAAATCACGCTACACTTGACAATAGGCAAGCCTTGTTTTTTATAACAGTAGACTTGATAAACGAGTAGGATTCGATCTCACACCAGATAAATGCACAAATGACGTCGAATATTTGGAAAGTGATTAGATCACAATGGAGTAAAAGGCCTCTTAAGTAATAGAGATATTTATAGGTAACTCACATCGTGTACTGATGAAGTTCATATATGTGAAACTTGCATGTGTCTGTTTTGCTGCAATTTTCAGTCAATGGCCAGAGAATCTCGTGCTGTGAAATGTGAGGAATTTCATTGCAAAGTTGTAAAAATGGAGAGGTTGAATGGATAGACTGCTGTGTAAACGCTGAAACTAGCAGGGAGGATTCTTATATCTTTAATCTGCTGCTCAGAAACAAGGGGCCTTATTTATGAAGGCCTTGCGCCGCCGGTGCGCCACTTTTAAAATGGGAAAAAGTGATGCACCGGCGGCGCAAGGCCTTCATAAATAAGGCCCAAGGTGCCTGCACTTGGGATTTGGGAAATGTGCTGGAGCGATACTGAGAGCATTCTAGTTCCCTCCTCTTCTTTCTTGGAGCCTTTTAAAGGTATCTGATGGCTGCTATTAGTTGCAGTTAATACTGTCATTTAAATAGAGCATCCCTTGGTTGTTCTGGTAGACACATGGCGTACCAGCACCAAAACCCCATTTGCCAGAAGTCAATCCAGTAAAAATTATTTTTACAGTGATTTAAGTGGGATAAAAAAGGTCGGGGGTCTCCAAAAGAGATGTGGTGTAAGAAATATAATACAAATAATTTACAATAGGTGTGCCCTATGTAATTGTCTATGTAGCGTAAAACACTTGACATACAAATACACCACCCTGCAATGAACAAGTGCACCTAAAATAAGTCAGACCTATTGGCATTAACAGTGCATTTTACCCCTAAATTGTATTCACTATCAGATAAATGAGTAACCGCAGTCTTTCGCTGTCCTCTGCGACGCCCTTTCTGTGTCATTCATTTACGCCCTTTTTCCGATACATCTCCTTATGAAGTCACTCGAGCTACATGTCTTCCACCTCACCTCCATCCTCTATATCCCATTATTTTCACATTTCTTCTCCATGTACTTCTTTTTGTCTCTTCCACTTTACCATCCCTCTATCTCGCTCTCTCGCTCTCACACACAAACACACGTGTGCACACACATACACACACACACACACACACGTAATTGCAGCACTCTCTTTTCCTTTGGCGCTGTCCATATTTTCATTGCGAAATACATTCTTCATAAACTTCCTATAGGCGACCTTCGCTCACTGAGCTCTATAGAAAGGTCGAGGATTGGACACGCATGTAGTCAGGCACATTGATGACCCTGTGACACTTTGCAGTATGTGCTATACAAAGCTCATTTGTTGCACGAAAAGTAAAACTGCAGAAACTCATCTCGGAAAGGAAATATTCCTAGGAAACAGGGACACATGAAATGTAACAGGGACTGCATCACTGACGGGTTACCCTAGGGGTTGTTGCACACGCTGCTGATAAACAGATCAGTGTTTTGGGTTGTGAAGTTAAATACATAACTAAAGGGCCAGGAAGTGTCCCTTTTCAATGTCTGGTTTTAATTACTGCCAGAGCAAAGCATTTTCATGACCCGCCTCACTTAAAACCCTCCCTTTGCTACTGGTGATAGAGCACAGTGATATTCTGAAAATTGTAGGGGTGCATCATATTCATGGATAGTCCGTACCCGCATATATCCTTATTTGTGTTAACGTTAATTATCAAAATTGTATTGTATTAATCAATGGTAAATGAAGTGTTAGAATAAGGTGTGCCATTCAAAGAAAGGTAAAATGGCATTTAGAGGAAATTATGTAATTCTCGGTGTTTATTGCAGATGCTTAATCAAGTAGCTCATGTGTAATGAAATGCAGTAGATTTGAAGGTGCACCGTATTAAAGTTTGCACACGTAGAGATGATTAATTGTGCCTTAAATATGATGAAATGTAGTGCTTGTATATGCAACGTTTATAAATGTATGTTTATTTTGATGTTGAAGTCCTAGATGGGGTATTTACACTTTCGTGCTATGAAAGGCCTATTTGTATTTTCTTATGTTAGCTGATTTGTGTACACCCAAAATGCATCATATTTTTTTCCTGGTAGAGCTCTCATTTGGAGGCAGGTAGCGAAATTCATGTACGTGCAAGGTTGTTATTTTCTCATGATTCTGTTACAGGTGCAAGGACACTGTCTTCGTTAGAGAGGCTAACGCCTTTTGTTTTAGTAGTTAGGTATGGAGAAGACCTGCAACAAACTAGCCTGAAATGTCGATACTTGGGAGCCTATATTCTTTCTCGCTCAAGAAGCCTGAGACCCAAGGACACACCAACCGTTGCTGGACTGAGTACAAGTTTTGGTGGAAAATTACCTACGAGAGGTGCCTAGCCAGAAGAGGTGCTTCATGGGCGTGTTCTATCAATTGTGCATTTTGTATTAGGGACAGTGCCCCGACGGAGGAGAGGGCAGAGAGCCGTTAGAGGGCAGAAGGACGGGATCGATTCTTAGAAGAGAGACTTAGAACGGATTCAGTAGCTTTGGCTACTGACCCTTTCAATGTGAATGTACTTCTTAGGAAGTCTTCACGAGCTGGCACCTTTTTCTTGATCTTGACTGGGAGAAATGTTAAGTAGGGATGTCCCATTAGTGATAGTGTAGGGATAGATTAACCGATTTCTTTTGCAGCCACTAATGAAGACTAACATAGACATTGGAGCAATTATTGCTTGTTTAGCATTTTTGTAGTTGCTCATTCTTCTTATGCTGCACCGGATCAGATTAGTCCGTAGGATGTGCTTTGTATTATTGCCTATATGCATTTTACCACCTCATTATGAGGTGTTTGTATGTTCAGTTATTTTTGACCTTGTAATAAACCCCCTAAAATTTAATTCGGAGTCAGTGGTCCTTTCAGAGTTTACTGAATTTGCTCATGGAAAATTGTTTTAAATGTATTGATTCTCCTCTTTACACTTTTCAGCAGGTAATAAAGGTCCAGTTGACTGAGGATTCTTAGTAAACTTTTATAGTGGAATCCGGCGTTATCACTGGTTAACTGAAATGTCCACCCAAGACGCACACAGTTAACTGACTCTCTCTTCCACTTTTAAGCTAACCCAGAATCAGAGTTTAAAACAGAACTCTTAAGGCCATTTTCACAGAGGTATTTGGTGTCATAAATGTAAGGTAACAGCTAAAATACCCTTCAAACTTCCGCCAGGAATTCATTAAGGAATGCTGTGTAGGTATTAATGCATTTACTACTGAAGATTTCTCTGCCACATCAATGGAGAAATCCATAGTAGTGAAGCCCACACAAGAGGTGGGAACTGGGGGCCAGATGTAGGTAGCCAAATATCGGTCGTAACGGCCGATTTTGGCCGTTACCGACCGGTATTTGGCTTTTGAGATGTAGGTGGGTAGTTATTTACAGAATCGGTATATTTACCGAATCGGTAAATTTACCACTTTGGTATTTTACCGAATCGGTAAACATACTCATTCTGTAAATCCATATGTAGCTGACACTCTTAAGAGTGCCACAGGCCCTTAAGAGTCGGTATTTTACCACCCAATCCTATTGGGTGGTAAAATACCAAATTCAGGTGTGCATGCACATCTGTGCATGCACACCTGTGCAATGGGACACACAGACATGCCCTTATGTCGTACAGGCCTCAGCCTGGCCCGCTAGTGCAAGGGGTTCGCCCTTCTGCGCACAAAGTCCTCAGACCCAAAGGAAAAAGTTGGCACGGAAACTGGAAATGCAAAACATAGAATTTATTAAACTTCATGAAGTGGTGCTAAAGTTCAGACAGTACCCTTCGGCACTATGAGAAGTAGCACAAAGGGCTACCGGACACATGGTTTATTTATACCCACACAGGGGCTCAAAAGAAGGCGGTACAAAGCACAAGAGCACATTTTATGGCCATACAAGGTAATATCGAGAAGCACAATCGATCAGTGGGAGGAGTTAACAGTCTTGGGGTCTCGGCTAACACATTCCAATCTAGGGCTAACCATTAGCAGATGTGGACCCTAACGGTCAGCGGCAAAGCACAGAGATGCTATTATTAGCCTGTTGCCGGGCAGATTCAACGGCCATGAGCAGAAAGGTAGGACAACGCACATGGTCGGCACGAGGCAGTATATGGCAGACAAAATGGCCGCCATGAATCCAAAATGGATGCTGCCAAACGTCAAGATAACAGTCAGAGCTCGGATGTCTTTTGCTAACGCTCAACTTAATCGCTGTCAAACTACAACAGACGACCCTTTTAGCATTAGCTAAAGACATATGCTCTTCTCGGGTAATCTGTGCATTCATCTCGTATATCTATGCACATTATATTTGTCACCTCCTTATCCAACGATTGTTGCGCTTTTACGGCATTTTGTTTGGATGGTATACAGGCATTTATGCACATAGAACACAGCATTGGGCCACCGTGTATACACATACAACAGGTGAAAATTAATGCGGCTGCAATACACAAGATAGTCAGCAGTTTTCAACCCCAAGCAGAAACCAAAGCCCAAAACCACCCAGCAAATGTCCAGGTACCGTTTTTCTCATGAATATCAGACGCTATCTTATGTAGTTTGAGAATTGCTTCATATACAGAAGGCGAATTATCAGGGATGAAAACACAACAACTACTTCCGATAATTTTACAGGCTCCTCCTCTATCTGCTAACATAACATCTAGAACCATACGGTTCTGAAGAGTTACAATTCTAGCAACTTGTAGTTCCTCTGTAATATTACCAAGCGCTACAGCTGTTTCATTGGTGACAGCTTCCACAACCCTAGTTAACTGTTGTATTTTCCTGCTGTTTAATGCAGCACCTACAAACGAAAACAGGCCTAAATTGAAGTCAACATATTGCTGTAGACTAGTGTCTGTTTGATCAACGTCATCAACTCGGATTGTTCGGTTATAACGATTCATGGAAACATTTCGAAACAGTTTAAAATCTCGGTGATAGGAAGCAGGTGCAAGGAAAACAGGGGGTAATAGAAAAGATACATAGCAAATTCCAGACCACCCTATTGGTAATCTATGATATCCTTGACTTCCACATACTAGATATGTGTTATGTGAAGCTAGAAAAGTACTATCATTTATTCCATCCATATTTAATACAGTAATACATTCACTATCTCCCACTGGAATTCGTCCAGTGCTTTTCACACAAAGATTCGCTTTAGTCCGTGTTACAGTAATTACAGATTCATTGCTCGTAGTAGAGTCTCTTGTATGGGTGAAGACATTAGGCGTAGAAGCATTGTCCGGTCGATATTCTTCCCATTCCCATATAGTTCCATTCGCTTGAGGATAACCATGTTCATCTTGATAACACTCTCTATTCAAACGGAAGAGAAGTCCACCTACTGCAGGTTTTCTGTTCGAAAAGAGAAGAGTGTACCAGGCTCGACAAGAACCATTGTGCGAAAAAGGAAGTGGAATAAACGGCGTCCCACCTTTCTTCTGATGAGCTGGAAGCATACCACAAATCCAGCAGTTTGTGGTATTGGTGGCATCATGAGTATGGTGGAGCATCTGAACAAAAGTTTTATTTATATAGGATTCTATATGCTTATGCTCATGATAGGGAAGAGAAAAATGCTGATGCTCTTCTGGAATTGGAGTAGTAGGAACCACAAAGAATTTCCGAGCAGGACTCACCCTCTCAACACACCAGGTGATCACTGCTATAACTGTTAAAACAACAAAAACACTTAATACTCCTAGGATCTTCTTCTTAGTAGCATCCATAGTCACAAAACTAAATCTTCAAAACTAAAAAATAGAAAAACAAAAATAGTCCATGAGCTCTTTACCCTGGGCAGACGTTGGTTTCTTCGCCACAGATCAAGACAGGTGTCACTACACTATACAGGGCTGATCCCCCTCCCTTGTCATATTGGCTCTCCGTTTCCACTACCCAGAGCGGTTGCTCAACCAGTCTCGCAACAAAAAAAACCTCAAGTTACTTTTCTCGATCTCAAATCATAGCGTGCCTTTCCAGAAGTCGTCTGGTCCGGGAAGAACTCCGCAGATCCGTCAGGTGATACAGCAGGGCCTTTCTCCGTAGTCAAGATCTCTCGATGATCGGTCAGCACAGCAGGTTCCACTAAGGACGGCAGGACCTTCCGGCAATGGGTACTATGGACCCAGTTCTTCTTGTTGGTCACTCTGACCGCAGTTCTCGTAGCGAGGAGTACTTGCTCTGGTCCACGCCACCTCGGTTCCAAGCTGCTCGACCTCTCGAAGATCTTCAGCATGACAAAGTCTCCGGGACGGAGTTCATGGCCTTCACCTTGGGATTTATCAGGGAGTGCTTCTCGAACCTGTTGATGAATAGAAACCAAGCTGTCAGTTAATTGTGCCAAATAGTCATTCATTAAAACACAAGGTACGTCATACACAGAACTTGGTTTCGGAACTCCCCAAATATTCATTGGCCGCCCAAATACCACCTCGTACAGGGTAAGACCCGTCCTAGAATGTGGTACTGATCTAATGGACAACAACGCCAATGGCAGCGCATCTGGCCAAGTCAGATTCGTGGAGGCTTGAATTTTCGCCAGTTTGAGCTTGAGAGTACCATTATACCTCTCCACCAATCCTGCAGATTGTGGATAGAACACAGCATGAAACTTTTGCTTAATTCCTAATCCTTTCAGGACATACTTGATAACTTCCCCGACAAAATGAGGTCCGTTATCATTCCATAAAAGTCTGCAGACACCAAACCTCGGAAAGAACTCCTTCAGTAGCACCTTAGCAGTAGTAATAGCTGTATTATCTTTTGTAGGGTATGCCTCAATCTATTTACTGAAGGCACAGACCACCACTAGGACATACTTCAAATTATTACACCGCTCAAGCTGAATGTAGTCCATTTACAGGACTTCAAAAGGTGCGGTTGGTGTGACAAACCCTCCAGACGGAACTCGTGTCCCCTTTCCAGGATTATATTGCAGACACATTAAGCAGGACTGTACTATTCTCTTAGCTGTGTTGGCAATCTCTAGATGCTCCCAAACTTGAGTAAGCATTTTCGTTATTGCAAGAGCTCCAACATGTGCTACCCCATGCGCCATCTGAACCATAGGTTGCACGAAAGCTATAGGCAACTTCCATCTATCCATCTGCTTGTTTCTCCAACAACCCTCATCATCTAACTCTCCTTCTTTGGACCACTGTTCACGGTCTTTGTCGGAAGCTGTCTTCTGTATCTCTCGCACTTCCTGCCTAGCATCGTGCCATCTTTCAGCTTTTGACTTCACTACATACATAGAAGCGGTATTCCTCTGCATGGCAGTCTCACGCGCTATTCGATCTACAAAAGCATTTCCCTGTCCGATTTTGTCTGTGACTTTCTTATGCGCACTGCACTTCACTATGGCAATTTTCTTCGGCAGCGTCAATGCAGTTAAGAGATTTTGCACTAAATCTCCATGCATTATCTGTATTCCATGAGATGTAAGAAAGCCTCTTTCCTTTCAGAGTAGGCCAAAATCATGCGCTACTCCAAAAGCATAGCGGCTATCTGTGTAAATGTTTACGCACAAACCAGCACTGAGCTCACATGCTCGCGTCAGCGCTATCAATTCAGCTGCTTGAGCCGATTTCTGTGGTATGCGAGCTGTCTCCACTACTGTCTCAAGCGTGGTAATTGCATACGCACCTGAGGTCGTACCATCCGGCAATTTCAAACAAGACCCATCAACCCACGATTCACCATCCACATCTGGAAGGGGCGTATCCTGTAAATCAAAACGACCCTTTGTCTGTTCTTCAGTCAGAAAAATACAATTGTGCGTTTCTTGTGACTGAGGCTGGGTCACCGGATATGGCAACAATGTGGCTGGATTCAGAGTTGCACATCTCTTTAATGTAATGTGGGGGGCTAGTAATGTCAGTTCATATCCTGTAAGACGAGCGCTAGTCAAGTGCTGCGTCTTTGTCTGATTCAAAAGGGCATCGACAGCATGCGGTACTAGCACTAGCAATTTATGTGACAGAACTATCCCTTCACTCTGTCGAATGGACACAGCTGTTGCTGCAACTGAACGGAAGCATCCAGGCAATGCTCTAGCAACAGGGTCAAGGACTGCAGAGAAGTATGCACACGGGCGTTGCTTATCGCCGTGTAACTGGACCAACACTGACAATGCACATCCATCTTTCTCATGCACGTAAAGTGTGAAAATCTTTGTATAGTCTGGTGTACCTAACACTGGTGCTGAACAAAGGGCTTGTCGTAACTGTCGAAAAGCACTTTCACATTCTTCTGTCCATGGAAGGGGTACTGGGGTATCTTTCGTCAAAAGTGCTAACAGGGGCTTAACAATGTGTGAAAATCCTAAAATCCACTGCCTACAAAACGAAGTAAGACCCAAAAATGCACGTACTGCTTTCTATGTGGTGGGAACTGGCGTGTCTAAAATTGCTTGTATGCGATCTGATGTCAATGCACGTCCCTCCTTAGACAAAAGGTGACCTAAGTAGGTTACCTTTGGTCTACAGTACTGCAGCTTCTTTCGAGAGACTTTGTGATGATGTGTAGCAAGAAAGGAAAGGAAAGATAAGGTACATTCTTCACACTGCTCTGGAGTGTCGGCTGCCAGCAAGATGTCATCGACATATTGTATGAGAGCCACACCTTCGACCAGTACGAAAGAATCAAGTTCCCCCTTCAATGCTTGGCTGTAAATACTCGGACGTTCAGTATAGCTGTGAGGAACTCTACAAAATCGATACGATCGATTATTCAAAGTGAAACCGAACAAATATCGGCTATCAGGATGAATAGGGATCGAAAAGAAAGCGTTTTTCAAATCAATCACAGTGAATGTAGTAGCAGTTGGGGGGACTAAAGTAAGAAGTGTCGTAATGTCAGAAACCACAGGGTATTGCGGTATCACTATCTTATTGACTTCTCTTAAATCAATAATAAATCTGTAAACTCGTGTGTCAGTGTCTCTCTTCAAAATCGGAAGAATCGGGCTATTGCAAACATTGTATGGGACTTCCTCAACAACCCCAACTCGTATCAGATCATGTACAATATGTATGAGTGCCTCTTCTCCCTCCTGTGAAATGCGATATTGTGGCAAACGAGGCAACACAGCTCCCTCCTTGACACAAATCTGGATCGTAGGAATGGTCATCCGACCCACATCAGTGTCTGTGGTAGCCTATAAAGATTCAGGAAGTGAGGCTAATGCAATGTCTTCCTTAACCAGGCAAATTCTGTCAAATTCAGTGTAATTATCATTCAAAATAACTCGCACCCCGGCAGGAAAACATCGTATAGTAGCCCTAAAATACTTTAACATATCAAGGCCTAAAATGTTGTCTGGAGTATTAGGGGAAAGCAAAAATGGACAAGGAGCATTGAATTTATCAACATAGAACGGAAGTGACTGGGACAATGGGCTAAGGGAAGGTGTTCCATCGAAACCTATCGAAGTAATAGTTGTGCCAGGCAGGGGAGCCCTCGTAACCAATTGTTTAGACAAAGCGCTACGTGTAGCTCCTGTATCAACCAGAAAGCGACCAGTAGAGCCCAAAACATGTGCTGTAACATAGGGACCCGTCTGATCTACTGGAACTTCAACTTATTCCTTACCCCATCCTACGCAATCCTATGCATGAGCAGAATCGTACAAATCAGGCTGGACATAATCAGATATTTGACATTGATTACGCCTATCAAATGTGTTCTGTCTCTGCTGTGGGCGTGCATTCATGTCGAATCGGGCACGATCATTCATGTTACCTCGAGGCACCGAGAAACCTGAACCAGTTCTCCCTTGACCCCGCCCCCTAGCATCCTGCTGAAAACGTAACATTGGGCAATTACGCGCTCAATGGCCAATCTGTTTACAATACGCACATTGATTCGAAGACACATCCAAACGACTATAGGGAGTATTGGGAGGCGGTCGTCACTGGTGTTATCTTATCTGTCACGAAGATAGGACGCTGCGTCTCTCCGGGTGGATTAGACTGTGGAACGGCATCCGCAGCCTTTTTCTGCTCCCTCAGATATCGCGCCTCGTTCCGTATCTTAACCAGTCGTCTAATCATATCTTCCACCTGGGAAAAAGCAAAAAGACCATCACGTAACTGTTTATGATCATTTGAAACATCAGTAGATTCTAATGTTGGGGAATATTTTCGATACATTTCTGCAACTTCATCAGCAAATGCCGAAGTAAAATATATCTGTTCCCTTTCGGACCAATCCTTTATACTAGCAATAAGATCGGAAGCAGAATCAGTGCTACGTAATGCTTTACGAGCGGCTTGTCTGATTTGAGCCGAGCGGTCAGCTGTCAACATAGATCGGGTGTCCCGCGTTTTCTGTTGTCCCGAATCAGAATCCTCATCATCCCCGGACGGAGCAGACGGGACGGCATACGGAGGTGGAGGTCGATCTAATAACAAAAAATCATCTTGTGGTTTATTAAGGACAGGATAGAGAGGCTGACGGACAGGATATTGGCCAGATATCTGTAACCTACGTTCTTTTTCCTCTCGCTCCTGTAGTTCTTTCGCTTCTTTCTTTCTTAATTCCAGCGCTTTCTCATACACAGTCTTTCGCTGTTCTTTTTCAATCAAAGCTTGCTCACGCTTCTCTTGCTGTCGTACTTCTTTCTCCCAAATTCGCAAACTCTCAAACATATCACACCTAGACTTTCGCTCAAACAAACAACGTTCCACATATTCAACCTTTCGCGCATCAAACGACCCATACAATGGCCAACGCAACTCAGGATCCTTTTTGGTGTATTTGTGCCACAAGGTGCTGTACATTATGACAGAAAGACCATACTTCACATACATATCTCTATTAGGAGTCCCCTCGGGGGGAGCCGGCTGCGATTCTTCAAGTCGTAAACTGGTACCACCAAACAAGCAGCACATCTTTCGAAGTGCGCGACAAACAGACATGCTCAAAAATAGTGCAAGATATACACTACTATAGGGAAAGAGCGCTTAAGGTACTTTCTTAGTACGTTGCGCTATACAAATCAAAGCGGAGAAAAATCTCCATGCTATGTCTGCCTATATGGGTTGCAACGCATATATACCCAAACAAATCATATCAAACAAACAAAGTAGACAAGTCTATCCCAAATCAAACGTGCCACGATAAGCGTCCTTATCATACGTGGCACTCCAAAGGCCAAAACCTACAACAGGCGCCGCAAAACGGCTCTTACCAATCATAGGCTGTCCAGATTCCAACTGCTAAGTTCTAAATTTGACCAAACGGTCACTGCACGGCAGACCAGCAGAAGAGATCTCAGTCGAGGACCGGCGCCGCCTGGATGGTCGGATCGGAAAGCATGGAAGAAACACCTCCTGTGCCAAGACACGGGTCTTATCTGGCAGCGATCGCGTCCTCAGCGAAGTTCCGAACCTTCGTCACGACCAATCCTTCGGGCATCCGAGTCGCCGATGAGCCCCACGTGCCGGGCGCCAATTTGTCGTACAGGCCTCAGCCTGGCCCGCTAGTGCAAGGGGTTCGCCCTTCTGCGCACAAAGTCCTCAGACCCAAAGGAAAAAGTTGGCACGGAAACTGGAAATGCAAAACATAGAATTTATTAAACTTCATGAAGTGGTGCTAAAGTTCAGACAGTACCCTTCGGCACTATGAGAAGTAGCACAAAGGGCTACTGGACACATGGTTTATTTATACCCACACAGGGGCTCAAAAGAAGGCGGTAAAAAGCACAAGAGCACATTTTTTGACCATACAAGGTAATATCGAGAAGCACAATCGATCAGTGGGAGGAGTTAACAGTCTTGGGGTCTCGGCTAACACATTCCAATCTAGGGCTAACCATTAGCAGCTGTGGACCCTAACGGTCAGCGGCAAAGCACAGAGATGCTATTATTAGCCTGTTGCCGGGCAGATTCAACGGCCATGAGCAGAAAGGTAGGACAACGCACATGGTCGGCACGAGGCAGTATATGGCAGACAAAATGGCCGCCATGAATCCAAAATGGACGCTGCTAAACATCAAGATAACAGTCAGAGCTCGGATGTCTTTTGCTAACGCTCAACTTAATCGCTGTCAAACTACAACACTTAGGGCATGTATGTGTGCCACATGTCACACAAGCCGGTACTTGGGGTGCTAGAGGGTGTCAAAGTGACACCCCCTGCACCCTTGCAGGATTCGGTATTTACCGATTCTGTAAATACCGAATCGGTATTTCACATTGATTCCTATGGGCTTCAAGGCCCATAGGAATCAATGTGAAATACCGATTCGGTATTTACAGAATCGGTAAATACCGACTGTTACAGAATCGGTAAATTAGAAATGAGATTTACCTACATATGCCTCCATCATATTTACCTACTCTTAAATACCGATTCGGTATGATTCGGTATTTAAGAGTCGGTAAATAGGAATTACCTACATCTGGCCCTGGGTGTTTCAAAGTATTGATTGCCTTAGAAGTTTGAGAAAGCCCACAAACAGTTACATTTCTGAGCAACCCCAAATCCTCTCTGACTCTTCCCCACCCTGGAAACGGCTGTAGTACTTTCCTTTTCATGCTGAGATGAGGAATGAACAGATCACTCCCAGGTTTGCTAGGGGCATTGGAGTGCTTTCTCCATTGGAGGCGGGGAGAGGGAGCAAATATATTTTCCCTGTGAGAATTTTTTTTACATTTGCGTGGAGGGTCAATTCCGCTTTTGGGGAACTTTGAGGAGAGGTGTAAAGAGCTATTGGCAATAGTCACACTACATTCCCTGCAACATGCCTAGAGACTTTTATACGGTGCAGCTTTCCAGGTGTACTACTGTGATGCTTGCAAATAGCAAAACACTTGATAGTACGTTCTGACTGAGATGTAAATGTCTGCTAGTGCTTTTATATTGGTTTTTTGGCTGATAGGGCTTAAAATGTGCTGCTTTGTGGATCTGTTACCTGAATGTATTCAGCCCTTCACACCATATGTATTTGTTTTAAGTTTTTGTTAAAGCAGACTTACACCCTGGAGGGTTTCATGGTGGTTATTGCTAATAATTATTTAAAAAAATCCTGAATCACAGAAGGATCAGAGTTAACAATCGCTGAGCAAGTAGCCAGGTTTTTAGTTTCTTTCTAAACTGAAGGAGACCAGATGGGAGACCCACATGATGGGCCTTCTGATGGGGTGAGATGTTTCCCTTCTACTCAAGGAACAGCAAGGTAGGAGATTAAAACAGCATTTTTCAGCAACATATAGCACATACCTATAATTTGGTGATCCAAATTCATTGAAGAAAATTAGTGTGTATGTGATCTCAGGTACAAATGTGACGTTTTCCTGCTGCCTTCCAAACAGTGGAACCATACCCATAAGCTGATTCATGAAGATATTTATGAGAATTGAAGGAATTTCTACAGCATTACTACTTTACATACTTCTAAAGGCCTTTGTGAATCCGCCCAAAATGGCCCACTTCCTGTCAGTAGAATAGCAGAGAGGGCTCATCCTTTCTATTTGCATTACATTTATATGACTACTCCCTGCTTAGTCCCATTTTATTCACATTTTAGAAGTGTTATAGGAAATTACCAAACGAATTTAAGTACTCAAAACTTTTATGTGAATCAGCCCTCTAGTCACCAGCCACTTGAAGTCCTTTATAGATTAACAAAAGACTGTTCTCAAAATAGAACATCAGCAGCAGGGAGTCAAGTAATTCATTATTTTGTATCACTGTTCACCCATTTTATGAATCAAGCTGTCACAGTGACATTAACAGTAAGGAAAGTTTCTCCTTCCACAGTCATACCTGCACCAGGCTCCCTAGTACAATGACATTGAGTGGATCAGTATCTCTTCAATTCACTGTGGTCTGCTAAGGGAGAGGATGAACTGCTTCACGGGCCTACTTAATATGGAGAAGGCCACTCAAATCCATGCATGGAAACACTAGATGCATTGGAGTGCTTGAGTAACCACTGATAGCACTGACAAGCTCACTCTTTTACAAGTCTATGGGCCATATGTAGGTCATTTTTGTTTTGCGATTCTCAAATTGCAATTTTTTGGGGAATTGCAATTAGAGAATCGCAAAACGAAATGTAGGTAGGATTAGCAAAATTATTTGCGAATCCCTATTATTCCTTATTTGCGAATCACAAATTGAGATTCGCAAATAAGGAATACCTTCTCATTCATTCCTTTGGGCTAGAAGGCCCATAGGAATGAATTGGAAGACATTCTCAAGTTGCGATTTTCAATTAGAGAATCGCAAATTGAGAATGCAATTTCAGGGTTGCAAGGGTGTCAATAGGACACCCTGTTGCACCCCTGAAATTAACATGTGTGCACATGTGGCCCACATATATGCCCTAAGGGCATGTATGTGACCCACATGGCACTTTGAAAAATGCCAAAAAGTGCATTTTTCAAAGAAATCGCAATTGACCACCAACCTGAATTTGGTGGTATTTTTCGATTCCTGAAGCCACAATTCGCACAACTTGGGTGCTTCGTACATTGCATTTAAGGAATCGCAATTTGCAATTCCTTAAATGCAATCGCAAATTAGGGATCGCAAATTTGGGGATTCCTTATTTTGCGTGTGGCTTTTTGTGTGCTACATAGCACACTGCCCAAATTGCGATCGCATACGCTGAAATTCTGCGAATTTCCGCATTTGCGATCGCAATTGGGCTACCTACATTTGGCCCTAGGTGATTCTGACAGGTTACCACCTCTGCATGTTCAAGGGCTTCTTGGACTGTAGGCAGTACAACACATAGCACCCACAACTGTTCATAATCAGTAGGGCAGCTCTGCTCCTTCATGACACATCAGTTTATAGTTGTTTCTTGCAGGTCTCTTCTTCGGGAGAATGTGCCCGGCAGGTGACTGCCCTGGGACGAAGATAAGGAATATCATCTCATCTCCCTCTGTGGAACACCATTCAGAGGCCTGCCCTGCCCTGGGCTTGACCATTCAGGAGCTCCTGTGGGCAACACACCCTGCGATATACCTCTGGATCTTACAAGAGACCTATATGCTGAGCATACATACTTCAGGCTTGCCAGACATACTGTCATTTTCTTGCTTTTAATTTGCTAGATTGTGTGGGCTTTCCTTCCTCCTCTTTTGCTTATAACACCCCTGGAACATGGGTGCATTACTTAGGTCCTTCCACTACTTGCTTTTCAAACACTTTTTTCTTTCGGGTTAATTAGGCTGTGCGCTGACTGTGTTTTTCAGCTATGTCATTCGTGTACTTCTTGTTCCTGGTCGACTCTATGTGCGAGTTGTGATGTTCAATAACAAAAAGTAGGTCAAAGGCCTTTTTAAGCACAGATGGGGAAAGCAACACAAAGAGTGCAGGTGGGGTAAGCATTACAAAGAGAGTAGGTGGGAGAAGCATAAAAAGGGTGCAGGTGGGGGAATAGCAAGAAGAGGGTGAGTGGAGAAATAACACGGGCACGGATGGCAGGAAGCAGCACAAAATGCGTTGGTGGCAGGATGCATGAATGAGAGTGCGAGGGATGGAAGCAACTCTGAAGTTGGGAGTAGTGGAAAGAGCAGAGGGCTAAAGAGAAAAGCGTGGAGCAGGAGGGGAGAAGCGCACAGGTGAAAAAGCAACATGGGGTAGAAGTAAATGAGGGCTAGCATCACATGGAGAAGGGGAGAAGCTCACGGCGACAGAGAGCCACACAGAATGCAGCCAGTCAGAGAAGTACACGAGGGAGACAGCTGGAAAATACATGCACTAACATGGTGTGCTTAACCCAAAAGATAAAACTAATGCTTGAGAATCAAAAAGCAGAAGGACACAGGTAACGTATCCATGCTTTAGGGGAGGGAGAAACAAAAGAGGAAGTAAAGCTAAACGTGAAAGCAAACAAAAAATGAGATTGACTGTAGAGACAACCAATGGTAAGCAATGGTGAACTCTGACAGTAGATCATTTTTGCCAACAAACAGCTTGCGCTCTCTGGTAGGTGAGACCTAAAAATGGCTAGACAGCTGAACGCGATTGACAAAGAACACCTCACATGGCTACTTGAGTGTATAGAATATATCTTTCTCACTGCGCTGTCATTCTGGGTCACATAACTCTACTGGCTGTTAAACAACCTATCCACTCACGTCTGGAAATGGTGCGTGACTCTCATGCCAGGGTGTTTTGGGCAACATAAATCACATAACAACAAAACATGTTTCGCAAATTGGCCACCTTGGAAGAGAAAGCCATTATATGGGATAACCGATGTTATAAATCAGTGCAACCACTCTAAAAATTAAAAGAAATTATATTTTTGGGGTAAGTGTATATAGTTTTTCTTACATTTCTGTTTGTCTTCTATATATAAACATTCAGTGTTCTAAGCACTTTCTGGTAGCATTTGTTTGCATCGACTGGCTGTTTCTGTAACTCACTTGGTCAAGACAGTAATGCCATACGTTGTAATTCAAACAAGAGTACAGCCTACAAGTGTTATTCATTTATTCTTCACCGGAGATTTATTGAAAAAATCTCTGACCCTCCTGGCCATTAGCCAAAGCTGAACGTAAGCATGTACAGAACCATATATGTACTATTGAACATAAGACACAACTAGACAAATCTATTCAGGAAGGTTCTGATGCCATTTATCGACCTACAAACCACAAAGTACTATTAATCCCCTAACCTAATGGTACTCCGGCTCAAAGATAGTGCTACAAGAGGAGCAGCTCCCTACTACAAGCAAACAAGATGGCCATGGTCTCACGGAGACAGCAGGAGGTCTTTTCTGGCTGATGATCCAAGACAAAGATAGGTAGGTAGGTGTCTGAAGATGAAATAGAGACCAAAGTCATAAGATCAGTGTACCACAAAGATGTACTAGGAGGAGGGAGTGGGGCAAGCCGCATTGTTAGAATGGATTGATTGTATTTCACTGACCCCTATCAAAAGGTACCTAGGACTCATTCCAAGGCTAGGCACGTTGCAGGGAGTGAGATTAAGCAACGCCTTACCTTACACATTTCACAAGTTGTCTTCACAGAACATACAGTGCAGCCACCCTCTAGGATTAATAAAAGTCAATGGGAGAAGATTTTGTACTTATTATGTTCTAAGGGCTTTGCAGTATCGAGAAATGACTTCACCTAAAGAACTGTGCAAAGGCTCCTGTTCCCAAGGGTGCAAGTCTCAAGAGTGCCTCTTCCATAGACTTTGTCGAGTTCACCCACAATGGCAGCCCGTTTCAGTTCCAACATTTATGAATTCATTGGTAGCACGCAGAGCTCCTTGACCTCTCATTGACGTCATAACGGCAGATCGCTTCATTCATCTTCAGTGTCTCCATTCCGCTCTTTGTCTCAGTAAACACAGAGAAGGCCACAAAAATCGGGTTATGTATTTCCAGATTTGCTTATCACAAAAACAGTCCTCTCAAGAAAGTGCCATTTCAAATTGACAAGCTCATGTCAACGTTTGTAAGGGCAGCCAGGATGTAATTTAACGTTCACGTAATAGGACATTCATGGGCCGCCATTTTATGAGGGACAGCAATGATGTTGGCCCCATGGGCCGCCATTAGATGAGGACTAGGCAGGATGCCGCCAACATGCACACCCTACTAAGAGGGCTGCCTATAATGCCCAAAATAAGTGCATATATAAATTCACAAAACATTCATGCACATATATACTCACGCTCATTCATGCACAGAAATGCACATTCAGCTCCTGTCCCTTCCCCACGCATGTATCTCCTGCGCACTTGACAACAGTGATGATCCCATTGCCTCTTTGTGAAACCATAGTGCCTATATAGGCAACAGTCCCCACCCAATGCCAAAGGCATGCATGATGGAATAAATAAATACACAACACAATTTTTTGGTTGGCAAAATATTGCTGCAGGTTTATTCCATACAAAAGTATGCAACCCATCTTTGTCAAAATAACCTTTGGTGTTTTACCTGTATTAGCCCGTGCCTGATGAAGCAAAAGCCCGTTTGGTCTTTGAACTTGCGCGTGGCTCTGTTTATCCTTCTCAGGGAATGTTCAACTGCCTCACATGGCCTGTAGGAATGTGATGGCATCCCAGGAGGGAGCTCTATTCTTAAACACAGCTATATTACCCTTCAAGCTAATGTAGCCTCCAACCTCCTGCAACCTGCAGTTGCAATCCTTCTAGCACGTTACATGCCTTCACACCTGTTTCCCCAATTTATGGGACAGCAGCACACCTCTTAGATGACGGTTTCCACAACCAGCCTATCTACTAGGGCTATCAGGACAGGGACTTTTATGTTTACTGAAGCAACCCGTAACCTGCCCTCGGAGCAGAATGCACATGCTTTGTGAAGTTGACCAGACATTTGCAGAGACATTTTTGATTGCTAAACCATGGCGAACAGGAGTGTTTGCATTGCGCACACTATTGCAGTCACAGATCCCTTTTTGGAGTGACGACTTACGCCGCCTACCAGGCTTGCTAACAAAAGCTCGATCCCAATACACACATATCTGCTAACCACCTGTGACCCTTGGTGCTCAATACAGCTATAGACCCAGTTCCCTTTGTTATCCCCAGAGTGATTGCCTTCCACAAAATCAAAGCCACATTCAGCTTATCAACTAGTCACCTTGTAATTCAGGTTGGAACATTCATACCGCGCATAACCAGCGAGTCGTGCGTATATTAAACAATGATACTGTTGGAATCAAGATTCCCAGTTTCATGTGGGTCTGATGAGACCACACTGCCTTACTGCAGTTAACCTCGCTACCTCATGCAGCTCCCTTAATGCACTTGGCTGTCACTGAAAGACACCTGGCAACACATGGCAACACATGACGCACTGCTGCTTGGTGAAGTAGGTTATTGAGCCAAACGTACCGCCATTCCGTGTATCGAGCATTTTCACTTTAAAGATACCCAGTCCGTATGGAGGTGTGTTAGTGCCCTGGCAAAATGAACCCAATCGCCTTTTTCACTTGGTGACTATCCCCATATGATGTGCAAAGGCTCAACTATCCGATGAACTGGGAATATGTGACAATAAGTAAGTGTGTCCTCATGTACTTGCCATGTATCCCTTCTATCTTACGGGAATTTTGACTTTTTAGTTCCATATGAGGTGTAACCCCCCCAGACTTTCCAGTTTGCTGAACTGCTATCCAAGTGTGCAGTTGGGAAACATCTTTTACAACGCAACTTTTACCACGCAGTGCCTTTACGACGCAACTTTTACAACGCAAACCATTACAACGCATTGCGCTGGGGGGCGCTCTAGGATAGGGAATAGGTTTACTATCCAACACCTTCCCTACTATCCACGGGGACTGGAGTTGGAATAGTAAATTAAACTATTCACTATCCAGCGCCCCAAAGCACTATGCGTTATAAAGGCATGTGTTGTAAAAACAGCGTTGTAAAGGCATGCGATGTAAAAGCATGCGTTGTAATGTCATACATCCGTGCAGTTGCAACAATAATGGGTAATCCCAGTTTGCGGCCACCTAATGTGCCACGCTGTGAGCAATTAGGTACCCAGAATATCTCTTCACTGGGAAAAGATTAAACACACCGACCGAAGACACACGGCACAGGCAGTGTGCCAGATGAGGAACCACAGTTCTGTGTGATCGAAACCCTAACACACTGTGTGCAAGATCATGCATTTCCTTTCAGGGTTGACTAAGCCCTTGTTTGCCCTCTTACTTGTATGGTCCCAAGTATGAGGATTCGGACTGATGGTCAAGTCCAAGTGAACATGTGGAAATTAATCGAATTAAGCTGTCTCATGTCCTTACAAGGACGCCCGGTGAGCCTCCTCATCTAAACCAAGACAAGGGTGGATCACCACAGGGGAAAAGGCTTGAGGTCCCCTAATGGTACTCCTAATCTTCTGCTACATTTCATGTCCTTAAAGCCTGCAAACATATCCGCCTGACTGCGATCACGGATGCTGTGTCGCCATCTTGGTATCCCCCACCCCAGCATATGTAACCCATAAACAGCTTTTGCTAAAGGTATACCAGAGTGCCAATACGATTTGCCAATGTTTTTGGAGAAGAGGACAGGGAGTAAAACATTAGCAAATGTACCTGCACCTTCTGAAATAAGAATGCCAAATGTACTGGTAATTGTCAGCATTTGTGCTCCAACCCCATTTTTCCACACTGTTGAAGGACAGCACACTTTTAGAAAGCTACTGGAAAGGTGAGAACAAGACATACAGATCCCCTACCCTTTTTATCATTGTGGGCCTACCAAATGACCAATCAATTGTAGCCCTTGTGCTGTAACCCAGAGTTTCCCAAAACGTCTAGAACCCAAACACACTTTTTTTATACTGACAAACTTACGCAACCCGCCAAGCTACAATGGCGGTAAGGCAGCTGAACTTGGCATGTCTACCATTTCTGTTGAAATGACTCATCCAATTGCCTGGACAGGTTTCTTGATTAAACTGTAATGAACAAATAATGTGCCGACCAGTTTTAGTGAATGTTTGTCTTAGGTGCATCTGCGAGTGTAACCGCCTCAGTGTGGATGGGTTATCAATGTTGCCGGGCATTGGTGCAATACCTTTTCCCAAGCAACTCTTGACAAGATGAGCAAGTGCAGGTAGAAGACAAGCGATATCCAACCCACTCTTACACTTTTCTGTGTATAGTGCTTGTTGGAGCATAACAATTGTATATTTGTGAAGCGTGCATGCTCCCGTAGGCAAGATGGTGCTGAATAACCAATGTATGTTACCCCACTCACTGATAATTTTGTACAGATCACTGCCCTTTCTTAATTTGTGGGAATGCTGAATGTTTTCTAAGAACTGTTGCCATATTGCTCCCTCCCAGTACTACCCCAAAACTTTGGGACCACTGCATATTTTTAGGATGACCAGCTTTCGCACCCCCCCTGGCCGCGCTGGCAGAAAGGCAAGCAACCTCCAACACCCACTCGTATAGCACATTTCCTGTCTGTTGAATGGAAATTACACGTACACAGATCGTTTTATTGCTAACAAGTTAATAATGTGTCCATCCGGTTTCAGGGAATGTTTGTCCTTTGGGCATCCGCCAGAAAGGACCTGCCAAGATTAGTTTGGCGATTGGATGGCCTTGTGCCTATTATGGATTCCCTGCAGAACTACTTGTTCAAGGAGGTACAACTAGAGCAAAGTGAAACCATGAATCTGGGTTAATCTTGGCTTCCATACTTGACCAAATTATGTGATCCTAGGCAATTGTCTGAATATTGCTTGCACTTTCATATGACCTGAAGGCACCTTGAATACATCCGGTCAAAATATCCGCTTATGAAACTCTCTCATGTTTGCATAGTTAAACTATAATGTTATCAATCTACCCGGAGGGTTCTTTGTGTTAACTGACTCCAGGAGGAATGCTTGTTAATGAATAACCTTTTAAAGAAGAGACTGTATATTAGGAGATTGTATTGGACGTCAGAGATGCCCTTACCAGGAGAATTCTGTATGACTCGCTGCTGATCCTGTTTAAACCCCAGTTTCGCATTACAACAAAACGTGTTTTACCTAGTGCGTCAGACCATGCTCAGTCATCTCAGCTCTGGGATTGCCAGGTCCATGGTATGCCTTGTTGTCCTCAACCACAATGGGGGATGAGGGCCAATCAGGGGAGCTTATTGACCAGCTACACACTCTTGTGCTTGCCCCCATGTAGTGCACATCATGCACAGCGCGGGAGGGACCCTCCAATGCAACGGGTACCTGTGTTGTACTCTGCATTGTCATGCTCAAGTTCTCCAGCTAGTTCCATCAGTTACATGCCTGCTGCGCAGTGCTGCCCCTTTCCGCAGTATCATCATACCCTACTAAAGCGCCCTTTGCAAGACATTTCATCATGCTCTAATCTATACTTTGTAGTTTGCATGTAGCTCCTGGGGACAAATAATAGCCCACGGTTCTATGCTAGGCTTATCACTTTAACTTATCAACTGCCGCACAAAAGGATCCGTTGGGCTAGAGGAGGGATCCACTGACCAATTCACCATAGACGCACCTGCGATTCGCCGGGTACACGTTCTTTGCAGCAGTCGAGTTAACCTACTGCGCTACCTTATCTGCATCAAAGCTTCCTCCAGGCAAACCTCCGGACTCCCTAAGAGGAGGATAAATCGCTTGGGTTCTCTTAATCTTTTTACTAGTGCCTGAAAATTGCTGGGGCCCAAAATAAGGCAGGCGGAGGCCTGCAAACTAAGGGTGGGCGTAGTTCGCGAAGTAGCACTACGCGAAGCTACGCGAAGTGCACTTCGCACTACGCGAACTTCATGTAGCACTACGCGAGCTGCGTACTAGTATGTTCGCACTGTGCAAGATGCATTTTCAATGATTGCACAGTGCGAACGAGCATCCGGCACTGTGCAATCATTGAAAACGGCACAGTGCGAGCTGTAGTTTTCTGCCGCTTGAGTAGATTTTTACTCGAGCGGCAGCTTTCTCAACGCAAACTGGTAGTTTCTCATCACGAGCGGTCGCGAGCATGCACGACCACTCACAATGAGAAACCTGACCTCCCCGCATTGAGAGAGTCGCACCGGGGTGTCATTTTGCTTGCTCGCGGTTGCGGACATGACGTTGAGGACCGCGTACAAGCAAAAAATGACTGCTGTGCTACGCGTGTTCGCACTGTGCTACGTGCAGCTCCGTAGTGCGAAGTTGCGCAAACTTCGCAAACTAGGCGAGCGTAGCGTAGTGCTTCGCCCAGGGTTACTGCAAACCGCAATATCTTGATAAAAATGACATCCACACCCGGAGTCACGCTTCCATATCTGATTGCTATTGAGGTGACTGTGCTGGTGTTATCAAGGTGTGAGGCTCTCCCAGGTGTTTTGGTGCAAGCCGGCTAAGCGCAATGAGTTGGCCTCCCTTCATGGAAGGGAGTAAGCAGTGCTTGATTTGAGTGGGTGGATTCCGGTGCTCGGCGCCAGCACTTAATTGTGAGCACCAGAGCTTGTGTCGGCCTGCCACGAGCTGGCGCTGCCAAGCTAGTTTATAGAGGACCACGACAACAGTTGATCATTAATGTTATATTAATTAAATTACTATAACCTGCCTAAAAGACATTCTTATAGCTTTGGGGGGCAGGAATAGGCCAATTTGTCACACTTGTGGGAGCGTGAGAGTTGGTGATTGTGTTGTTACGGTCACTGGAAGCATAGCAAGGGCAATGTGTGGTGCGAGCTACAGGCCTCCCACCAGTATCCCTGAGAGAGGGGGGGTCGGGGAGACTGTGTTGGGCAAAAACACCCTACCAGCCGATGTTACTGTGCCCGGCTCAGTGATGTACCCCTTAGCCACAAGTAGCCAAGCTGCCGCTGGGCAGGTCACCACCCAAATGGCAACAAACACAACCGTTGAAACTGCCCAATGACATCATCGAAACAAGATAGTGGCAAAGCTGAGGGAATGGGCAAACCTCCATTATTTGGATGTATGAAGCAACCCTGAAATGGTCCAGTTTCGCTATTGTCTGTGGTTACCGCTGTCCTGACTTTACTCCGGAAAGTACAGAGGCAGGGCTTGATAGCTTCACTTGGGAGAGCAGAGTCCTTGCACAGTAACATATCCAATTGCTCTACAATGCTCATTTGCGTGCCCCCCCGCTTGCGCAACTGCCCCCGGTGTATGTGGCAAAGGGGGAGTGTGCACCCACTTAACCGGCAAACGCCTCGCTTGCATCACCAATAAAACGCTGCATGCAACTTCAAAGGCAAGTACCTGCAACACTTAGCTGCGGCCCCTGATAGCCCAGTCCGGTGCTCCATCTGCCCACAAGGGTTACCGTGGCTGGAGCCCTGGGCTCTAAAATGCAAGGGCCTGGCAGCTGGTATACCAGCCCATTTCCACAAAGTGGGGACTAGCAACCCCCTAATTTCTCTACCGAGACCGGGAGCTGTTCGTGCCTGAAGCAGCCATCTACCTGGTGTCCGCGCAGCTTTCTGGAAAAAACAATGGTTAGCACAACCATAAAGAGACAATGCAGCACCAACGCCACCAACCTCCTACACCTGGCTGAGTCTATGAACTGCACTACCCTACTTACTGCTTCAGAAATGCCTGCATTGCCTGGTGGCCACTCGCCGATCCTCGCCATTCGTGGTGCATAAGTGACAACTTGTTGAATTATCTGGGGATGAAAACGACAATACTGTTTTGTTCCACATGCATAAGCACTTCTACAGTAGAGCACCCTCTTACTGACACACACCAGCTGTATTGTACTTGCAGCACCTGGGAGAGCAGGGCCCAGCCCAGCTGGGAGAGAGGACTTCACAGTGGATGCCCTGTTCAGCGCCCTAAGGCCTCACAACTTTACCCCTGCCCAGCGGGTTAGACCCCAATGCAAACAGCCAAAATGCAGGGTGGGAAAGCATGACCCTTCACATTAGCACATAACAGTGGAACAGTACACTTCTAGATACCCTTGCAATTGCAGTTCTCAAATGCACGCACCCCCCTTGAGCACAGGCCAGCAGGAGCACCCCTTGGTAGTGCAGTGACCACCCCTCTACTCTCCTCTTACAGCCTTGGAGAGCATATAACAGTGAAAGAAAGTGCCATTGCCTATGATTTAAATTCAGAATCTACAACCATTGAAACACCAAGATTTGAACTAGTAACCTTCAGAGTGGGAGTCAGAGACCTTAACCACTAGGTCACAGGGACTCAAGGGGTTTTGAAGGCAACGTATTACATTTTAATGTGAGGAGGAAATAAGCTGGCTTTGGTTGCCAGCAGGTGAAGTTGGCTCCTGAATTGGTCTTCAGAACACTTCGATGAACTAGGAGAGCCTGCAGGGCCAATAGGTCAGAGAGACTCCCCTTTCGCTTTCCACCCAAGGAGAGTGGGTGCCCAGATAGGGGATGGCACTAAATCCCATCAAAGTGGCCCGGCTGGGAGGCCACCCCCCTCCCCACCATGTCCTAATGCTCACCACTCAACCGAGCAGACGGCGAGAGGCGACAGCCGCATAAAATGATCCACAAGGCGCCTAAGAGCCTCCAGACCCCTGCCAGAATCGGCACTCCCAGGGGCGATCACACGAGAACCGGGGGATGTAGAGAAACAGGAGTGGGGCGGGTAAAAAAGCCAGTGACACTAAGAACCAAAACGAAACTGGAAGCAGAACAACACAGCGCCGCCATTTTAGACCGCGATCAGACAAACCGCGCACGGAGAAGGGAGAGGGCACTAGAACAGCACGCAAACTGCGCAGGCCCTCAGCTCCCTAGTACCAGAAGCACCACCTACATTGCCCCATTACCATAACTCACCGCGCAAAGTGGACGCTGACCGGGGCAACCAAGCATCGAAGTAAGAGGAACCTGCACAACAGGAATATTAACCCAGCGCAACCTACAACCTCACCTGGGGGTGAGGCACGCCCCCGATCCCATGACTGTGGCTTGGGACACCAGGAGGGCCTCCATCACAGTGAAGGAGAATTGCCGCCCCTCCACCTCCATGAGCTGCCATCTTGGAGCACCGTAGGCCAAGGACACGGCGTGGCCTTTACAGGGCAGGGACCACGCTCCTTCTGACTGCGCCATCTGGGCGGCGCTGGTGCCTGCGGCTGGTGGGGCCGATCAGGGCTGGCGTAGGAGAGCGCTGCCGCTGGAGGGTGAATACAGTACCTACCAGGCAGATGCAGTGCTGTGTCTGGCCCGGAAGCCCGATTTAGAGACATCGAGACAATTTGAGGCTTCGACAAATTCAGATAGATGTTTGTTAATATGCTTTTCCTAAAGCTTGCTCTGAAAGGGGGGGGGCAGAGAAATGGGGCCTATTTGAATACATCATCCAAAGGAGCCTTAATATTTTTCCGGATGGGAATGATCTGCGCTGCTTTCCATTCTATTTTGAGGGGTCGGCTGCGTACTTTGGGAAGATTCAGCTCTCTATTGTCCCTTCAGACAATGTGTTCACAGAGGGGGTGATTGAGGGGTTTAAACTGAATTACTGTGGATTGCTCACTTACTTTCTGATGTGCCCTCTGTGGTGCTTCCACACCCTAACCATCCATGTTATTTCCCCCCACCCAGGCCCCCCATGCCCAGAACCTGGATGCCTGACCCTAAGATGGCGGCCTTTGCCACCAGGCAGTGCTTAGAATAGAAAGAGGAATGCTTTCAAATCTTTGATGGCCATCTTGGATTGGGAAACCCCCCTTTTGGTATGCACACATGATTCAAAGCTGCTTCCCCCCTGTACCTTTCGACCTGTTTCTAACCTTGTCGGGTATCTACCTTTGGTCCTGATTTGACCTCACTCCTATAGGTTTTATGCTCATTGATTTCCGGAATTTGCGCACCCCTCTTATTTTACCTCTTTGCGCCATCACTACCCTAGTGGCCCCTTTTTCTGTCCACCACACCACGTCTTCACCTCAGCCCCTTATCATGGCTTCCAGTCGAATTAAGTCTGGAATCAATTGCTTCAAAGTAATTTATCCCCCTTATATGTCCAAAGCACAAGCTAAACGGTTCAAGCATAACATCATTGAACACTTTCCAGATTCCCTCTTTGTTGACCAATTCCATAATGAGCGCCTAGGGAAGATTAAAAATGACTTCATTTTCTTCACTAATGACATTCCTTCCTGGTCCTCCAACTTCTCCAATTCCTTCAATGTCTCCTCCTCCTCTTCTTTCCCGCATGGGAAGCGGTTAAAAATGTCTCCCTCCACTCGCTTTAATGGCTATCTCACCATTACACTTTATAACAATGGCACTGTCATGATCAAAGCTTCTGACTCCTGTCCCTCTCTCTTTGACCAAATCTTCCACTCCCTTCGTTCCACCCCTGCGACTACTATCTCTCTAGATTCTTCCTCTTTTTTTTCTTCTAACTTGTCTACTTTCTCCCTTTCTCCCCCCTTGATCCCCACACATTCCTTCAGACCGCTCTCCCGGGAGTCACAGGTCGACCCTTTATCCCCCCCTTCTCTCTTTACCCCCCTCCCATTCTGCCACCTTCCCAACGGGACCTCCCCCTTACCTGATCTGATTTACACCCCACTTTACCTCTACATCCTGCATCTCCTCATTATCCCACTGCCTCCTCCCACCCCCTAACTCCCCTTTTCCTTCCCATTTCCCCCTATTTAATCCACATTTCTTACAATCTGAACTACCGATCAACTCGCCTTACCCTCCCCCATACATCCCCTCTCCGCTCTTCCCCTTTCCTCGTACCCTCAACTCTGTTCTTACATCTCCCATCTCTCTTCAACCTTCTCTCCCCCTCCCTTGCCTCACATCCCTGCCTCCCCTATTGGTAAACCCATCATCTTCCCTCCCACTGATCTCTCACCACCTATCTCTCTACATCTTACATTCCTCCTGATGCTTCACAACCCTGTTTCCCCTCTTGGTAATTCCTCCCTTTGACTGCACAGTCCCTCACTCCTCCCACAACTTTTTGCTCGACCCCCTCACTTTGCCTGGTGCCTTTACCCCTTCATTCACCTTTCATTACCCATGATACCTGGCCTGCACCCTCTCTCTTCTCCCCACTCCTGTGGCCTCCCTTTGACCTCCTTCCCCCCTTTACCTGTTCAGCCCCTTCTCCTCTCATCTCACCGTATTCATGGCCTTCCCATAACCCCACTCCTTCCCCCTCCTCCTCCAGCCATCCATTTCTACTTCTAAACTTTCTCCTCCTATGTATGATCTCTATTCTTCACCTCTCCTCAACACCAGTAAAAATATCACAGTAACTCCATTCACTCCTTGCTATCACCTTCTTTCCCCCCTCAGACCCTTGCATCACATCTCTCTCCCCAGTCCCCCACAGCCCACTGTCCTCCTTCACCTACTTCACTTCCTCCCCCACCTTGGACCCTCGTACCCCAACACTCTCCCCGGTCCCCCACTGCCTCCTGTCCTCCTTTGCCTAGGCCACTCTCTCCCTTCGCCATTGAGCCACCCTTCACTCCATGCTCAGCACACCTCTCTCTAAAAACTAAAAGTGATTCTCTCATCTCTTCCATTTCCCTGCTTGAAGCGTACATTTCACTCTTATGTGCTAAGATATCCCCCTCCCCGAATAACCTTCGAGGAGTTCCTTGCTCCCGCGCCCCAATAGAACCAACCACAAACTGTCCTCCACAGACATCACCAACTTATTGGCTACCTACAAGACCATCAATGTCAATTCCCCTCCACTCGCCTCTCCTAACAACTCTACTCAATTTGTGTAGTGATGAAGTCGGAATCAACGTAATTGCAGAGAAGATTTATTGATAACAGGTGCTGCGCAGCAGCTCAACAGCAAGGCAGATAGTCAACTGTAAAAGGCTCATTCAAAATACATTCTAAATAGAACTAAAGGGACAAGGGACAGAACAGACAAGAAGAAGAGTTCCAGAAAGACTAGAGTAAAACATTAGCAAAACATTACATTATCCTCTCTCCTTCAAAACAAGAAAAGGAATAAAGGAGAAAATGAAAAGGAATTAAGCACAGAAAGGAAATCAAGAAAAGAGAAAAAGAAACATCAGCGATATCTTGCAGGAACAAAGCGAGTACGAACACTCCTACGAGGTTGAACAGGAACAATAGAAGTAGAAGGCAAAACAGAACTATTTTCAGAAGAAAGATGATTTACAATGGGTTCGCCCACTTTGACAACTCTGGCAGCATTCCACCAATTTTTCATATTGACTCTCACAGAGTTACCACAAACTTTGTCAATGACAAAAGGCTCAGAAAACTTGGGACTACCTTTAGTGGTGTGAACAGGTAATTTTACACGAATTTTCTCACCCACCTTGAATGGTTGAACAACAACTTTCTTCCTGGAGTCAAAATCATTTTTCTGCTTGGACTGGGCATACATTACGTTAGACCTAGCAACTTCATCTAAATTGTCAAGGGAATTCAGCTTGACCCATCGTGACATCCACCCAGGACAAACTTTTGAACATGGTTTTCTCCCACGTAACAACTCAATGGGTGACACCTTTGTGGAGGAATGAGGGGTGGTGCGATAGAACCACAACATAGATCTAACTGCGTTGGGAACGTGACAGTGCTGGGCAATGGCCCACTGAATGCAATTGTTGAGGACTCTATTCATACGCTCAACAAGACCGTTCGTTTGAGGGTGATAAAGGGCACTCCTCAAATGATCGATACCACTTTGACAAACAAAAGAGTTAAACTCTTGGCTGATAAATTGGGAACCATTATCGCTTACAATAGAGGAAGGAAAACCTTCACGCAAAAACAGGTCCTTCAGAAAATCGATCACATTCTTAGAATTGGCCTCGCTAACAAAACGGACTTCTGGCCACTTTGAGTAATAGTCAACCGCAACTATAGCGAACCTGGAGGAAGAAGGAAGTAAATAGAAGGGACCCACTAAATCGATACCTATTTTTTCCCACGGCCTGTCAGGGAACGGAATGGGTTGCAAAGGAGGAGAGCGTATCTTCAAACATTTCTCAGCACTTGAACAGACAACGCATTCCTCAACAACTAAATCAATTTCTTGATCCATCTTGGGCCACCAGTAATGTTCTCTAACCCTTCTCTTAGTTAATGTCTTGCCCAGATGACCCTCATGTGCACCTTTAACAATTCTGATTCTGAGATCACTAGGAGGAATGAGTCTATCACCATGCATGAGCAGACCTCCCTCAATAGAGAGTTCT
Source organism: Lissotriton helveticus (assembly GCF_964261635.1). Lineage (NCBI taxonomy): Eukaryota > Metazoa > Chordata > Amphibia > Caudata > Salamandridae > Lissotriton > Lissotriton helveticus. The sequence continues at coordinate 1,105,031,365 of NC_136057.1, read as the reverse complement.
TCAGAAACTTTAACAATGGTTTGAAGAGAAACATGAACATTCTTCTCTCTTGGCCATCCATCTTTGATATATCTAATCACTTCATTGAGAAGGATGTCATTAGACAAATGCTCCCTCCATTCTGCCTCACTGATGGAACGCATATCATCCAAACCAACAAAAGCAACAAAACAATCTTCTTCATCATAATCCTCCTCCCAATCTCTTCCACAGTCAACGTCAACGGGATTTCTTGAAAAATAATCTGCTCTAGTGTTTTTGTTACCCGGAATGTAACTAACCTCAAAGTCATATTGTAGTAATTTAGTAGAAAGTCTAGCAATTCTAGGGGAGTGTTCCTTGATGCGGACACCAGTAAGGATAGAAACTAAAGGACTGTGATCGGTCCTCAAACGAAAATGCTTGCCCCAGATGTATGGACTGAATTTTCTTATTGCCCACCAGCAAGCTAAGAGTTCCTTTTCAATCACAGCAAAATTGGATTCAGCTCCACGGAGAACGCTCGAAGCATAACCCAGGGTCTGCTCAACACCACTAACTTCCTGAGTGAGAACGGCCCCCAAACCAAACCCGCTGGCATCCACGGTGATGGTACACATAGCATTGGGATTGAAAGGTTTTAAAACTTTAGAACTGATCAATTCTTGTTTGATCCAGGCAAAAACTCTTTCACAATTGGCATCCCACAAAAAAGGAACTTCTCTTTTAAGCATGTTGGACAACGGTTGTACCCTGGAGGCGTAGTCAGGTATGAACCTGGCATAAAACTCACAAAGTCCAATAAAAGACTTTAAACCACTTTTGTCCTTAGGTGCAGGGCTATCGACTATTGCTTTGACTAGGCCAGGTCTAGGTTCCACGCCATTCTCAGACAACACATGACCAAGATATTCTACCTTCCGTGCCCTAAAAACACATTTTTCTTTCTTCAAAACAACACCAGCATTGCCCAAAGCTTTTAAGACCTCCCTCAAAATTTCATCATGGGCATCACAGGTTTTTCCATGAATAAGGACATCATCCTGGAAAACCACAACTCCAGTAATGCCTTTCAAAATGTTGGTCATGATCCTCTGGAAAACTGCTGCCGCAGAGGCTAGCCCAAAAGGCATACGGCAGTACTGAAAGGAACCTACAGGGGAAACAAAGGCAGTGAAATGTCTGGAAGCAGGATCTAGAACCACCTGGTGGTACGCAGATGCCAAATCTAATTTGCTAAACCACTTGGAACCGTCAATAAGTGACAACATGTCAGGAATTTTGGGGAGGGGAAAAGAATCCACCCAGATGTTCTTATTTAAACTGCGTAAATCAACACAGACACGAAGTTCCCCATTCTTTTTTTTAGCGACTACTAAGGGAGAAAGCCACAAGGAGGACTCAATGGGTTCAATTATCCCTTTACTGCAAAGACCAAACAGCTCTGACTCAAGTTGTTCTCTCACACTGAACGGGACATTCCTCAGTTTATGTTTAATAGGGATGGTATTGTCCTTGACACGAATAGTGTGCTTATACCCTTTCACTTCTCCCAAATTATTGCTAAAAATGGAAGGAAAATCTTTGACTAAAGTATTGATGAAATCATCACTTTGAATGGAGAGATTATTACTTGTGGAGGGCTGGTCACCAGTTTGAACAACAGAGATGGAGATAGGATCTTTAGTGCCAGGGCGGGGAACCATCTTAAACAGACCTTGATGGAACCAACCAAGGATGTTTAAACCTTTGATTGAAACATATACTTTGCCAAAAATTTTCCTCCCTCTGAATTCAATAGAATCCTCAAAATAACCTTTGAGTTCAATTCTTCTACCCTCATAATTAAGAGGAGACCTGTCAGGAGGAAAAAGTTTGCGATCACTCCAAACTTCTTCGAAGAGTTCCTGAGTAAGCATGGTTATCCTAGCACCTGAGTCTACTAACAAGCAAACTATTTTATCGCCAATGCCAATATCAGTGTATGGATCCACACATTCACACTCAGGATCATCAACATTGACGCCAACTACAGCAACCATATCTCTTAAATCGTCTTGGATGCTGGTATCATCTTGGTTGCAGTCAGAAACATAGGCAACAGAAGTAGGATTGTAGTTATTGTTCCACTGTTTGTTGGGCTGAGGTAGAGAAGCATTTCTTTTTACACTTTGGCAGACTTTAGCAAAATGGCCTAACCTACCACATAATCTACAGGTGACGTTTCTAGCTGGACAAGGACGTCCAGACCTAGAATGAGGAAAATTTCCACATTTGAAACAAATATTAGTTTGTTTAAAGAATTTGTTGTCAGTACGACCAGAAACATTTGCCTTATTGTCTACAACTTTAACAACACTAACATTTTCTTCTTTACAAAATGATGTAGAGGGTTTTCCATCAAGCTCTTTGACAGAAAGTTTAGAAAATGCAATACTTTTAGCCACACATACAGTTTCTTCAAGTGAGGGATTACCTAAAGAAAGCAATTTTTGTTGTATACTTTTATCTAAACATTTGCAAATGTATTGATCCCTAATCATTTGATCTCTGGAAATTTCAAATTCACACTCTGCACTAAGCACTCTAAGTGCGGAAATGAACTCTTCAACCTTTTCTCCTTGCTTTTGTTCACATTTGTAGAATTTGTGTCTGACAACAACCAAACTGGGTTTGATATCAAAACGTAACTCTAGTAGTCTTACAGTTTGATTATAGTCATCCAAATCCTCTTCTCCTGGAGGAAGTACTAAAGGAGGTAAATGTTTAAATATTGAGCGACCTTCAAACCCAAGGCTATTCAAAAGAAGATACTTCTTCCTTTCTGCTCTGTATCTCGAGGCACCAATGGCTCCTAAATAAGTAGAAAACGCATCAAACCACTTCTTCCAATTAATAGGGGGTTCCCCAGGAAGATCAAGAAAAGGTGGTGGAGGAGAAACTGCTTGTAAACTCATTTTGCTTTGATAAAATGGTAAAGTACAAGACTGTGAACAGCAGTAATCCAAATATTTTTGTGAAGTAGAAGATGAGTTCCTTGACCTTAACAGTTATGCAACTAAAACTGTTAAAACGAACGAAAGTAAAATAGAAGCCTTCTCTGTGGAAAAAATAACGATTAAAAAGCAAGATGACAAAATATTCTGATACCGTGTTGTAAATAGGGTGAGGAGTCGGTTGGAGCGAGACTCAGTTTGTCGCTGCTGTAGTTCACACAGTAAAACTGGTTGAAGCGAGACTCAGTTCGTCGCTGTTGCAGTTCACGCAGTAAATCCGTTCAAATACGCGTTGACTAAAAGAATGTCAATATTTGACTAGCGTGTTTACGAATGCTTTAAAAAAAAAATGATCTTCAAAATGGCGCTTGACGATGCGTTTCACGGGATCAACGTTGCGTTCCAGTGATGTGTTCCAGTAACCAAGGCGTCACGCTGCACACACATCTGTAACCATGCGCAATTGTCGTCGAAGCGTAGATGGTATAGGTAGCGTAGATAGCGTAGGTAGGACGCTGACAACGTAGAAAAATAAATAGATTGCGTAGATGACGTGGAAAGTGCAAGTAGTACGTACACGCATACGTCAGGACACTAGCGCGGGAAGTAAAGCTGCTGCCGCTTAGAAGTAAGATAAAAATTGTACAGTACCTTGTTCAAATAATACTTACAGAGCTTAAAATTTGAAGAGGTTGAGAAGTACAAAAGAGAATTCAGCGATTCTTGGAGGGTACTTCACTCGCCGTTTTTTTTTTTTTTAGTAGAAAACTTGTTTCTTGAATGCACGCGTGGAAAGCAGACACCTGTTGATGATCGTCGCCACATTTTTTGTAGTGATGAAGTCGGAATCAACGTAATTGCAGAGAAGATTTATTGATAATCACAGGACTTCTCTAAAAAGCTACCAAAAAGCTATTCGGACTGCTCGGAAACATAATATAGCAGCCCAATTATCAGCAGCTGGTAAAAATGCTAAAGCCCTCTATCAAATCTTACAAACTTTTACCAAGCCCGCAGCCTGTGAAACAGAGGGGATTGAGTCCCAGGAACTCTGTAATAACATCTCGCAGTTCTTTGTCAGAAAAATAGAAGGCATTTACGCTAAGATCTTAGCCTCAAAATCCACCACTAACAACATGGGAACTGTTGACAGTATGGTTCATCCACACATTAGCACAGCGGAAAACAAGGCTAATAAGCTTGTAGAATTCCCGCCAATATCAATGGAGGAGATAACCATTCTAATCACCCAAACAAAGAGTGGGTGCCCTTCAGATATTATTCCAGCACGGGTCATGTCACTTCTGAGTGACGATCTGGGTGTTGGAATTCGGCAGGTCGTCAATCTATCCTTGAGTACAGGGGTAGTCCCCCTTGACTGGAAGCACGCTCTGGTGAGGCCTTTAAGGAAGAACAACTCCATTCCTTGGACCGACCTGACAAACTTGAGACCCATCTCTCTCCTCTCTTTCTTAGGGAAGCTCACTGAGAAGTTTGTAAATCAGCACTTATCCAAATACATCGAAAATACGGGGAGACTAGATCCCTCCCAATCGGGGTTTAGGCCAAGGCACAGCACTGAGACCGCCTTGCTGTCCGTCGCTGACGATCTTCATATGCTACAGGATAAAAGTTACTCCGTTATCCTGGTGCTTTTAGATCTGTCAGCGGCGTTTGACACTGTGTCACATGAGATCATGACCTCCAGACTAGTTGACATCGGTCTGGGAGGCAAGGCGCTGGCCTGGTTAAGGAGTTTTTTCACCGAACGTACTCAAAGAGTCATACTGGGTCCTTACCAGTCAGAGGAGGTGGAGATCTCAAAGGGGGTGCCACATGGCTCCTGCTTGAGCCCAACGTTATTTAACATCTACGTGGCACCCCTAGCTAACATCATGAGATCCCACGGGTTTATTCCCGTATCGTATGCAGACGATACTCAACTCCTCTTTCCGTTTAAAACCATGACTCCTGAAGTACGTATCTCCTTTGCCCGAGGGATGAAAGAAGTGGCACATTGGATGGCAGCAAACTTCCTTCAGTGTAACATCTCTAAGACTGAGGTGATGCTCTTTGGGGAAGCCAAACGCCTGTGGACTCCTGACTGGTGGCCTCAAGACCTAGGCCCAGTCCCTGAGCCCAAAGTGGTAGTGAAAGATCTAGGAGTTAAATTGGATCAGGAGCTCGCCCTTAAACATCATTCTAATCAAGTGGTAAGCTCCTGTTTCCATGTTATTGGGCTTCTCCGAAGGGTATTCCCCCTGTTACCTGATACCACCAGGAAAACACTAGTTCAGTCGCTCGTGTTGAGTAGACTGGATTACTGTAATGGTTTGTTGCTAGCCGCTAATGAGGGGATCATTGCCAGATTACAAGTTGTGCAGAACACGGCTGCTCGCCTTGTTCTTAATGCCCCGGCCCGTACTCCCTCAAAACCACTACTAAATAAACTTCACTGGCTCACAGTGAAACAGAGGGTGTTGTTTAAAACGTGCTGCATCATCCACAAGTGCCTCACTGGTAAAGGTCCTGATTAATTAACAAAAAAATTCATTCCATATATCCCCTCAAGATCTCTGAGATCTGGAGATCGTGAATTGTTATGTGTCCCCAGGTTCTGGAAGACAAGACAAGGGGGAAGGGCTCTATCAGTAGCAGGCCCGAAGCTTTGGAATGAACTTCCTTATGAAATCAGATCATGTAAGGAACATTTTCCCTTTAGGAAAAAATTAAAAACTTTCCTGTTTAATTACTAGTTCTGGTTGGGCAATTAAAAATATAAGACAGGGCCTTTTTGCTCTCAGATGCTGCCAAAGGCGCGGAGATACTCCTCAGGGAGTCGATTCCTAGCGCGGTACAAGTGTGCAAATAAATAAATAAATAAATAAATAACAGGTGCTGCGCAGCAGCTCAACAGCAAGGCAGATAGTCAACTGTAAAAGGCTCATTCAAAATACATTCTAAATAGAACTAAAGGGACAAGGGACAGAACAGACAAGAAGAAGAGTTCCAGAAAGACTAGAGTGAAACATTAGCAAAACATTACAATTTGCCATTCAGACCATCTCTTCCGTCAGAACTTACCAGCCTCCCCCTCAAGGGGCACCCTCATTCAAGAATCTAATCCCTATCCCCCTCATCAGTCCAGACACTCACATCACCAAAACAGTTGTGTCAGAGCTACACTGTATGCTCCATAACTGCAGATCTGCAACCAAACACAAACTGGAAATCTCTGACACTATCACTCACCACAATCTTGATATGCTCTTTCTCATTGAGACCTGGTTTAATGACTCCTCTCACACTTCATTTGATCTTTAGTTACCTACTGACTACTCTATCCTCAGAAACGACAGAACAGGCAAGATCGGGGGAAGTGTTGCGATTATCTACAGAAGAGCCCTCCAAATCAAAGCCTTTCCCACCACCCTCTTTCGCACCTTTGAATGCCTTTCCCTAGAACTCCAAGTTCATCATGGATCACCCTTCACGTTCCATACCATCTACTACCCACCTGGTAATTGCTCTTCCTTCATGGAGGAATTCATCGACTTCATTAGTGACCAATGTTCAATAAGTGACAAGCAGATCTTCCTAGGTGATTTCAATCTCCACTGGAGCTCCGTGAAAGACTCAGTTGCCAACAAGCTTGCAACCTTTCTCTCAGCTAACGATCTTGCCCAACACTGCTCAGAAATTACACATGCAAAGGGCTCAATTCTGGACCTTGTGATATCCAAATCAGACCAGATTACCACTGCTTCACCCATCCGTGTTGACTGGTCTGACCATTTCCTCATTCCCTTCTGTTTTCACCTCTCTCACATTTTAACTCTCGGCCAACCTAAAAGAGCCCCTACTTGGTTCCGCAACACAAAAAACATTGATCTTGAAACTCTATGTGATTCTGCTATGCGTTCACTTCCTAGTCTAGACCCCAATAGGGATGTCAACAATCTCACTCCCCTTTGCCTCTCAATCCTTGCAGTCGAAATCGACAAGGTTGCTCCACTCCAAAGCAAAAGGAAAAGACCCACCCCATCAGCTCCTTGGTTCAACAAAGCTCTCTATGACGAAAGGAAAAACCTTAGAATCTTGGAGAAGCTCTGGAGACAATCTCCATCCACCCCCAACATCTCTCTTTTACGTTCAGCAAGACCCAAATACCACAAGCACATCTTCCAGGAAAAAAGATCACATTTCAGATCCCTCCTCGATACAGCTAAAAACAGACCCCAAAAACTTTTTTGACTTCATCAAAAACCCAAATTGTTCTCCCCAAACCATCAAGCCTGAGGATGCTTCAAAGAAAGCAACTGAGTTTGCTATATTCTTCAATCAAAAGGTAACATTTCTGGTGGAACAGGTCACCCACCCCACCCCCATCGAGGAGCGAAAATCCTTAGTCACTTGGCAGAACTTTGCTGCCATCTCGGAGGATGATCTCCTCAAATGCATCCGCAAAACCAAACCCTCCAGCCATTCTTCTGACCCCATACCCAGTGGCATCACCTTTGATTTCTATACTAACACTCTCTCCTACTGGACCAGGCTAGTCAATCTCTTCCTCAGTCAAGGATCCCTCCCAGTTGTCCCCAAAACAGGACAGGTTACCCCCCTTCTAAAAAAAACCTCTGCAGATGCAAATGACCTTAATAACTTCCGCCCCATCACCAATCTCCCTTTTCTTTCAAAGATCACAGAAAAATGTGTTGCAAAACAACTTTCCCAACACATTATGGACAATAATCTCCTAGACATGTTGCAGTCGGGCTTTATTAAAAATTGCAGCACTGAAACAGCCCTGCTGCAAGTGCTCGATGATGCGCCGCACATTCTAGATTTGGGGGAATCGTGCCTTCTGATTCTTCTTGACCTCCCTGCAACTTTTCACACTGTTAATCACAACACCCTCCTTAACATTTTTCAACAGAGAATGGGCGTGGAAGGCACAGTTCTGAAATGGTTTGCCTCTTTCCTCTTTGACAGATCCCAAATGATTAAGATTGCGAACAGTCTCTCGTCTCCACTGGTGGTTGGTAAAGGTGTCCCTCAAGGTTCTATCCTTGCTCCCACTCTGTTTAAGCTCTATCTGGAACCATTAGGGAACCTCCTAAGCAAATCTGGAATCCTCTACCATCTCTATGCGGATGACACCCAAATCTTCCTCAAGGTGTCTTCCCCTCATAATCTCTCACTATTCAGCTCTACTCTCAACGCTATTCACAACTGGATGTTAGTGCACCAACTCTTTCTCAATCCCTCCAAAACAGAATTCCTCCTCGTATCTAGCTCTCTCTCCCCGCCTCCTGTTCAATCCTGGATGGATCAGTTGAATATACTGAACAGTAAACCCATCATTGTGGACTACGCTAAATCCTTAGGTGCCACACTTGACAAAAGACTCAACCTAATCTCACACACCAATTCCTGAAATTGTCTGGAGGCTCAAGACATTCTCGGAATGCGGAAAAGTTCCTACTTGAGCCCCCCTCCTTCAAAAGGGAAAAATTGATGGCACAATCGTTCCCAGATAATGCGGTGAGAATCTGGAACTTGCTTCCTCCTTCGCTCCGTGCCATCACCTCCATCCAGATCTTCAAAGTGGACCTCAAATCTCTTTTATTCCAAAGACACTTTCAGAACTAATTCCCTCCCTATTTTTGTTTGTACATCCTGTGCTTGCTGCGTTCGATATTGTGTTCCTTTTGCCTGCGTTGTTTTGATTCTATGGCCTGATATTTTTCGCCAGGAAGTGCTTTAGTCATTGTAAAATTTGTCATATATATTCATATTTTTGCTTGTACAGTCTGTGCTTGAGATTGTGTGCCTTGTGCCTGTGTCGCTTTGATTCTATGGCATGTTATTTTTGTTTGTTCCATTCCTGTAACAGTTCTCTCATGTAACGTAACTGGTTCTATTGTACAGTGCTCTGACACCTTCGGGTAAAGTCTGCGCTTTATAAAAATGCCTTAAATAAATAAATAAATGTCCTGGTGCTCGTGGCTCTCCCGAGGTATCCGGTCACCCACGCCCCACACTCCGAGGCGCCTGTGGGCCGCCCTACCCCCAAAAAATGACCAGGCCACAATGCCCCCTTGTTGGTTGATGGTGCACCCGGTATGGAGAAGGTAGGGTGGGGAGGGGAATGTGCAACAAGCTCCCCGGCGACTCACCATCGCAACCTGTTCGATGGTGCACTGAACTTCCCCACGTGGCGCCCGCACAAGCATGAAGCACAACAGGCCACCCATAAAGGGCCACGCAATAGGCCTTCCCTGAGCAATGGGGGCGAGGGCTCACAAGCAGCAGGCCCTGTCCCACCGACTGGGTCCCCCCCACAGGTAGCGCAATCTGCAGAAACATTTCCCGTGCGGGGGGTGCGATCCCAGTACCACCGGGGTCATGCGCAACCTCGGGGACCACACCCTGCTGCATCGGCAGCCAGGCCACAGAAGTTGCCCATCCCCTTCCCCTGCCACTCACGAAGGATCGCCTGGGAGAGAGGAAAGAACCCACGGACTCGGGCACGGAAGCTGGTGCGCCACACCAGGGCCAATCGGGCACATCGCGGAGGGCAGAACAAGAGCCCCTCCACCCTGGTAAGCCGCACCGGCTCTCCGCAAAGCAAATGATGCTGAGCCCCTATAGCGTGAAATCCCTTGTGAGGGAGGGGTGGAGGGGGAGAGTAAACCACAACCGTCTTTGTGTGTAAAAAGCCGCTTTATTAGAACAGGTGCAGATCACAATTGAAAACTACCTTGGCAAATGCCTTACAAAACTAAGCCTCACTAAGTACAATGACTTACCTAACCCCCATCTCCCTCCCCCACCCCTAATACATAATTCATACCCGCCCCCACCGAACATTACAAGATTACATTACAAAAACTTTAATTCAATGAAATACACATATAAGCCTATAAATGCAAACATCTCTTAACCAACTCCCCTGCTTGACCCTTCTCAACTTATGACCACCCCCTCAGCCTGAAAAACCCCAACAATCAACCCGCCTAAACAATCACTGTCGATGACCCAACTTTAGACTAAACCACCTAAATACAGCCGAAACCTGTCAAACTTCGAATAAACCCCGCCACCCAGAAAACCGGGGGGAGGAGGCGACTACAACCCCCTTTCTGCCCCCCAAACAAACCACATAACTATGCCTCCGATGAACGACCCTGAATGTTAAGACACCTGACAAGAACCTCCATGACTTCCAACAAATATAGGTCCATACCCAACCTTGACAAGTGGACCCCATCACTCCTAAAAAACTCCACTGACTCAAACCGAATGTCCTTATGTGACACCCTACCGAAACACAGGCTCCTGCACAATCTAGAAATTTCAAGATTCACCTTCTTGCGTGCCCTGTCAATCGCCTTAGGATTCCGTGTGCCCCTCCAAATCCTACACGGCACCAACTCTGTCCACAACAGAGCCAAATCCCTCTTCATTGCCCTAGGCAAAATGACCCCCTTTACACTCCACAAAGATCATTCTCCCCTAAATGAATTACCAACACATCCTGACAGAGACCTCCCACCAACCACCTATTCAACGCCAGATTCAGCTCTTTCCACAACATCCCCCCTTTTCCCTTCTAAACAAACGTTCATTAAACCTCAACATTTTCCCAAAGTAGCAACTGCCCGTCTGGACTTGAGCCCACTTTACGAAAGAATGTCCCACAATCCATATGGTCAATTCTGGGGAGCGAGGGCCCGCTACGGAACCTGAAACAAGAAAAGCAATGTGAGATTCATGTGAAAGAGGGTAACGCAAGCGCTTCTTCAGCTGTGCACCTTACGTAGCGCTGAAAACAATTGGATGACCATCGCCCAAGCCGCATAATGTCCCCTGTAGACCAACCTCTGTTACAGGCTTCTGTCGCTTCCCCGATCCTAAAAGAATGCGTCCCAAACTGTGACCCATCCAAACCAATGTGCCTCAATGCTTTTCGCAGCACCATGCGCAGCTGATAGTCTGTCTTCCACCTCCCACCTGCATGTCGGAATACCCGATCGCTAACTCCTCCCCCAGACAGAGTACTCCACCGTCTGGCCCAGTGTAAGGGGCATGTATCCGCCGGAGACGCTGCTTCCAACCACACTCCCTTGTCCACACTCCTCTGGTCAGTTTTTGCATGAGCCAGACAAATATGAATCCCTTCCTCAGAGAAGAATACATCCTGCCAGGTTAGCCCTATTTTTAACCTAGAACCTAAAAGCTCGGAGACCCTAAAAGCCCCAAAAAACATCCAAACCATGAGCGTAGAAAACAAACATGCCTCGAACTCATCGCTACAAACTACAGGTAAGACCTCTAGTAAACGAGCTAAAATCTGCCAAGACAACAGCCTCTGAGATACCCGTTCTCCACCCCGCTCCCTAGCCCAACCCTCCAACATCCTCTTCCCTACCTCTCCGTCTGAAGGGGCATAGCCCCACAAAAGCTTCCCCATGAAGGAAACACCTGCCAATTTCCCTGAGATAGTAACCATCGACAACCCCTTTTCCATAAGATCCAGCAGAAACTGTATCACATCCTCTGACCGTCTCCATGCCTCCTCCCTTCGGCATGCACCTGATGCAATGAATTGCTTCCATGCCAGCGCATATGCTGCCCGAGTAGCCGCAGACAAAGAACCTACCACCAACTGTATGACCCTATGTTGCCTACATACCACAGATGCTCCGGCATTGGGGAGGGTGTCCTGTCTGCCTCCGAGGCCAGCCCATGGAATCTCTCCTACTGTGAATGAGACAAAGCATCCGCAATGTCATTGTCCACACCAGGGATATGAAGAGCTCTGAACGCAATATCATGTTTAAAGCAGCCAAGCACAAACACTCGCAACAGCTTCAAAATCTGCTCCTCCCTTGCTGACTGCCTATTCATGATCTCCACCACTGCCAAATTGTCAATCCTGAACAACACCTTCTTATGAGCTAACTCCTCTCCCCACAACGTCAGTGGAACCAGTACCGGAAAGAGTTCCAAAAAGGCGATGCTCTGTCCACCATCCTTCCACTGCTCTGGCCACTTTTACGCACACCACCTACCCTTCCAATACACACCAAAGCCCTCACTGCCTGCTGCGTCCGGGAAAATTTGAACATCCCACTGAAAATCATCCTCCCTGACCAATGGTATTCCATTAAAGGAATCCAAAAAGGTTCTCCACATGCACAGGTCCTCTTTTACCCCCGCCAACACGCGGGCATGGTGATGAGGAACATGATAACCTGACAAAGCACACCCCCATCTCCTGAAAAAAGTCCTCCCTGCCCTTGTCCACCCCGCAGGCAAAACTGAGATGTCCTAACAAGACCTGGATATCCTTCACTGTTACTTTACTTTTCTTTAGCATATTTTCCAACAGTTCCAACATTTTTTCTTTCTTGTCGGTCGGTAAACGTGCCTGCATACTCACTGAATCAATTTCAATGCCCAAAAATGACATGGTCCTACATGGGCCCATTGTTTTCTCAGGTGCTAGTGGCACCCCCAGCTCCCCCATGAGCTCATGGAACGTGTCCAGTGCTACCTGGCACTCAGTGGAGCCCGGGGAACCCACAAAAAAGAAATCATCCAAATAATGAGTCACCATTCCATGGCCAGTTTGATGTGTAAAATATCACTGTAGAAAGGGGCTGAAACACTCGAACACAGCACAGGACATTCAGCAACCCATCGGTAATGCCTTATCCAAGTACCACTGCCCTTCAAAATGGATTCCAAAAAGACTCCAGTCATCCGGATGTACGGGGAGTAAACGAAATGCTGATTTTATGTCGCATTTCGCCATCTCTTCAGTTGCACCCGCGGTCACCACTAGTGACATAGCAGCGTCAACTGAGGAATAAGACACAGAGGCTGCCTCCTCATCAATAAAGTCATTGACTGAAGACCCCTCCGGCCACGATAGGTGTTGAATCAATCTGAACTGTCCAACTTCTCTCTTGGGGACCACCCCGATTGGGGAAACAAACAGATCCTCTAAGGGCCAGTCATCAAAAGAGCCTGCCATCCTACCCTCTCGAACCTCTTTATCCAACTTTTCTTGTACCACAGCCTTATATTCAAATGCTGACTTCAGATTTTGAGCCCAACGCCTCTGCCTCGGTCCCCTGTACCCCAAACGAAATCCTTCAGAAAACCCCACCAACAGTATCCGTTTAGCCTCCAAATCACCATAGGCCTCCAAACCCGCCTCCAGAGCCCCAGCCTAACTGGCGTAAGAGCCCTTTGGCCCAGCCCCGGGGGCTCTCCTGCCTCCCCTACTACTTTGCGGCAGCAGTGAGGACCCTGAAGTGCTAGAACCTGGCTGTTGCCACTGCTGACCTGCTTGTGGCTTAACCCCCCCAACATTTAACCAGGGGGTGCTTCTTACCACACTGAAAGCACTTATGTTAGAACCTACAATATTCTCTCGTGCACGTGCCTTTGTTGAACTCCCAGCAAGCCCCTGACCCAGATTGTCCCAATGTCGCACTCCCCACCCCACCCCGGGTGGGCTTCCCCTGAAAGGGCCGGTACACCAAAGGTAAACCACTCACTGTAAAGACAGTTTTTCCCCCTGCTGGCGCTCCCATTGTGTGTTGCCAAAGATCAGAGTTCAATTCCCCCCACTTAGTGTCCGGATCCCACGCCATGTGAGCCCTGAATTCCTCATCATACTGAGCCCATGCATACCCACTTCCCGTAATCTGCGCCTTCCAAATAACATCCATGTATTTAAATATAGCCACGCAGCGCTCGGGAAACTTCTCACAATACACACTGGCATATATAAAAAATGATGCAGTCCAATTTTCGATAGTTAATGGCACCTTAGGCCGCTTGGCCAGCTCATATTCTTCTTCCTTAGATCCTTCTTTGGACCGCACCTCCCTATGCAGCAATTTCAAGATTTCGACATACTCTCCCTTCCATATGCGCTCTTTAGTGGCCAACATCAAATGTGGCCTAGCGGCTTCGTCACCCCAATGTAGGGCAACTTCTTAAACTTTAGTTCTTTACTCTGTAAAGGCTCTTTAGCCGCCAGATCTGCTTTTGTATTTGTCCCACTCTCAACCTTGGCTCCTGGAGCAACCTCCATACCTGTCCCCACACCTTGGTCTCGCACATATTTACCTTTTTGGAGCTTACCACCCAGCTCTCCCAACACATCTTCACCCCCTGTCCCCACCGACACCATCTTTGGTTTGGCCCGTGGGACAGCTTTCTCACCTGGGTTTAACAAGGCCGCCCGACCTGGCAAGGATCTCCGTGTCACTTGTTCCACTTGGTCCACCGTCCGAGGAGCCTTCACTGCGGGCCGTGCTCCCTTCTGGGTCCCAAAGACACTGCCCTCCGGGGCTGCACCACCTCTGGTGCCTGTAAAACACTAGGGCAAACATGAGAAGGCACCCCGCCTCCTCATCGTCCCTCCACTCCCCTTCCTCGGGGCTGTCCTCATCATAATCCAAAACAATTGCTTCCTCCATCTGTGGAGGATACTGCACAAAACCAACACTGCGGGCTTTGACTTGCAAAACGTTGCTCACACCAGCGCAAAACGCCCCTGATGGCCCACTTGACGGGGGAGCCGACTGTACCCGCCGGTACTCCCCCCTGCGTTGACTGTCCTGAGTAGACCTGTCCAGTGGTTCTCCTGACCACCACGTCCTGCTTGACGTTGGGGCCAGCGAGGTCGCGCCTGACCTTCATGTGCTGGCCGCGCCGGGATCCCCAGACGGTCCGGAATGTGCCGCCCAAGGCTCCACCCTCCCTTCACCTCGGTGCAATTGGGACGCACTTTGCCCTACTGAGTCTGCTGTCCCGCGACGCTCGCTACCCTGTGAAGAAAGAATTTGGACTGGTGTGCCAGGAGCTCCCAAAATACTGACTGGCCCAAAATGCTCCCTCCAAAAACCCAAAATCCTCTCGACCCTCTAACCGCGAACCTGCTTTACTTACCCGGCGGGTGGTGGGGGGAGGGGTCCGCCTCCCCCTTGTCTCCACTCCACACCAGACCCTCACGTAACCCTGGTGCCGAAGGGGCCAGACGGTGATCGTGCCTCCGCTCACCACCCCCCACTCCCAAGGGGCCCAGCCTCATCCCCTCCAAACCCCTTACCGAATCTGAGCCCCCCACCGTGTGGCCACTCTGAGGGATGCTCACCGTAAACTCTCTGTAGCCCCCAGCCCCCATGCCCCTCACCCCCTCTGACCAGGAAGGAAACACATCCAAACCCTCCCAATCCTGCCCCCCTGCCGCCGGGTCCAGGTCTGCCCCCTTAAGAGCAAAAGACGTCTCCTCACTTCCCTGCAACTCATGAAACTGCCCCCCGGACTCCCCCAGTGGCTGCAAACCCCCCCACCCCCAACCTGTGCCCATTCCCGCTCACCCACCGAGCTAACCTCTGCTGCACCCATCTCATCCCTAACCGACAGAGCCGGGGAAAAAAGGAGGGGGCTGAAAGCATCCCTACCACCTCCCACTTCCAACCCCACCCCCAACTCTCTACCACTGTGCAAATAATGACCTGAGCCTGCATGTGAAGGAGGCCGCACCTCCGCATCCCACTCCCCCTCGCCTCTCAACGTATTCGCAGCTACCTGCTGTTGCCCCATAAGGAAGAAGGAGGGGGAATGGCCACGTTGCTCCTCATTTCCCCCCCACCACCCCATCTGGCATGTCCCCTGTGGCCTCAAACCGAGCGCTAATGGGAGTAAGAGGCTCCCCCGCTCCGGCTAAAGATTTGACCGGCGCCGCCCGCTTGGGGAGCACCCCCCCATGCCTTCCCTTCCATGCGGGGGAGACGCACCACGACGCTCAGGCACAACCATCAAAACTAGCCCTTCTCCCGGCAGCACGGCTCTGCTCCCCGCCCTGGTGTCTCTCCCGCCCTCCTGCCGGCCCCCGCTCACCCCTTTCTGGAATGCGGGCGGCCCCGTTCAACAACAGGGGTCATCTTCTGGCGCTTGGGCAACGCGCAAGCAGTGACGGCTGCTGCCACACCCGCTGGGGCCTGCGGCGCGCGGCACGGCGGCCCAGCAGCATCGCCAATCACCAAATCCAAACGACCCGCCTCGCTCAGAAGCCTGAGAGCTTCGAGCACCCGAACATCCTCCGCCGAAATAATTGCCTTATATAAATTAAAATTTACCACAAAAGTTGAAATTATGCACAGAAAAATTTTCCTAACTAAAGCTCCCAGCCACCAGGTAACCAAAGACAAAATGGTGGCTGGGAGCAGTAGCCGAACCTTCTTATACGTTGGGCTACATTTGGGCTATAAAAAGAAAGCCCAAAAGTAAAATGCCCGCCCGTGCTAAGCTATCCGCCGCCCCCCCCGGGCCCTCCCAAACAGCCTGGGGGGGGAGCTCCCTTTGGTCGCCCACCCCGCCAAGCCCCCCTTAGCGGTTGGGCTCGCTACCCTGCTCGCTGCCCCAAAAGGAGCCTGACCACGTAGTGACTCGTACCTCCGATGACTGGGGTGCAAACTCCCTAACCATAAGCTACACAGTCACGTGATGCAGCATCGCCGCCCGGGGCCCACATGGCGCATATGTGGAAAGGAGGGGCCGTGCATGAGGGTGGTGAGAGGAGTTGGCAACGCTCCTCTGCCTGCGGCTGACTAAACAGCCCTGCGCGGCGGAAGGCCGGGAAGTTGAAACCCCCCAACCTGCCCTCCATCCCAATCCCTTGCCACAACTCCTGCGGGGGCCAGGACAGAGAACTTGCAACTGGGACGGGGTCCCACAGGGGCCATGGCCTGCGTGGTGGGACCCGGGGGGGGAGGTGGTTTGGGTGAAGACTCATCTCACATCTCAAATCGATTGACCGCACGACAGAAGTCTTGCAGCGCGACCAACAAGGCAGCGTGTCTGGGGCAAAGAGGGCGCCATAAAGCAGGGGAAGGTATAAATACCTACCCCAACCCTCTGTGCACTGGAAATGACACGGCCCACGCGCCGGGCTGAGGTCCCCAGACTAGAGGGGTAATGGTGTGCCTAAGTGGCACTAGGGGGCCCCCCTTTTAGGTGACCCACTGCATGAGCCGCGGGCAGCCGCATGTACTGCTGCCGCCTGTTGCGGCACTCCAGCTCCTGTGCCATGGCGAGGCCGCGCCACACACCTGCTTGTAGTAAGCCGCATGGCAAGCGGAGTTGAAGAGGGCGTAGGGGATTGGCCAGGGACTGACAGGCCTGGACTTTCATGGTGGAGGGAAACAACTACCCTTTTGCATTCTATGGTTCTCACAAACACGCCCTAGGAAGGTGGAGCTGAGGACTCATCTGTTCCCCCTTTCCTCACCTCGTCACAGGCAGGGGTGGAGTCTGCAAAATCGCGGATTACACTCCCTTGTGGGAAGGCCAGGACATGCAGAGTCACAAGCAGTAGAGTCCACACACTTCCTGGTGTTTCGGGCAGGGCTCTAGCACTCTAAGATCGCAGCATAACCAACATTGTCATTGCCAGCCTTATAGCAGCTCTGTGGGGATCAGTGCAGGCTGCCCAAGGCTGACCCCAACATCTGCACATGAGATGCTGTGCTCAAGCCACGGGGAAGTCCTAAAGGCGCCTTCCAATCCTCAGTGGCGGCCCATTCATGTTCAGTAACAGTGAAGAGAGCCGCAGGAGTGGCAGATGTAAGTGCACTTGCAAGTTAAGAAAGGGAAGGGACCCATTACTCAAGCAGAATGACCACTCATGTGGATCGCCTGCTTCACTTTTGAATTCGGTCTTTCTGTTCCCCTTCTGTTCCCACCCAGGGCGCTGATCAAGCCTTAGTAGAGGGCGTCATTGGGCGATCAAGAAAAAACAATCATCTGGGAAAGCCTGATTGTTACCTGTAGGATTTGGAAATATAGAGCATGAGGAGCGTTCCCGCCCATCATTTCCCAAGGGCGTTAAACATGCTAATGAAAAGAGGTTCACGTCATCTGTTTCCTTGGACACCTCAAGGCAGCATATAAAGTCAGAGTTTGGTATAATAAGGCATTTTACATTTTTCATTATAATCTGACACTATGCCTTCCTCCCCTTACCTTCCACGTGTCTTTTACCTCCTTGTGGGATTGTGTTTGAATATGGTATGGCTAGGAAAGGAGACACCAAATCCTAGAGGATTACACGGTATGCTTGTTTCACCAGCTACAACCTGGAGAAACAACAAGTGACAAGTCACCTGCCCCCTTGAGCAGAGTGAATGTCATCAAGCAGTCAGCAGAGAACAAAGCTACCACCAACTTGTGAGGGGTGAAGCACTGCAGAGACAGTAAGACTGCTGCAGTAGTGCAAATCTATTGCTGTGGGCTGGGCAACAAAAGCAGAGCATGTGACCCTGGAGTGGTGTCACTTTATAACAGCAGGACAGTCTGACCCCAAGGAAGACTGTCACACATGGCCAGCAGCATGATCGTCCCAAAAAGAATAACAACAGTGTATCTGTACCGGGCAATTTCAGTGACTTGAACTCACCTGTTGAAGTGTTTGCTGCTGGTGATTAATGACTAGGCTTAATGTATTACTCGGGAACTAAGCGAGTCATTCATTTATATTCAGACAAGATTGCATTCATCACCACAGAACTGCTTCTATTGAACCACAATTTACCAGTGAATAAAAACACATTTAAATGAAGGTAGGATGAGGCAACCACCATCACACTGCTTAAAGGATCATATGGGCTGGCTTATCGTTAACATAGGTCATAACTGAATGATGGGTGGTCTTACCTTTATAACAGATCACATGTGGCTGGTGGGAAATTCCACTCTCATAATAGATTTTATGTAAGGGTCCAATGGCCTTGCCCCATAACACATTTTATGTGGGTCTGGTCTGTCTTAAGCTCATGATGCATCCTATGCGAGTTGTGATCTCTCCTAGCCTCATGACCAATCTTATGTGGGCAGTGGACAGCCCTAGCTTCATGACGGATCCTGCATGCATGGTGGGCTGCTGCTGAAAGGATTAACTTCACAACACTTCACATAGCAGTGTAGTTTTCTGATGTGCTGCCTACATGGCATGCAGAATTCGAGGGACCACGAGAGGTGTATTTTTATAGAGGTGGGAGGTTTAGGTGGTTTCTTAGATTGCGTGATATTTAGCAAAAGACACCTCTTCAGATCTCTTTTCGCTGTCTTCATGAAATTGGCAAAGCGGTTATCCCTAAGGGTATCATTTTACTTGAGCTGCAGGGACTTTATGCTCTATGGATCAGCGCATACAAAGGCGCCCTGCTTGGATAACTGAGAGAAGGATCAGCTTGCGGGGTGGCAGCGCCGCCCTCCAAGATCTGAAATTACAGAGTGCTGGCATCTTTCCCTAACAAACAGAGGGATCCGATCGCTCTAATAACAGCCTCCTCGACACAAAGGTTATCTTATTTTATATGGTGGAAAGATAAACATGATTGTGTTTTCTCTAAAGCTCTCACCTTGATCACTCCATCGAATCAGAGCCATTGTTGGGTGTCGCTTCAGCTCTTTGCGTAGGTTGGGATGTGGACAAGGAAGGTGTGCCCGGGAAAGACAGAAGAGAGACTGAGAAAAGGCCATTGTTGAGTGGCAAAAGAATGGGGACATTGCTTCTCGAAACAATAAACAGGAGGAAATTATTATTATTTTTCTCCCCGCCTGTGTTCTTATTACTCATCTCCCTTGAAGTCGGTTTCAGTCCCTATGTAGACCTGCCCAGTATCAGATCTAAAATCTAAACACAAAATTAGCACAAACCTAATTTTATATTACAAAATCCAGGGGCATATTACCAACAACTAGCGATAATAGGACCCGTACCCTCCAGATCTGCCACCGCCACCCTCAACCCGATACCAATATGCAGCACCCCACATTTTAATCTTTAATAACCAGGAGATTTTGGTGGGGTAAAAAAGGCCATGTTTAATTCTCCACATTTGAATAAACATGACAAGCATACACAATGCATATTGATATTCATAAATCAATTTTAAAAACAACACATGTACTTTTCCTGTTCCCCCAGCCCTAAGGGAGGAGCACCATCTGGTTCGCATCTCGCGCCGGGGTATCCTACGCCAGGTGCCGTGCGTTTGCCCCTTGGAATGGTAGGCCCGCCGTTCCTTGTCCGTCCTTACCAGGGCCCACCCCTCTACCACCCGGCTGCCCTGGGACGCCCGGGAGGCTCGAAATCTGTCGCCCTAGCCTCCCCAGCCGGTGGTGACTTCCTCCCCGCGGAGAGCTCACCATATCCCCCCTCAGAGCTGGCCTATGGAGTCCGCCAGGCGGCCTCCCCTCAATCACTGTTTATTGCTCGCAGGTCTGTACTCCGCAACAACATTCCCTCAAACCACTAAACTCAGGGACGGGTGGGTGGGAGTTTAAAGGAAGCTTTGGCCTGAAGTCCGAGGGTCAGCAGCGGGGCCCACACAGTCCAGCAGTGGCGACGGGAACAGAGACCTCGGTCAGGGGATCTTGACCTTACATAGGCCAGAGGTCTCCGCCCCCCGCCAAAACCGGATGTGCGTCACCCGTAACCCGGAGGTGATCAATACTTGGAGAGAGGGGGAGGCGGCCGTCCGCCATTGGCCGCCCCGCCGCCCCCCTGCTACCACTGGGGGCGGGGGCCGGAGGGGACGTGTCCTAAGGGCGCACCTCGTGAAGCTCGTCGCTTGGCATAGGACCCGTACCCTCCAGATCTGCCCCCGCCACCCTCAGCCCGATACCAACATGCAGCACCCCACATTTTAATCTTTAATAACCAGGCGATTTTGGTGGGGTAAAAAAGGCCATGTTTAATTCTCCACATTTGAATAAACATGACAAGCATACACAATGCATATTGATATTCATAAATCAATTTTAAAAACAACACATGTACTTTTCCTGTTCCCCCAGCCCTAAGGGAGGAGCACCATCTGGTTCGCATCTCGCGCCGGGGTATCCTACGCCAGGTGCCCTGCACCTGCCCCTTGGAGTGGTAGGCCCGCCGTTCCTTGTCCGTCCTTACCAGGGCCCACCCCTCTACCACCCGGCTGCCCTGGGACGCCCGGGAGGCTCGAAATCTGTCGCCCTAGCCTCCCCAGCCGGTGGTGACTTCCTCCCCGCGGAGAGCTCACCATATCCCCCCTCAGAGCTGGCCTATGGAGTCCGCCAGGCGGCCTCCCCTCAATCACTGTTTATTGCTCGCAGGTCTGTACTCCGCCACAAGGGTGGCCAAGGCCCTCAGGTCTGACACCCTCCCCACCTGCGTTCGCAATAAATGCCCAAAGTTCACTTATGAATGTGTCCGTTCCTAAGTCCGACAGGTGTACCCCATCATGGTGGTACATTGTTTCTCCAGAGATCAACCGGTGCTGAATGTAGCGCAAGCGGCACTTTGCTGAGCACAACCTCGCCAGCTCACCATTCAGTTTTCTCACTGAAACGTTCAAAGATCTAACCCGGACTCCCGGTCCCCATGTCCTGCGTGATAGCATGCCCGACCAAACAATTGTGGCTGCCGGGAACGTGTGCCCCAGCCAGGCGAATTCCGCTAGGAGGGCCTCCTTGATGGCCAAGCGACCCCTGTCCACCATGTCGTTGCCCCCTACATGTATCACAATCCAAGTTGGGGACTTGTGCCGCCTCTGTGCTCTGAGTTCCTCCACCGTCCGCCTCAAGTGTCGGATCCGCATCCCCCCGATGCCATGCCACACGAATTCGACCTCGCCCAAGTTAGCTGGCTTCACCACCTGTCGTTGCTGCACACATACTGCCGCCCGGCGCACGAACGAGTGCCCCACGACCCAGACCACCGACTCGGGCATACTAATCAAAAGGAGAAAGAGGACACAGTTAAACATCAACCAAAAAGAGGTGGCCAAGTCTGGTCATAACAAGTCCGGCCTCACGTATCTTTTGTAGCAGCCCGATGCCCAGCGCCCAACACCCTTGACAGCGTCGGGAGAGAGGCCCGCCCCTGCCGCTAAGGTAGCGGCGCCTATCCTGAAGGAATGAGAAGAAAACCCGGCAGCCCCCAGACCCAGTACCCCCAGAGCAAGCCTGAAAACCGCTTTGAATTGATACTTTGACAAACAGTGGCCATTCTCGTGAATGAACAGGGCCGTGCCCCCGCCCACGGGACGAAGGGGCAGGTAGGCTAGCATCCGGGCTACCGGGCATGCCGCCACCCATGGGGCGGGCCGGAGATGCACGGGGGCACCCTTCCCCCCCTGATCTGTTTTGGAACGCCTGAGCAGTACCACTAAGCCCCCCGGGGAAAGAGCCAGATCCCGGAACTGCAAGCCCCCCCCCATGGTCAAATCTAGAGGACCCTACCAATTCGCTCAGGCGGAAGGCCCCGTAGAAGGCTAAGCAGAAAGCTGCTCCCAGCAAGACCTCCTCGAACGGAGAATCGCACACAGACGGTAAGACCCTTAACATTTCAGACAAGGTCGGGAGATCCAGTGGCCTACGACAGTCCCGCCTTGGTCCCTCCAATCTGGCCCACCCTGTCAGCGCCTTTCTGATGAGGAAGGAAGCCCCAGGGTCCCGCACCCCTGCTACCTTGGCAAAGAAGGCGATAGCCGACAAATTTGCCCTTGCGTAGGCCACAGCCCTCCCCGGATCCCTTAACCTTTGAAGGAAACCATGGACCGCCTCTGGAGAGAAAACGTTTGGAAAGCCTGTCTGCTTGGCAAAACACAAGTACACATTAAATTGCTGTTGATATGACTGTTTTGTGCGTTCACTCAGGGAGGCACCTACCAGCCCCGCTAAAGCGGGGCTCCAATTGTCCACAGTGACGTAGGGAATATAGTCATTCGCTCCTCTGCCTGCGGGTGGAACCTCCGGAAATCCTGCAACTTGGAACGAGACAAAGCATCAGCTGCATGATTATCAATACCCGGTATATGCGCCGCCTTGAAGGTTAAGTTCAGTTTTAAGCATGCCAGGACCAACAATTTTAACAAGCGCAGCACGTGAGGGCAGGTAGCTCCCTGCCTATTGATGACTTCCACCACCGCCATGTTGTCTGACCAGAAGGTCACCGCCCTATCCCTGAAGTGATCAGCCCAGATGGTCACCGCCACCCAAATGGGGAAGAGCTCCAAGAAGGCAATATTTTTTGTCAGGCCCCTGTCGTGCCAGGCCAGAGGCCAAACCGCCCCGCACCAAGCGGCGCCCAAGATAGCGCCAAAGCCAATGCTACCTGCCGAGTCTGTAAAAAGGCCAAGCTCAGCACTGGTCACCGGAGGGGCGGGCCACACCACCCGCCCATTGAAGTCCGCCAGGAAACTACGCCAAACCCTCAGGTCCTCCTTCACACTAGCCCTTAACCGGACCCTGTGGAGTTTTTGGGTAAGACCCACCATGGCGCGGGCGATAGACCTGGAGAAAGGGCGTCCCATTGGGATGATACGTAGTGCAAAATTCAACTGCCCCACCAGGACTTGGAGCTGGTGTAGGGACACCTTCGGGCCTGCTAAGGCCGCCTCAATCGCCCGGGAGAATGCCACCACCTTGTCTCTAGGTAATCTGCACTCGCCAGCCACAGTATCAATTTCAATCCCCAAGAAGGACATACAAGTCTCAGGGCCCACCGTCTTGCTGGGCGCCAGGGGGACCCCGAATTCCTGAAACATGTTCACTAGTTCGTTAAACGCCTGCGCGCACTTACCAGACCCAGCAGGGCCCATCACCATGAAATCATCCAAGTAGTGAACAACATCAGTGCACCCAGACCTGTATGAAAAAACCCACTGCAGCATGGAGCTGAAGGTCTCAAAGTACTTACAAGATACAGCGCATCCCATAGGCATGCATTTGTCATAATAGAACTGGTGCTGCACCTGAAAGCCTAGCAAATGGTGATCGTCCGGGTGCACCGGCAACAGGCGGAAGGCAGATTCTATGTCCGTTTTTGCCAACAAGGCCCCTCGCCCCAGATCCCTGACCTTCTGAATCGCGGAATCAAAGGAAGAGTATGTTACTGTACACAGTGCCGGGTCAATGGAGTCATTCACTGAAGATCCCCTGGGAGCGGAAAGGTTGTGGATCATCCTGAACTGCCCAGGCTCCTTTTTTGGGACTACTCCCAGTGGTGAACACACATAATTTTCAAAGGGAGGGGAGGGGAAAGGTCCAGCTACCCGGCCCAGGGAACACTCTTTCTCTACCTTAGTAACTACTACTGACGGGAGAATCCTGGCTGACAACAGATTGTTGCACCGACTAACGGGAGGGACATGTACCGCAGGGATCCGGAACCCAAATGAAAACCCCTCAAACAAAACCAAGGCCGCCCCCCTATCAGGGTACCAGTCGAGCCAATAAGTCAGACGTACAATGTCTACCGGGGTAGGCAGGTTAGGCCTGCGGGGGTTTAACATCCCTTGCCGCTGCCCCGCCACCCCGCTCTCTCGCCTTTTTGTTGCACTTGAACTCAGGATGGGAGGGATGACCGCAGAAGGAACATGCATGTTTAAACTTGCATTGTCCCGGGGGGTAGGTGCACGCTTTACTATTAAAGGTCCAACAAACTCCTCTCTTCTCCCCCGGGCCCCCCTGGGATGTCCGAAAGGGCTGCCTGGCAGGCTGCTCCCTGCAGCTGGTACTCTCCAGCCAGGCATTCACCTCCACCTGGTCCCATCCAATACCTGGGTTTTGCTCCTTGGCCCAGCGGAAATCCCTGTCATAATTCAACCATACTAAGCTCCCTTGAGTAGCATGCGCCTTCACAATTTTATTCATATAAAACACCAGTGGGATGGCTAAATCCTGTCTCTTCTCCAACAGTACTGAAACAAAAACATGGAAACCAAACAGCCAGTTGGTCAGAGTCTCCTCCACCCGGGGCCTCCTTTCTTTAAAGGAACCCTCCTTGCCTTCTCTCTCCCTAAGATCTATATCCCTTCTATTGGGCCTGATCAGAGAAAAGATGTCAATGTAAGCGCCCAATTTTTTTCCCTCATTTCTGGGGACACATGAGTGGCCAGCATTCCTGATTGGGACAGCACATTCCCTTGTATTCCTCCCAGGGATCCCCCAACTTCGCTGGCCCCCCCAACCTCGTTACCTAGCTTACCTCCTAAGGGTCCAGCTGCCTGTGTGGCTGCCTGGGATAAGGATCCACTTGCTCCACTTGGAGTCGCTTTGCGCAATTCTGCCACCTGCGCGAGCTGCTTCTGAATGGTCTGCAGCGCCCCCTGATCTACTGCCTGCTGCGGGGCCCATGGCGCTGTCGCCCCTGCACTCGCTCGATCTCCCCCTTTATTTGAGGACGACAATTGCCCTACCAGGGTAGCCACTGATGCCATCAGACTTTCTACGGGGTCTTGCACTCCTGCCCCTGCGGCCACCGGCTGCGGCGGCGGCGGGACCGGCGTGCCCCCACCCGGGGCTAATGTATGTAATGTCTCCCTGATTTCAGACAACAGTGCCCCTACCGGGTCGGGAGGGACAATGGACTGTGGTACCCTTGCTATTGGGGCGGGGGCCACCACTACCTCGGGAACCATAGGGGGGGGGGAGAGGACGGGACCTACTGATACCACGTCCTGCTCCTCCCCTACGTGCGTCTGACTACGCTTCTTGCCCTTCTCTGCCCTTTTATTCTTAGGTACGATTCTTCCCTTCTTCCGCAGCGGGGGAAATGCCGCTCGAGGCGCTACCCCTTCCCTGCGTGGCCTCTCTACCACCGGCTCAGGCTGCTCGTCTTCGCTCCCCGTCTCACTGTCCGGGGTGTCCTTGCTCAGTTTGCGCAACAATAATTTCATTATCTGCGCCAGCTCCGGGTCAGTGTCTTTCCTCTTATGCCCTCCTTTCTTGGGGGCCATCTCACTTATCTGATCTGCGCTGGAAGTCTGCGCTGCTGGCGTTCCCTGACTATCCTCACCCTACCAGCCACGCCGCTGAGCGACCTACGCGCCTGGAGCCTCAACGCCTGCGCACCCCGCACCCCAGAGCCACCGTCCACACCGCCCGGCAGGAGCCCGCACCCCGAGTGGAACCCCACGTGCAGCCGCAACCCCGCAAGAGGAGCAGGGAACCAAGTTAGCGAACACACCCCCCTCCCGTGAACCACGGCTGCCCGCGAGGCCCCCCGAGGCACCCGACTCCTTACCTGGCCACGTGCACGGCACCCTTCTCCTCACGCTCCGCGCCCGACACCGAATCCAGATGGCCGCTGCACTCCCTCGATAGCCGAAGTCCTCCAACACAAAACCCTCTCTCCGGTGCCGCTCTCCCTCGACAATCCAACGGGAGACGCGGGAAGAGTTTAAAGGAAGCTTTGGCCTGAAGTCCGAGGGTCAGCAGCGGGGCCCACACAGTCCAGCAGTGGCGACAGGAACAGAGACCTCGGTCAGGGGATCTTGACCTTACATAGGCCCGAGGTCTCCGCCCCCCGCCAAAACCGGATGTGCGTCACCCGTAACCCGGAGGTGATCAATACTTGGAGAGAGGGGGAGGCGGCCGGCCGCCATTGGCCGCCCCGCCGCCCCCCTGCTACCACTGGGGGCGGGGGCCGGAGGGGACGTGTCCTAAGGGCGCGCCTCGTGAAGCTCGTCGCTTGGCATTTTTGTCTCTAACTTGTTTAGAGTAACCCTGGGCGGGCGGCTACGTTCCGTGCACGGAGTGTGCGTAGTGCCGGCTTCTACGCATTTTGCGTAGCAGGCGTAGAATCCGGCACTATGCACGCTCCGCAGATGGAGCGTAGCTGGCCGCCACCCGCCTCCCTCCCGCCCTCCCTAAATACTTTAAATTAATAGTGTAAAAGAATTAAAAGGCACTTACCTTGCCCGCCGCTGCCTGCCGCGTCCCCGGGGCTCGCTATCTTCATTGCTTCCGTCTTGTGTATCTAATGCGCATGCGCGAGCGGCCACGCATGCGCATTTCTCACGAGAAATGCGCATGCGCGGTCGCCCGCGCATGCGCATTAGATACACAAGACGGCAGCCATGAAGATAGCGAGCCCCGGGGACGCGGCGGGCAGCGGCGGGCAGCGGCAGGCAAGGTAAGTGCGTTTTAATTCTTTTCCACTTTTAATTTAAAGTATTTAGGGAGGGTGGGAGGGAGGCCTGCGGTGCGTAGTGGGGCTACGCGGAGTGCGGAGGTGGGCGTAGTGTCTCGCCCACTTCACGTAGCTCCGCGAAGCCCCACTACGCCCACTACGCCCAGGGTTAGTTTAGAGACATAAATTATCGCCGCACATCGGCGATTTTTATCGCAGATAAACCTTGCTATTAGCAAGGTTTATCGCAAATGCGATAAAAAACGGCCGCAATGCATGAATATCGCTGAAAAGTCAGCGATATTCATGCATTATCGAGCAAATGCTCTTAGCCATGTTATCCACCTCCCATTGGATAACATGGTGAAGAACTGCTCAGGGCAGGTGTTAGCTTTTGGAGATATTCGCGCTTAGCGCGAATATCTCCAAAAGTTGGTAATAGGAGATAGCGATGTTAGAGACTGTTTCCAGTCGCTAACATCTTGGCACGCCCACTTTGCATGTCATTAGTGATAAATATCACTGACATGCAAAGCGGGGCCCAAGATGGTCGCTATCGCCTATTAGCTGTCACTAACTGGTGTTAGCGACAGCTTGGTAATAGGGAGATAATTTTATCTCCGCTTTCTTGGCTTTTAAAGCCAAAAAAGCGGAGATAAACCCCCCTTGATAATATGCCCCCTAGTTGTCAACTTCTGCGTCTATTACCAGTAGTTGTTCACATTGTTAAAATAACTCTACAACGACTCATCCTATATTTTTATATTTCTACCCAGATTCTTCTACTCCTTGGAAGTTACTTTGCGCTGCATGTGGCATGTTGGACTGAAAATATCACGCATAGTCTAAATAGCTCTACCGCACACTTTGTGAGAAGCCTCCGTCCCCTGGCACATCAGAGCGGAGAACATTTATTAACCCCAAGACAATGTGTTCCAATGTGGATCAAAGGTCTTTCAGCCACTGACTGGTGGAAAAAATCGAGTGTTTGGGTGTATTACTGCTGGAGTCATTTTCTCAGCGGATCCTCTGGGGTTGACCTCACCATCCAAAATGCACACATGAAGATTGAAAAGAGTGAAAACAAAACTTTCATTTTAGTATACACAATACCGTATGGAATTTCATAGCCTATGAAGGAAAAACCATATTCATATGTTCTTATGACACGCCCACCTCAAGGCCACGCCCCCTCCCTGCCCCATAACAATGTGCATGTTCCGGAAGCGCAGCGGACGAGCGCAGCGGGCGCGACGTTTGCGCGCCGGAGGCGCGCATAAGGCAAGCTCGTCTGCGCTCGTCCGCGTCGAGTCCGGGCCTAGGGCCGGTCCCCCTGCAACTCGGCCCGCAGATCCCATACACTACAGTGCGGAAACCCTCCATAGCCTCAGGCCATCTACCAGCATTTGTAGTCGACATAGTTATCAAGCTGACACTCTGCCGCAAGCCTGCCCCAAATGCTATCACCCCCTCAAACCCAAAATAACTACTGAACCGCTGCATAACTTCCGCATGTTCTTATTGAACTGCCGTTCTCTACCTAAACACAGGGCCGAAATTACGCTTTTAATAGAGGAACACACGCCAGACATACAGTTTTTAACAGAAACCTGGCTCTCCTCTGACGCCGACCCAGCGGTCATAGAAGCTCTACCACCAGGCTTCCAAATCTCTCGGCAAGACCGACTTAAAGGGAGAGGAGGAGGCTTGGCAATCAATCATAAAGAACAGCTTCACTGCCGAGTTGTCCCTGAAACCATCCCGGACTGTGAGAGCCTCGCCTTTAACATTGAACTCTCACCTAACAGCTGCTTCTCAGGCATTCTCATCTACCGCCCCCCCGGCCCCCTGAAGCAGTTCCACGTGAGTCTACCCTTAAGCGTGGCTGAACGAGTCAGCACTACACCCAACTTCACTCTGCTAGGCGATTTTAACCTTCATTTCGACTCCTCTTTAGACCATACAGCCTCGACCTTAGCAGATGATCTAGCAGCTCTGCAACTTACCCAACGTGTTACTACCACCACGCACGTGAAGAGCCATCTGCTGGACCCTGTCCTCAGCAACTGCTTTGATCTTCTAACAAGTTTACCTATTCCCCTGCCCTGGACGGACCACTTTTTGGTCCCCATAAGCTGGACTGCGCCTAAACCCTCACCGCCCGTACCTATCACGAGATTCATGCGAGCTTGGTCCCGCCTAGCAGTTGACAACTGGTCTAGCAAACTTGCTAGTAATCCACCCCTTATCAACAATGACCCTTGCCTAGCCAACCAGGCATATGTTAACTGGATTACTCAATCTCTAGATGACACACTCCCCAAAAAGAAAATTACGCTTAAGCGCTCCCAGAAAACTGCACCGTGGTACACGGAGGCTCTCAGGGACAAGAAACGCCTATGCAGGAAATCGGAAAGACGATGGCGTTCTGACTACTCAGCAGACAATAAATCCTGCTACCGAGAAGCTATCAGTGAATATAAAATTCTAGTAAAAGCGGCCCAGGCTACATATTTTTCCGAGAGAATTCTGCTCGCAAAATCAAAACCCAAGGACATTTTTCAAATCATTAAAAATCTAACGAAACCTTCCCTCAGCCTGCAGGCGGATAAGTCCATCACCCACTGCAATAATGTTGCTGAATTCTTTCATCAGAAAGTAAATACTACTTACTCAGCCTTTCCCCCCAAAAACCTGACCCCCTTAGCCCCTCCTCTGGATCCCACATTTTCCCCCTTCAGTCATCACCTACCCACTCTGACTCACTTTCCTCCTCTGGATCTCGCCACCCTCGAATCCTTAGCACGGAAAGTAAAAACCAGATCCCCTGACGACCCAGCCCCGCCAGACATAATAATGGCAGCCTCTCAGACCACACTGCCCATAATCAGGGAGGTTTTAAACGCTTCAATCTCCTCTGGCACTGTTCCGACCGTATGGAAGCAGGCCATGGTCAGATCATTATTGAAAGAGCCTAATTTAGACCCTACTGACCTGCGTAACTATCGACCCATCTCCCTGCTCCCATGGGCAAGCAAGATCCTGGAAAAATATATAAACCAACAGCTGGTAAACTTCTTGGAAGATCACCACTTACTGGATCCCACCCAGACGGGCTTCAGACCGAAACACGGGACTGAGACCGCCCTCCTCATGGTCACCGAAGAAGCCAGAAAAATCCTGGATCAAGGAGGATCAGTGGCAGTGATCCTCCTTGATCTCAGCGCGGCTTTTGACACGGTCAGCCACGACACCTTGCTGTACCGTATGTCCCGGGCCGGGATCAAGGACAAAGCCTGGTCATGGTTTAAGTCCTTCTTAGAGAACAGATCCTTCAGAGTGTTCGAGGGCGAGTCTGTGTCCACAAGCAGACCTCTGAAATGCGGAGTCCCCCAGGGCTCCTCCCTAAGCCCCGCTGTTTTTAACCTGTACATGAGGCCACTGGCTGATGTCGTCCGCCCATTTGGGGTGAAGATCATCTCTTATGCGGACGACAAGCAGCTGGTGGTCTCACTGGCGCAGGAAGCCAACCTGCCTGTACCAGGCGGGCTTAGAGAGTGCCTAGAGGAGGTGAAGACCTGGATGTCCCTATCGTCCCTAAAACTGAATGGGGACAAAACCGAGTTGATGCTCCTAGGCCCCCTAGATCTTAGCCTGCCCGCCTCTCTGTGGCCGCCTTGTCTGGGTTCCCCTCCAATTCCAAAAAACAATATTAAGAGTCTCGGAGTCTGGTTGGACAGATCTCTGTCCTTTAACGTACAAGCCACAAAACTCTCAGCCACCTGTTTTGGCATCATGAGGATGTTAAAGAAAATTCTCCCTCTTCTCCCCATGGAAGCCAAACAGGTGGCCATACAGGGCTTAATACAGTCACGCCTTGACTTCAACAATGTGCTCTACCTTGGCGCCCCAGAATACACTCTGAGAAGGCTCCAGATAGTGCAGAACTGCGCAGCACGCATTCTGCTCGAGCTCCCCCGCAGACAATCAGTGAGGGCCGGACTGGTAAGCCTCCATTGGCTACCGGTGCGCCAGAGAGTTATGTTCAAGGCAATGTGTATAGCACACCAGGCCTTCTGGAACACTGGCCCCAGGATTACTCGTGACCTAATCACCCACTATACTCCTAGCAGAAGCCTCCGTTCCAGTCAGACCTTCCTCGCAATGGCCCCCAGAATAAAAAGGTCTAGATCTGGAGGCAGGACGTTTTCCTATAATGCTGCCAGGTCCTGGAACGCCCTTCCACTGCACCTCAGAGCCAACCCCAATCTGTCTGCGTTTCGCAAACAGTTGAAAACTTTTCTATTCATTCTGCCCAACTAACTCTATCCTACGCTCCCTATATGCTCTCTTGCGGGTTCATGGTACTCTTAGCGCTTGGACGCCTCCGGGCAGCAATTCGCGCTGTATAAATTCACATCCTATCCTATCCTATCCTATCCTTATCATATTTTTATCGTTGTTCCGGTATTTCCAAATGCCATGACCTTCCAGAAGGCCAAATTCTTAAAATAGACTGAGCTAAGACGGCCATTCTGTTTCTGAGATGATACCTCATAATACATAAGCATATTGTATATAGTATCAACATCATGGTGACTACATACAAGATAAGGAGGGTTGGTCCCCATTCCGGCTGTACAGTATCCTGGGGAGAGGTGTGGCGCCGCGGCCAGGGCGACTGACGCTGGAATCTGGGGACCACGGTTCGATCCCCGGCTCCGGCGGCAGGGTAGCGCAGCACCATGTGACTCTGGGCAATAGCTTGCTTAATCTTCCCGACGGCCCCCAGCGCCTAGAGACCCTTACGGGTGATTGTGCGCTTTACAAATGTGGATTATTATTATTATTATTATTATTATTATTATTATTATTATCCTTACTAAGACAGTTAAACTCAATTAAAAGTTGCACTGTCATGAGTTGCCGGGGTGGGTGGTCACATGACACACTGGTGATTGACCAGTTAGCCACCGGTATCTCTTTCTGAAGCCTATTGCTGCAGCATGCTTTTCTAGACCAGCCAATGTGATATAGCTTATCGTGCCACGGTTGCTTGAGAATCACCTGCCTAGCGATCTACCATTTTTATGGGAGAAAGCTGACCAATTGTTCAGACTCAATAACCAAACGTGAGAAAGCACTGGAGAGGCAATGTTGTGACAGAGCAACAGTAGCTTTCAATGTTTGATTAATACAAAAAAAATCCATATGCCAACCTTCAACAAGTTCAATTGTTTGACTCTTATGGGTTTCCACTCTAAACTGTTCAACCTAGCACTCGTAAGGGAGTTTCTTCTGGTTGCTAGGTGAGAAAGGTTGTGCATGGGCAGATTGAGAAGGCCTGAGCAGAGATGACAGTGGCATTTTTCCCACATCTCGACATTTTCCTGGACAGCCATGAAAACAATATGAAAGGATTCAGTCATCTTGACGCCCGCCCTCCCGTTTTTTAGGAAGAAGATCGGATGCATCTTTGAGTAATGATTAGTAGCTGAGATTTCTGCAAAAAAGAAGCCCTACGTCCATCTAACCTGCAGCTGCAAAGAAGCATAGTGCTGACCAAACTTTACAAGATAAAGGCCCATTAGCCCTCACCCTAGACGAGATATTTTGGAGAGAAAAAGCCTACCCATAGAGGATAACCAGCGACAAGGATTAAATTTTTAGTAGTCAAAATATGAAGGGTTCCCTTTTAAGTATGTTGATAAAGTAAATTAATCTGCACCATCAACACACTGAGCTTTTCATTCTTCCTTTGCCCTACCATAAGCAGAGGAGAACTTGCAGGTGCCATTTAGACTAATTGAGAAAGGAATAAATGTTGTGAACAAACACAAAAGCTCAATGAGAAATTGAATGCACCCTGAATAGTCTGTCTATTAGCTATATAAGCCTGGAAGCTATGTCAGTGTTCAAGTAACATGGTATGCTTGCACTATCTTTTTACACTTATTGTGGAATATGGAACACTTAAAAGAACAGCATAAACTGTTTTTTCATATCCTTTATTTTCTCTTTCTCAGAGTCAATCACATAGATAATTAATCTCGGGTCTATGTCTGAGAAGTTTCAAGTAGAGTGTCAGTGGCTTCATCCGGCCTTACATGTACTGGGAGCCATTTTTCAAGTGTTCAGAAGCACCTTTAGGGGTAAGCATGGCTATATAAATAATATTAAGAAATGAGACTCGTACCGGAGATGCCTTTAGTTATAACGGTGAATGTTTATTTATTTCACATGTTTTCTTTCGTAAAAATATTCACTCATAATATGTAGAATTCTACGGAACTCAATTTGTTTGTGCTAAATCTTTTATGAAAAACATCCAACAAGAAGCTGGGTGGGATATGAATCCCTGAAACCCATACTTCCAAGCAACACCATTATAAATTATTGTGGTGAGAGATTTTTAATCTACTAAGCATGTATTCCCATTTGTAGCCCAGACAATATATATTTTTTCTTTATTGGTGTTTAGTATGCGTGTGCACGATACAAGATTACATGCATGACAATGCACCAGATATTTATCTAAACAGAGATAAACAGTCTCATTAAACAACAATTCTGTTCAACTTCATAACCCCCCACCCAGCCCCACCCCCGAACGTGTTCGGTCCCATCCCACAAGTTGTCTTCTCTCAGTCTCAGGGATGATACCAATGAACCCATGCATGTCCGATTCTTTGGCAAACAGCCATGGTTATGTTATGTTATGTTATAGACATTTATTCGGCGCACAGCTGCCCCAGCAAAGGGGCGTCCTGGTGCCTGACAAGGTAGTCAACACAACATAACTAAAAAGGCAGCAAACTAAGGAGAAACAGGCTTTAAGGGAATAAAAAAGTCTTGATGGCCCTACGAAACAGAAAAAGATTGTCCGATGCACGTATCTTTAAAGGAAGAGAATTCCAGAGGGCAGCAGCCCGAACTCTAAATGAGCGGCCTCCAGCTCGGCTAAGCTTGAACCGAGGGACAACTGCGAGATCCTGGCCTAAAGATCTCAAAGAGCGGGCAGGGACATAAGGCGTCAAAAGATTCGTAAGGATCGGTGCCGAAGGTCCCTTAAAGATTTTATAGGACAAACAGAGTACTTTAAACTCAATCCTCTGCTTGACAGGAAGCCAATGCAGAGACTTCAGAGTACTGGCAGCGGAGCAAAACCTGGGCAGACCAACCACAGCCCTGGCTGCCGCATTCTGCACCCGTTGCAGACGTGTGATTTCAGCTTGGTTCACCCCAATCAAGAGAGAACTGGCATAATCCAGCATGGCACCCATCATACCCAACCCAGTTCTGCATTAAGGCACCATGCTACATATTTAATCTGGAACACCCTGGGCCCGACCAGGGGGCTCGGAAATTGCCTGGATCATCGCACCCCATGCAAGTAAAGCATCCTGTTTTTATCATCTTTTCTGGTCCTCCTCATATGCACCTCTTCTTCCCCCACCCATTCCAGCATCTCTTTTTCCCAGTTCTCCCTAGTCGGTGTCAGAGGCCCAACCGGTGTATCGCTATGCACCGCTTCGCCACCGTAAGTCCTAATAAAGTGAAGCGCCTGCTCAAGTGCCCCTTCAGGGTGTTCAGGGAGTAGCCCCAACAAGCATTTAGTGACGGCGCACGTATCATCCTACCTTGCGGCAGGTTTAAGCCGAGTTAACATTTCTTGCCATTATGCAGCTACCACCTGGCGCCATTAAACCCTGTGGAGAAAGTCAGCCTTTGCCTCCCTTCATCTAGGGCAGAGTCGAGCTCTTGTTGCATATAGAGCGTGGAGCCGTTTGGGGGATAGGTAAGTCATCTGTGCAATATTATTATGTATTTTTTTGAAACTATCGCATACTGAGTCCCTTCACACCCCACTTGAATCTTGGACCGGTCCTTAAGGAAGAGAATTGCTATATTGCTGCCATGTCTCCTCTATCCATAGTGGTTTAACCGGTCTATCTGAATGTCACACTCGATAAAGGTGCGTGATATATCTGCGCCCCCACCTATTAATAAATTAGTGGCAAGTGTGTGCATGGTTTCAGGAACGTCAGGGAACATCGGCCATATTTGGCGTGCTGTAGCAGCAATTTTTTATACTGAAGAAACTGACTAGCTCCTAATGTGAACATCTCCATTGCATCCTGTTGGGGTAATAAATCAACCCCCTGCATAATGGTCAGCCCAGCCCAAATGTTATCTTTATGTGTTATCCCCTTACCTGTGTTCCTGCACATCAAGTGGCTGCATTTGATGAACAGGACGATACAGGTATAGTACTGGAAAAAACTGTATATCAATTGTAACTCTTTTTCGTGATATATCCTGATGAAGGCTCAATAAGCAATCAAAGTGATGGGACACATAATTGGGACTATGCAAAGTTGCAAACTTTCCAACTTCACATAATGTTTTAAAACCTTACCAGCTTCATTAAGGGCGAAGTGGCCAAAGACACAAAAAAAGTTGTGCCCTGCATGATGGCGTGAAAATATTTTAAAGTCAAACACATTAATTAAATAATTTAAAGTTAAACACATTAACCCCAATCACCTCACCTTAATTAGACCCTCGGTGGTGAAAACCCGACCCGGGCATAAAATAAGGGGAAATGAGCTACAACAGGCTCTTGGCATCTGCCCACTCGTACCGGTCATTGATAATAATGAAGCGGTTTCACAATTTGAGGACTGGATTAGACGAGCGATAAATCGGGTAGCTCCAGAAAAATCCTCTAGAACTAGAAGACGTCAAGTGATAGCTCCATGGTATGGACCATCCCTTAAAAACATCAAATCTAACTGCAGGAGAGCATAACGAAAATGGAGATCCAATTATAGTAAGGAACACAAACTAGCTTAGAACTCAGCTTTGGAGCAATACAAGGAGGCTATTATGAGGGCCAAACAGGAATATTTTACGGCTAAAATTGGAGAGGCTAAAAAGTCCTCTAAGCAGCTTTTAAAATCAGTTCAAGCCCTACCTATTGCTGCAACAGTCCAAACAGTTTAGGCCTAATCAAGCCTTCTGTAATAAGTTGGCTAGTTTTTTTGTAAATAAAGGAGCAAGTTATTTATGATGATCTCCTCCTCACAGTAAGTACTACAACTACTTCTAGTATGTCACCAGTGGAGGAGTTTAGCTCTCAGAGCCAATTTACGAGTTTTCTAAGCTTCTCACAGGAGAAGGTGAATCACCTCCTTTTAACTACTAAAACTGGCTCACCCAATGATCCTTGTCCCCTGCCATTTTACATCTAGTTTCAGATACAATCAGCACCTATTTAACTCCCCTCGTTAACAAATTAGTGGAATCAGGGATCTTTCCATGTGCCTGGAAAAAAGCTTGTATCAGGCCAATCCTTAATAAAAAACCTGCTCTGGACCCAACTGAGGTTAGAAACTACCGACCAATCTCTTGCTTGCCATTAGCTGCCAACATTTTGGAAAAATTGATGAATATGGATTTGACTCAATTCTTCAAATCTAACAATTTGCTGGATCCAAGTAAGCATGGCTTTCGATCTTGCCACTTTACCGAGTTGGCGCTGATAATGGCTACAGAAATGATTCGCAGTCAGTTTGGCAGGGCGTCGGGCCATCCTCATCCCTCTAGACCTCTCGGCAGCATTTGACACCGTGAATCACACGGTGTTAGTGTGGTGGCTGAATGTTCTGGGGATTGGGGGAACAGCCCTGGCCCTCCTTACTTCCTTCCTAGCCTCCAGAGAGCAGAGCACTGTCTGGGACCATTTGAAGTCTGACACTTTTCACCTTCCTTGCGGGGTGCTGCGGGCTCGGCCCTATCACCCACCCTCTTTAACATCTATGACACCCCTCTGGCTAGAATCATCACAGAGTATGGTATCACCCTGGTCTCCTATGTGGATGTTTCCCAACTCATTATATCTGTATAAAAAAATCCAGCAGCTACTGCCGTTAGCTTCCATTCCTGTCTGACCAAAATCATGAGCTGGATGGGCCAAAACTTCCTTAAGATTAATAGTGAGAAAATGAGGTGATGGAATTTGGTAAGGGCCCTTCCGTGTGGAACCAAACCTGGTGGCCAACAGAGGCGGGTGAGTGTCCCTGTCCAAAATCTAAGGTCCGGAATCTAGGAATTATCTTGGGTAATCAACTAAATTTTGCAGGCCAGATAAACGCCTTACGTCCTCATGTTTTTTCTTACTAAAGATCCTAAGTACGTTTTTATTTTTATTCCTCAGGAACTCAGGAGAAAGGTGGTGGTAGCTCCTATTCTGTCTAGAATAGACTACTGTTACGCACTTTTTGTGGGCATTGACAAAGCTCAGTTATCCAAATTATGGTCTTTACAAAATGCAGCTGCTCGTTTGCTTTTAAACATCCCTAAAGGCCATTCTACTTGTGCTGGAATAAGAGCATTACATTGGCTCCCTATTCAGCAATGAGTGGAGTTTAAGGCCCTCTGTCAGGTCCACAAGGCACTATATGGAGGTGGAGCTGCTGATATCCAAAAATTGTTCCTAAGGTATGCGCCAACGAGGAACCTAAGATCAACTAACGTGGGTCTTGTTCAAATTCCTAAATGAGTGCAATTACAAAGGTTTGTGTCAGGATCCCTCCCAGTAAAAGTCCAGTTAGGGTTTTCAAAACGAAAAGACAGGATTGGAGTTTCATTCCTTCTTGGGCCAGAGCATGGAATTCGCGGAATTCCAAGATGGCGGACCGAGCAGGAGAGTTGCCGGTCTAGTCTCTTTGGACTTTCAATGCGGAGTTCAGGTGAGGCGCGCGCTCTATCTGAGCTGCGCACTTCACCGAGAATTCTGCCCCAGTTAGTCGCGTTCTTAGGGAGCTAGAAACTTTAGTAGTAAAAGTTTATTCAGAGTTCAGGAGTCTGTGGGAATTTAGTACAGAGACGTTTGAGGGTTGACATGTCTAAAGAATAAACCGGCATTTCCAAGAACGTCGCACTGACAGAGAAAGCGGCGGCGGAGACGGCATTTCCAAGAACCTCGCGCTGACAGGAAAAGCGGCGGCGGGGATTCTCTGTCACAGTTATCTTCAAGGCGGCAGTTCCGCTTCAGGAAGCTTCTTCTTAAACAGAGCGGAGAAGACAAGAGCTAAGTTATTTAATGTTTAAATCGAGAAGCGCTCCTAAATGTTAGCGCAACCAGCCAGAAATAAACCCAGTATAATTTAGTAAAGTAATTTATGATAACAACCTTCGAATTTAGAATTAGTAGTGCTGAAGCACAGGAAGCGCATTCACGTTTAGAGTTATAAGTTAATATTTAAACTACTAGCAGCATTACCAAGAGAGAAGAGATTTCTACTACCTGAAATTTAATGACTTATCACTGGACAGGAAGACAGGATTCCTAAAGAAAAAAAAGAAGAGTTACACAGAATCCATTTTAAGAAGATGTCAGCAGACATTCACTGGTAGGTCAAAAGATAATGGGAGATAAGGGTCATGCTCTAGGAATCAGTGGATAAACAATTTATTGTCTTCTAGATGAGATTCACACCAATAAAACACCCAATAAGAAAATAGAAAAGAAGACCAGGAACTGCATATAGTGGTAGGCTAAATAATTAAAAATATAATATAGCTGAGAATAGCAGAGTGGAATATTAATTACAATATTTAAATTACAGTAAGGAAAACACAGACACGCAGTCCAGATAAAGAATCTCACAGGAGAAGGAAGAGTTGCAGGTCCATACAAGCCCTTGGGTATGTGAGAGTAACATAGTTTGGGTTGAAGACAGAGTAGGAAGTTAAGGAGAATAAAATATTGTTGTATGTGTTTAGTATTTACAGGAGTCTATATCAGGCTGATTAACGGCCGGTAGAAGATTCGTCGGAGTACCAAGGAATCCGGACCAGTCTCTTCTGTGCCTTTATTTTATTATGGTTGTTTTCTCCACTTTTCCCCTTCCCTTTTTCTGATTGCTTGGAGTTATGATTTCATTCTGACTCCGACCGATTGGGAAGAGGGAGTTGGAAAGTTAGCATCTTCTGTTCCTGTGCAAGTCAACATAAAGATTAAAGTTGGAAATTCGTGGAGCCCTGACAGAGTGAAGTGCCCACGTTGTAAATTTGCACCTGAACAGAATGGTAGAAGGGGTTAATTTGCAGACCTTGGGAGCGGTGTTAGATGCTATACAGAAGGAGCTAGTGACAGTAAAGGAAGAGAATCGAGGGCTGAGGCAGGAGGTAATAAATGCTAGAAAAGAGACAGCCGAGTTAGCGCAGAGGATCAGGCAACCATCTTCAGGCACTAGAGAAACTCCCACCACCTCCTCTGGGGAAATCAATAGGTTAACAACACAGGTGATACATTCCTTATCACCAGTCATTCCCTTAGCTGCACCTGAGAGATTTAGTGGGGACCCGCAGAAGGCACAGGTGTTTATCACACAATGCTCTTTACACTTCATGTGTCGTCCTTCTATCTTCCCCGACGCACAATCCAAAGTAGCATTCATCCTGTCTTATTTAAGTGGAGATGCAGCCGCCTGGTCAATGCCCATCGTGACTCGAGACGATCCTCTCCTGCAGAACTATGATGAATTCAAAAAGGAATTTTTGCGCATTTTTGATCGAAGGCGAATATCTCAGGCTGTGGATAATGAGCTTCTGGAATTAAAGCAGGGAAACCGAGACTTGGTGGCGTATTTGGCTCACTTTAATAAATTGATAATGGAAACAGATTGGCCGGAAAGTAAAAGAACAGCGATTTTCTATCGCGGTCTGCGGGATGAATTAAAAGATGGACTGGCACAAATTCCAAATCGACCTACGGAGATATCAGCCCTCATAGACTTGGTCCTGGAGTTGGATTTCCGGCAAGGTGAAAGGCGAGGCGAAAGGAGACGAGAGTTTCGAAGCACTGTGCCTCGTTTTGACAGAGCACGGACCGACGTAGGAAGAGTTTCTGAAGGGTCCAACAGTCAAGAGCCAATGCAGATAGGAGCGATAAGGGGTCCACTTACTAAAGAAGAAAAAGAGAAGAGACGAGCCAATAATCTGTGCATGTATTGTGGTTCAGGCGGACATTTTGTGAGAAATTGCCCAAAGAAACCCAAAGGAATGTACAAGCCGAAGGAAAACTAGTTGCACCACCTGTAGAAGGAGTTGTACAGGTGGATGCGAGTCAAGATTCAACTCCACAAGAACATCAAGAACACCGATTGGCCAACACTCTGCAATCATCTTCTCCACATCTCGTATTATCCATGACTATAACATTTCGTCAGGAGATTCGGAGAGGAGTGACAGTAATGGTGGACTCCGGAGCAACAGGAAACTTTTGTGACCAAAGATTTGCGACCAAGATAGGGTTGAAGGCAATACTCAAGGAAAAGAGTGAACCAGTTAGGGCGATTGACGG
The DNA here is from genome assembly GCF_964261635.1 of Lissotriton helveticus. Taxonomy (NCBI): domain Eukaryota; kingdom Metazoa; phylum Chordata; class Amphibia; order Caudata; family Salamandridae; genus Lissotriton; species Lissotriton helveticus. The sequence continues at coordinate 1,104,991,029 of NC_136057.1, read as the reverse complement.
AACAAATCTATCTTCGGGACCCATAATTAGTCATACCGAAATGGTGCGATTGACAAGAGAAGATGGTCATCAAGAGGACATCCAGTTCAATCTAATTGATGCTCCCCAATTTCAGCTAATTTTAGGACTCCCTTGGCTCACCGAGCATAATCCCACTATAGATTGGGCAGCAAGAACAATAGAGATGACCTCGGACTACTGCAAGCATCATTGCTTTGGAAATCAAGGAGAAAATAACCAAGAAAACCCAGCTCAGGCCTTGTGTTCAGCGAATGCAGTGGTGTGCGTAATAAGTACGCAGACCATACCCGTACAATATCAAGAATTTAAAGATGTGTTTGATGAGCAGGAAGCAGAACAATTACCACCCCATCGAGTATACGACTGCAAAATCGACTTAGAACCAGGAGCGAATATGCCATGTAGTCGGGTTTATGCTTTAACTGAAAAAGAGCATGATCATTTAAAAGAATACATCAATAAGTACCTGGCTAATGGATTCATTCGTCCCTCCCAATCTCCAGTATCTTCACCTCTATTTTTCGTGCCAAAGAAAGAAGAGGGTGAGTTGAGAACCTGCATCGATTATCGTGCAATCAATCGAATAACCAAGAAGAATAGGTATCCTCTTCCTCTCATTTCAGTCTTGTTGGACCAGGTGAAAGGGGCCCAAATATTTACCAAATTGGACTTGAGAGGGGCCTACCATCTCATTCGAGTAAGAGCTGGCGATGAATGGAAGACAGCTTTCAGAACTCGTTTTGGATTATTTGAATACCAAGTGATGCCTTATGGGCTGTGTAACGCCCCAGCTGCCTTTCAGCACTTTATCAATGACGTCCTCAGTGAATTTATAGACCAATGTGCAATTGTGTACATAGATGATATCTTGATCTACTCCGTCAACACACAGGAACATCAAGGTCAAGTGAGAAGAATCCTACAGAAACTGAGAGAAAATAAACTGTTCGTTAAGTTGGAGAAATGTGCCTTTGACGTCACAGAAGTAGAATTCTTGGGGTTTGTAATCTCGCCAGCTGGGATCCTCATGGATAAGCGGAAGATTCAGGCAGTCTTGGAGTGGAAATCCCCTACCAGTGTGAAAGAGGTACAAGCATTTATTGGGTTCGCCAATTTCTATCGGCGGTTTATCAGCGAATTTTCTCGACGAATTCTCCCACTCACACGACTATTGAGAAAAGGGGTGAGATTTGAGTGGACGGAAGAAGCAGAGTCAGCATTCAAGGCATTGAAGGAAGAATTCACCTCAGCTCCAATTCTTCTTCATGCAGACCCAGCAGAACCCTTTTACGTAGAAACGGATGCCTCAGATTTGGCGGTGGGTGGAGTACTTTCTCAGAGAAATAAGGAGACAGGACAGTTGCATCCGGTTGCCTACCGTTCAAGGAAATTGTCACCTGCAGAAATCAATTATACAATTACGGAGAAGGAGCTGTTAGCCATCAAAGATGCCTTTAAGGAGTGGAGACATTACTTAATGGGAGCACATCATGTTGTTACAGTTTACACGGACCATCGAAATTTAAAGTTTTTAAAGTCAGCTAGAACTTTAACCCCGAGACAGCTTCGTTGGTCCTTATACTTTGCTGATTATGACTTTGTGATCACCTACAGACCAGGAGCGCAGAATGGCAAGGCGGACGCCTTGTACAGTATGGGAACCGAAGAAGAAAAGAATCAAATCAAAACGCAAGCGATAATTCCAGATTCCAAAATCATAGGTGTCATAGAAACCCAGAGTGTGAAGGAACAGATTTATCGAGCCTTGTCACCAGCGAGTATGTTAGAGTGGACCCAACAGGAAGTTGGGAGAGAAATACTTGATGGTCTACCTTATCATTCTGGAGCCTTGTACTTACCAACGATTACACTACAGAAACAAGTCATGAAAGAATGCCATGATCAGCTGCTAGCAGGGCATAAGGGAGAGCGGAAGACAATGGATTTAGTGAAAAGAAGTTACTGGTGGCCACAAATGAATAAGGACATTGAACAATATGTAAAAACTTGTGAGATTTGTGCGCAGGGGAAGTCAGAACGACAGGCACCAAAAGGGTTATTACAACCTCTACCCACTCCTCCATATCCTTGGCACACTATCACCTTAGACTTAATCACAGATCTTCCTTCTTGTCAAGGGTACAATACCATTTTAGTAGTAGTTGATGCATACACCAAGATGGCGCATTATGTAGCCCTGAAGGGAATTCCAACGGCAAAACAATTAACTACCCATTTTAGTGCACAAGTTGTACGGTTACATGGTATTCCTAAGGTAATCATCTCAGATCGTGGAACCCAATTTGTGTCTCATTTCTGGAGAGTCTTCATGAAGGCACTTGGAGTTGAGACACGTTTCTCTACCAGCTTCCACCCAGAAACAGATGGGCAAACAGAACGGGTGAACCAGGAGTTAGAACAGTATTTGCGATTATTCACCTTAAAGCAGGGTGGAGAGTGGCTGGACTATTTGTGGGCTGCTGAGTTCGCTCATAACAACGCCACAAATGTGTCCACCGGTTACTCTCCGTTTTATTTGAATTATGGCAAACATCCAAATGCTACTCTGTCAGATGTGTCACTTCCAGTTCCAGCAGTTCAGGATTTAGTCACCCACTTGAGTCAGGTACACCATTCAGCATCAGAACATTTAGAACAGGCGAAGCTTAAGTATAAAGAATACGCAGATAAGAAGAGAAGAGATTCACCACACTTAGAAGTAGGAAGTGAGGTCTGGCTAAACACCAAGAACTTACGCATGAAAGGGAATCGGAAGTTCCAGCCTCGATTTATAGGCCCTTATCCTGTTGAAGAACAGGTTAATCTGTAACCTACAAATTGACTCTCCCTACAAAACTCAAAATTCATCCAGTCTTTCATGTTTCCTTGTTAAAGAAAGCAGTTCCAGGATTAAGACGAGAGAGTGTTCCACCACCAGTTCAGTTGGAAACAGGTGTGGAATTTGAAGTAAAAGACATTTTGGACTCAAAGCTAGTGAAGAACAAACTGTACTATTTGGTGGATTGGAAAGGCTATGGGCCAGAGGAACGTTCTTGGGAATTAGAGTCTGATGTGCATGCTCCTAGACTCGTAAGACTTTTTCATCAGCGGAATCCAACCAAACCCAGACTGGGAGGGCCTTCTTTGGTGGGGGGTACTGTCAGGATCCCTCCCAGTAAAAGTCCAGTTAGGGTTTTCAAAACGAAAAGACAGGATTGGAGTTTCATTCCTTCTTGGGCCAGAGCATGGAATTCGCGGAATTCCAAGATGGCGGACCGAGCAGGAGAGTTGCCGGTCTAGTCTCTTTGGACTTTCAATGCGGAGTTCAGGTGAGGCGCGCGCTCTATCTGAGCTGCGCACTTCACCGAGAATTCTGCCCCAGTTAGTCGCGTTCTTAGGGAGCTAGAAACTTTAGTAGTAAAAGTTTATTCAGAGTTCAGGAGTCTGTGGGAATTTAGTACAGAGACGTTTGAGGGTTGACATGTCTAAAGAATAAACCGGCATTTCCAAGAACGTCGCACTGACAGAGAAAGCGGCGGCGGAGACGGCATTTCCAAGAACCTCGCGCTGACAGGAAAAGCGGCGGCGGGGATTCTCTGTCACAGTTATCTTCAAGGCGGCAGTTCCGCTTCAGGAAGCTTCTTCTTAAACAGAGCGGAGAAGACAAGAGCTAAGTTATTTAATGTTTAAATCGAGAAGCGCTCCTAAATGTTAGCGCAACCAGCCAGAAATAAACCCAGTATAATTTAGTAAAGTAATTTATGATAACAACCTTCGAATTTAGAATTAGTAGTGCTGAAGCACAGGAAGCGCATTCACGTTTAGAGTTATAAGTTAATATTTAAACTACTAGCAGCATTACCAAGAGAGAAGAGATTTCTACTACCTGAAATTTAATGACTTATCACTGGACAGGAAGACAGGATTCCTAAAGAAAAAAAAGAAGAGTTACACAGAATCCATTTTAAGAAGATGTCAGCAGACATTCACTGGTAGGTCAAAAGATAATGGGAGATAAGGGTCATGCTCTAGGAATCAGTGGATAAACAATTTATTGTCTTCTAGATGAGATTCACACCAATAAAACACCCAATAAGAAAATAGAAAAGAAGACCAGGAACTGCATATAGTGGTAGGTTAAATAATTAAAAATATAATATAGCTGAGAATAGCAGAGTGGAATATTAATTACAATATTTAAATTACAGTAAGGAAAACACAGACACGCAGTCCAGATAAAGAATCTCACAGGAGAAGGAAGAGTTGCAGGTCCATACAAGCCCTTGGGTATGTGAGAGTAACATAGTTTGGGTTGAAGACAGAGTAGGAAGTTAAGGAGAATAAAATATTGTTGTATGTGTTTAGTATTTACAGGAGTCTATATCAGGCTGATTAACGGCCGGTAGAAGATTCGTCGGAGTACCAAGGAATCCGGACCAGTCTCTTCTGTGCCTTTATTTTATTATGGTTGTTTTCTCCACTTTTCCCCTTCCCTTTTTCTGATTGCTTGGAGTTATGATTTCATTCTGACTCCGACCGATTGGGAAGAGGGAGTTGGAAAGTTAGCATCTTCTGTTCCTGTGCAAGTCAACATAAAGATTAAAGTTGGAAATTCGTGGAGCCCTGACAGTTTGCCAACTGACCTTTTTTCCACCGGCATCACCACAATTTTAGCCTTTTTTTCCCCCCATTATCTGTGCAGATTTGAAATAGTATTTACAACAAGAAAGCACTTTAAAATGTGTTCTAGACCTGAATGAATGATCCCTGGCTCATAATAAATTTAAACAAAGACATAAGGGCCATGTTAAAAATGTAAACTGACTTTTCTATTAAAAGCTCTGTTTTAATATGATGAGTGGGCCTTTGCAGCAACTTAAAACATGGAAATGTGGGTGGTGTTACATTCCTGGAAATGCTGACCTGGATGCACTGCTACAGCGAACTTCAGTCCTCTGCTGCTCCCCTAGACTCGAAAACAAACACAACCTTGAAGAAGTTGATGGAAATTGAATGAATACATTTCCATCAGCCTCTTTAAGGTCGAGATGGCGCCCACATCAAAGTCTCCCTCCGTATCTTACTACTGCACCCTTCGCCAATTGGAAAGGCTAATTGGCTGAGGCAGTGGAAACAAAAAGGAGCAATGGTAGTGACTCTGGCACCAGAAATTAAATTAAGATCAACATTGTTTTCTCTGAACTGTAACGAAAGGCGCTGAAAGTAGAGGTGCTGGGGATGCTTCAGCACCCACAAAATTATCATGCTGGAGTTCAGAATATTAATGAGCAATAAAGATGACTTTAAATTTAGTTTTTATCTGGTAACATTTGCTGTGCTTCAAAGACAGAGGTCAAATGTCAGGCAACAACTTCTGTCAAATGGCTGTTTATTATGTTAACATGGAAATTGGTGTTTACATGAACTGCAAAAACAACTGATTTTGTAAAGTGATCTATCTCACAGTGTTGCAGGGGTATAGTAAATGTTATTTTTTCATACACATGAAATCTAAATACCCATAAATTAACTGTTCAAATGTTTCACCCTATACAAGCAGTTCAGAAAGCACAAATGAAGCACAATTTGTTTGTAATTATGAAGTATAATGGAAACATAGATTTTAATTGGATCAAAATAAATCAAGACATATTTCCTGAAATTCGATTTCCACACATTATGACTTGTGCACTTTTTTAGGTCTCGTAGAGGCGTGGGCGGAGCAGCGAAACTGCTGGCCACGCCCTGCGAGAGATATTGTTCTAAAAAGGGTTCGGTAAGTCCCGCCCCTCCTTTTCATTGGGTAGCGTCAGCGTTTAGGGTAAAAGCAGGCTTCCCATTGAAAAGGAGGGTTTTCAGTTGCCGCCCTGTCTGCTTTTTAGACAGCCCCTACGGACACTGTGGCCTGTTTTACGACTGTGGTGATGAACTTTTCTTATCTGCTTGTTTATTTTAACAAGCAGATAAGAACATTCTTCACCACAGCTGTGAAGCAGGCACGGAGAGCTGAGGCGCAGGGGGGCACGGGGACTGCAGCCTCCTGCGGCAGCCACTGTAGCAGGGGCTCCTCACCCCCACCCTATGCACCTCTGTGCCACTGCACCTGCTGCACTACCGATAACTGCACACACTGCTGCAGTAGGCTCTTTCCTCCCACTGCCCTGCTGCCACTGCACCTGCTGCACTACCGATAAATGCACACACTGCTGCAGGGGGCTCTTTCCTCCCACTGTCCTGGTGCCACTGCACCTGCTGCACTATCGATAACTGCGCACACTGCTGCAGGGGGCTCTTTCCTCCCACTGCCCTGGTGCCACTGCACCTGCTGCACTAATGATAGTTGTGCTCCGTGCTGGGAAAGAGGCTGCAGTGGGCTTCTCACCCCTACCCTACGCACCTCTGTGCAACTGCACCTGCTGCACTACCTATAATTGCACACACTGCTGCAGTGGGCTCTTTCTTTCCATTGCCCTGGTGCCGCTGAACTAAAGAGAACAGCGACCCTGTGCCTCCATGGCTGGAGCAGGCTGCAGAGGGTTCTCGCGCCACCGAGCACTGGGAGAAGGCTGGGGCATGGTGCCACTGCACCTGCTGCACTAAAGAGAACAGCGACCCTGTGCTCCATGCCTGGAGCAGGCTGCAGAGGGTTCTTGCACCACCGAGCACTGGGAGCAGGCTGGGGCCTGGTGCCACTGCACCTGCTGCACTAAAGAGAACAGCAACCCTGTGCTCCATGCCTGGAGCAGGCTGCAGAGGGTTCTCACGCCACCGAGCACCGGGAGCAGGCTGGGGCCTGGTGCCACTACACCTGCTGCACAAAAGAGAACAGCGACCCTGTGCTCCATGGCTGGAGCAGGCTGCAGAGGGTTCTCGCGCCATGGAGCACTGGGAGCAGGCTGGGGCTTGGTGTCACTGCACCTGCTGCACGAAAGAGAACAGCGACCATGCACTCCATGGCTGGAGCAGGCTGCAGAGGGTTCTCGAGCCACCGAGCACTGGGAGCAGGCTGGGGCCTGGTGCCACTGCACCTGCTGCACGAAAGAGAACAGCGACCCTGTGCTCCATGGCTGGAGCAGGATACAGAGGGTTCTCATGCCAGCGAGGGCCGAGGACTCCTTTATCCACTGACAATGTAACCTTTACCACACGTCCATTACAACGCAGTACATTTACCACAGGTAAGCACAACGCATGGTACTTTTCAACACGGGACTTAAGCGCAGATATATATATATATATATATATATATATATATATATTACCTACTGGCGGTCGCCAGTAGGTATATATAGTTAGGATTTTTTTCCTATGGGATTTTTGAAAATTCTATGTCGAATAACTTTTGCGTTTGAGGACGGAATTGACTGAAATTTTCAGGAAAATTGAACATTTTGTTTCTGAGCAGCTCCTGAAAATTTGGGAGGGTTTCGTCAAGGGGGGGCCGAGAAAAAAGGGGGGTCTAAAAACGCGTTTTTCCCATGCAATTTTCCATAGGGCGGTTGGACTCACTTTTAGCTCGAACGGCTGAATGGATTTCCATGAAACTTGGCAAAATTGTCGATATTGTTTGTCCGATGTGCCTTTGCTAGGTCTCAATATATGTGCTCCAGTGGATTTTGATAAATTAACGTTCAAAAATATATATATCTGTAACAGCGCTCCGGTTAGCGCCCCGGTTCGCGTAACTGACGCGTAACGGAACTTCGCGAAGCGAAGCTGATTGGCTCTCCGGTGTCTGTCAACATTGTAAACAGTCCGGAGCGGCCGCCATCTTGTCTCTCGTCTGAGAAGTGAACTCCATCTCCTCTGTAGATATCTTGCATGTAGTAACGCAAGTTATTGTTGTAGATGGAGCTCATTCCATGGTCTCTCATGTAAGCTGAAACAGACTTATTTACATGCTTCCTCGATTTCTCAATTTGTGGAGAAAATTGCTTGGACCACCTCCATTTCTGTCTTTGGCATATATTTGAATATACCAAGGCAGTTTGAGGAAAAAGTGCCATCAATTGTTCAAAGGTGTCCTTTAAAAGCATTTCCAGACCTACCCCAGTCAAAGTGCCCAAATCATTTCCTCCACAGTGCACAATTAACAGATCAGGGTTTGGCAAATGCAAAAAGGTTTTCACCAATGGTATCAATTGGTGAGATCTCAATCCTCTGTGGCCAATCCATTTAATTTCCACATTTTGTAAATTGAGGTTGTGTACATTTCTGTTATCAGCATACCTTTGAGCCCAGTGGATATAACTATGTCCAATAATCCAGACAGAAAACATGGTGAGAGGAGGTTCTGCTGCAGTCAGATGAAGTGTGGGAATGAAATGGCAGTTGAAACAGTAGGAGTTTGTAATGAAAAAAACTGTGGAGTTTCAGTGCTAATGATTCAGTAGCAGTGATTGGTGGATTTTGATTGCTGAAAACAGAAAGTTAGGGTGCATGGATGAGTTCTTTGAAAGATGAAATTTGAATGGTTAAGAAAAAAAACATTTTAAGAAACAATGCACTGGATACGCAGGTGTACTGAGAGTTCAGAGTTCAATTGAAACATTGTTGTGTGAATTGTAAACATGAGAGGTCTTTCAGGAGGTAGTTGCTATGGAAAAAAGGCAGAAAGGGTAGAGGGGGGAAGGGTGTTGAATTGAAAAAAGTGAGGGAAGAGTTTTGATTGGGTGACATGAGAGATATGTGTGATGAATTACAGCATTTCTGTGCCTTTGTTGGTTGCAGCCTCTGGAGTGCATACCCTTTGCTCTGCTAAAGACACATTGGTGTGTGTCTGAGACTGTTTTGAAACTCAAAAAGTATTTGCTAAGGTGAGAAAAGATTCATTTAATTTAGATAGAGATTAGTATGCTTAAGGGAAAAAATTAGGAAGAAAGTTGTGTATTTAAAAAGTTGCTTTGTGTGAAGTGTTTTAGAAATAGATTTTGTTTCTTTGAGAAATTGTAATTGGAGATAATGTGAAGTATTAGTACTGACAGGGTGTGCTTGTACATAGGAGCTGTGCTGTGTTTTCAAATTATGACTTGAAAATCGTTTTTGAGGAAAAGGAATGCTTTTAAAATTTATGACAAGGAAATAATGGTGTCTGCTTCTTTAAACAAATATTTCACTTGCCCCATGATTTAGGGAGAATAATTTGCTTACTTGATGTGTTTAAAAACGTTTCTTGAAGACATTTAGGTTTCTTGATATGTACTGCTAGAGTTTCATAGCCAGCAAGGGGCATATTTAGAAGGACTTTGAGCCACTTTCACGTTATTTTCCCCATATTAAAAGTGACGTACAAGTGGTGCAAGGGCCTTGTAAATACACTCTCATGTTTGAGCCACTTTCATGTTATTTTCCCTATGTTAAAAGTGACGCAAAAGTGGTGCAAGGGCCTTGTAAAATATGCCCTCATGTGTGTTAGGGCATTTTAAGTCACTTCACCATGAATCTGGGTGAATAATTTGCTTACTTGATGTGTTTAAGAACGTTTCTTGAAATCATTTAGGTTTCTTGATATATACTGCTAGAGTTTCATAGCCTGCTTGGGGCATATTTACAAGGCCTTTGAGTCACTTTCACGTCATTTTCCCTATGTTAAAAGTGACGCAAAAGTGGTGCAAGGGCCTTGTAAAATATGCCCTCATGTGTGTTAGGGCATTTTAAGTCACTTCACCATGAATCTGGGTGAATAATTTGCTTACTTGATGTGTTTAAGAACGTTTCTTGAAATCATTTAGGTTTCTGGATATATACTGCTAGAGTTTCATAGCCTGCTTGGGGCATATTTACAAAGCCTTTGAGTCATTTTCACGTCATTTTCCCCGAGTTAATAGTGACGCAAAAGTGGTGCAAGGGCCTTGTAAATACGCCCCCATGTGTGTTAGGGCATTTTAAGTCACTTCACCATGAATCTGGGTGAATAATTTGCTTACTTGATGTGTTTAAGAACGTTTCTTGAAATCATTAAGGTTTCACAACATGTTCTGCAAGAGTTTCATAGTCAACATGGGGGCAAATTTACAAAGCTTATGAGCTACATTCACGTCATTTTACCCATGTTAAAAGTGACTTTAAAGGTGGTGCAAGGTCCTTGTACATAAGCCCTCATGAGTGCTTGGTAAATTTAAGTCATTTCTCTGTGGTGCAAGGCTCTTGTAAATACGCCCGCATGTGTTCTTGGCAAATTTAAGTACTGACAGGGTGTACTTGTACATAGGAGTTGTGCTGTGTTTTCAAATTATGACATGAAAATAGTTCATAAAGAAAAGGAATGCATTTTACATAAAAAGGTGTCTGTTTCTTTAAATAAATAAATCACTTCTCACCATCAATCTGGGAGAATAATTTGCTTGTTTGTCGGTTAAAAAATCGTTACTTTAAGACATTTAGGATTCACAATATGTACTGCTAGAGTTTCATAGTCACTATGATGATAATGATATACATTTAGAACTGTGTAGGAGGCATGGAGAAACTGAGGCTTCTGTAAGTGTCAAGGGAGGTGAGTAATGTACATTGCTCTGTTGCATACAGTCCTCATCTTCTGCGCACTCTTGGATATGCTAGACTACATCTGCACAATGAGATACCTAAGCTGAGAAAATACAGGTGATGTGATTGTGAAATGAGCAAAAATATTTGCATGTTTTTCAATTATATCACCTGTGTTTCCTAACATTACGAATCACATTGTGCAGATGAGGTTTAGGCATGTCCAGGGAGACAGAGGAGGTCTGGCCTTTGTTCAAGAGTGCAGTGGACATGACTCACTTCGTTGGTAGGCCTGCACATGTATTATCTCCTCTGTACTCTTCAACAAGCCTAAATTTCATCTGCAACCCTGAGTAGGCCTCACCTCAAACAAACCTCTGGATAGGCCACACCTTATCGGCATCCTGAACCAATCATTTAAAATGTTAGGGGCAGATTTATGATGGCCGTGCGCCTCTTTTGCGCCGTCGTTGCGTCACTTTTGTGACGCAGCAGCGGTGCAAAAGATGCACCATGTTGCAAGATACGCCTCACTTCATCTGCAACAAGATACCGTCAGTTTAAACTATATACATTTAGGACTGTATAGGGGGCATGGAGAAGCTGAGGCTTCTGTAAGTGTCAAAGTTGTTGCATACAGTGCTCACCTTCTGCGTACTCTTTGATATGCTAGACTACATCTGCACAATGAGATACCTAAGCAAAGGAAACACAGGTGATGTGATTGTGAAATGAGCAAAAATATTTGCACGTTTTTCAATTACATCACCTGTGTTTCCTAACATTACGAATCACATTGTGCAGATGAGGTTTAGGCCTGTCCAGGGAGACAGAGGAGGTCTGGCCTTTGTTCAAGAGTGCAGTGGACATGACTCACTTCATTGGTAGGCCTGCACATGTATTATGTCCTCTGTACTCTTCAACAAGCCTAAATTTCATCTGCAACCCTGAGTAGGCCTCACCTCAAACAAATCTCTGGATAGGCCACACCTTATCGGCATCCTGAACCAATCATTTAAAATGTTAGGGGAAGATTTATGATGGCTGTGCGCCTCTTTTGCGCCGCCGTTGCGTCACTTTTGTGACGCAGCAGCGGTGCAAAAGATGCACCATGTTGCAAGATAGGCCTCACTTCATCTGCAACAAGATACCGTCAGTTTAAACTGTATACATTTAGGACTGTGTAGGGGGCATGGAGAAGCTGAGGCTTCTGTAAGTGTCAAAGTTGTTGCATACAGTGCTCACCTTCTGCATACTCTTTGATATGCTAGACTACATCTGCACAATGAGATACCTAAGCAAAGGAAACACAGGTGATGTGATTGTGAAATGAGCAAAAATATTTGCACGTTTTTCAATTACATCACCTGTGTTTCCTAACATTACGAATCACATTGTGCAGATGAGGTTTAGGCCTGTCCAGGGAGACAGAGGAGGTCTGGCATTTGTTGAAGAGTGCAGTGGACATGACTCACTTCATTGGTAGGCCTGCACATGTATTATGTCCTCTGTACTCTTCAACAAAACTAAATTTCATCTGCAACCCTGAGTAGGCCTCACCTCAAACAAACCTCTGGATAGGCCACACCTTATCGGCATCCTGAACCAATCATTTAAAATGTTAGGGGAAGATTTATGATGGCCGTGCACCTCTTTTGCGACGCCGTTGCGTCACTTTTGTGACGCAGCGGCGGCGCAAAAGATGCGCCATGTTGCGACATATTTACAACTTGATGCATCTAGGCAGATGTGTCACGCTGTAAAGTCCTGCGCCACATGAAACCTGTGTCAGGTTTCATGTGGGCGTTTTGTTGCAGGGTGGCCGTTCACTTGCATGAAAGCCCTGTAAAACTAACACAGTGAAATTTACAAGATTTCACTGAGTCAGCTTTATGGCATTGCTGAATCAAATCCTTACGCCTGTTTGAAACAGTCATAAGGAGTGACGCACCATGCAATGTGTGGCTTGCCCCTGTGCATTGCAGGAGTCCTGTCGCGCTTGCGACGTGATTCCTGCAATGCGCTGCTTTTGCGGCACAGATGTGTGACGCATCTGTGCTGTTTTTGCCCCATGGTGCTCCGCATTGTAAATGCGGCACACCATGGGTGGCAGAGCAGCGGCGCACGTTAACTGGTGCATCCCTGGGGATGCGCCAGTTAACATAAATCTGCCCCTTTACATTTAAGTATGAGCAGGGGACACAGAGTCGGTGAGGCTTATCCAAGGTTAAGAAGAGATGAGTCCTGTTCACTGAAAACTTGGACATAGGCCTCACCTCTTCAGCATCGCTGGACATGGCTAAATAATATCTGCAAAATGTTACTCTTGTTAAACAATTTTACTATTATAGTCTCTGAGATTTGTCTCTTACTCTGCAACATCTCATTGTTGTTCTCTTTCTTTAAAGATAACGACAACATCAACCATGAGTGATAATGAGCAATCTGTTGATCTCGATCTTATCATTGAACTTGTCATTGAAACGTCAGTGGAAGTAGATCCCTTGGATGATTTATATCCTGTGGATGATGAAGAATATGATGAGGATGCCGATTTGTCAGAATTGTATGACATAGGGTGGGCAGCTGATCTGCTCGAGCCTATTGAACTATAAAGACTTTTTTTTTAAAAATTAAGTTACTGGAAATGAAAAGTAACCATGTTAACCGTTTTATTTAAAATTAAATACAACTTCAAAAACAGCTTGTGTGAAGTGTCTTTAATAAAATATTGAAATATGCTAGTAAAATTAGTTCAGATTCACATATAAAAGAGCACAGGTCAAATGTAGAAGCATTCCATTTCTTTGCTACTATTTGTGAGTTTTAAATTTGTCAATGCACTAAAAATTATTGTATGTAGAATTGACAACTAGTGTGTTAATTTTTTGACGACTGTTATTGATTTACTGTTTGGTAATAGTGGTTAATAACATTTTTTATTATATTTTACCACAGATTCAACTGCAGATCATTTCAAAATTAAAAAATGCCTTCACGGCAACGGAGGAGAAAGGCTACAAAACGTCAAACACAGCAGCTTACTACATGCTTGCAGCAGTCCTCTACAATAAAAACTCGTCAAGTCACCAAAAAAGCTCCGGGTAAGACAACGAAATCTTTCCTAAGAAACATTTTCAGAAAAAAAAGTATCACTACAGAACATGTTTTAGTCCAGAAGAAGAGAGTCAATTTAAACAGGAAGGAAAGGCCCCTTAATAAAGTTAGTGGTAGAGCAGGAGAAAACTCTGTGAGTGCCGGTAGAAGGCACAATCAATTTAGGGACATTCGTACACGAATGTTCCGCAACAGGATAATTGTAAATTTGATGAAAAATGTAAAGAAAGGTCAACAGAAACTGGCTTTTTATAAGAAAAAGAAACATTTTGAGAAAATTATTGATCAGGCTTTGGAAATGAAACGAAAGTTATTTATTTTGGTAATCAATAGAATTAGGAAACTAAATAAGGCAATTTATGAATTCAAAACAAATAGTAGATGGAAGAGAATAGTTAATCGTACAAATTTTTGTGAAGTATTTTCAGGAGAATGGATGCATAGTTCAAGTTGTGAGGCATTTTTCAATGAGGAGAGTTACTTCCAGGACAATGATTTGGTGCATGCAGTTGACACCAGTGGTCGAGCATATGAGGTGAAAGACGGTTGTCCAGTTGAAAAAGAAAAACTTGTGTCAACAGAGGCAGAAGAGGTGTTAGGTGATGAAGTTTTAGGGAGACGTCCTAAGGGTCCAGTGTACACCTGGAAGTGTAGTAGTATTTGCAGTGTGCGACAGGATTCCATCAATTTGCTTTGTGATTTTGTACGGACATTTAATAAGAAAAGTTTAAAACAGAAAATGAAGTTATTGCAGGAATTAGATCCATGCAGAGTGAGAGAAGTGACAGGTTTACATGGTCATTCACTGGCTTGTCTTTCCAGGAGAGTATGCCAGAGTGTTTTTCATCATTTCAGGATGCTAGCGGTCCATCATAATAAAGTGAGGAAATTAGTGAGAATGTTGTATTTTGCTAAGAGTCCAGCAATTAAGCTTAAACAATTAAGCAGTGCTCTTTTGCATGGTTCTGAAGTAGATGTGAAGAATATTTGTGAAGAAATTGAGTTTTGTTACTTTGCAAGTAAAAAGGAGAATGTTGAAATTAACCAAGAAGAAGAAGGTAATGTGGAAGAGAGTGTACAGATTTCCAGTACAGATCATTTTCAGAAGGAAATTGCCACGTTTCAGGTGAAATCAAGTGAGAGGCATAATTTCACTTGTGTGTGTTGTCGACGCACTTATTATAAGAATCAGACTAAGTTAGTGGATTTATATGCAAAAAGTGAAAGGGAAAATAATAGTGAATGGAAGGATTTCGCAACATACTTGATGGTAGAAAATTGTTTTGATTTGGGATCGGATCGATGTGTGTGTACTTATTGTTGTAACAAAATAAATCAAAACCGGATGCCTGCTAGAGCGGTTCATAATAATCTGGAATTGGTTGACATTCCTTCTGAATTGAAGGATTTAAATACTTATGAATCTATTTTGATTCAAAGTGTCCATCCCTTTCAGGCTATTGTACGAATGGAGCCAAAGACAGGGAAATTGCCTCCATCAGATTTACAGAGAGGATTAAAGGGAAGAGTTGTTTATTTGCCTCTAGATTTGAAGAAAAACAGTAATACAATTGGAGTAGAGAAAGTGGAAGAGGAACCTCTGGTTATCTTAGTTAATGGGGTTCCGACAAAGAGTAAGAAAATCTGGCAAGATTTAGTGGATGTTAGGAAAGTCAAAAAGGCAACATTGTATTTGATGAAAAACAATAGGTATTACAAGAATGTATGTGTTGCAGAAGAGGAAGTAAGTGAAGAAGAGGACAGCGATTTGTGTGCTGGACAAATTGAGAAAGTAGAAGCCTCTAAAAATGAAGAAATATATGAACATTATAGTGTTCATCCTTTGCATTCCAAGGAAGTCATGGGGGATGCTATTGAGTTGTTTCAAATGAAACAAGCCAAAGGGAGCCCCATTAGTGTTTGGGAGGAAAGTTTGGAAGCTCGGTCTTTCCCACAGCTATTTCCAACAGGTCAAGGAGGAAGATATGATGAGCGACCTGATCAAATTCCTGCTTCTGAATACCGGACTTTACGATTGTATGCAGAAGATCCTAGGTTTCGTCAATGCATTCCCTATTTGTTTCATCTACTGTTTGAAAGTGATCTGTCTGGACTGTCATATGCAGTGAACCACATCTTGAAAAGTGGTGTACAGATGCAAAATATCTCGGCAAGGGACTTTATGGATAAAGTCAATGTGCAAGACAGTATTTTGGATTCTCACCTGATTAATCTCATGGCATGTCAGCGTGGTACTACTGAGTACTGGTACCGTCTTCATGGTGATTTAAAATGTATGCTGAGGAACTTAGGAACTCCCACATGGTTCCTCACTCTCAGCTGTGCCGAGTATGGCTGGGAAGACTTACTTGAATTTCTACGAGAGGCAAATGGAAACATTGAAAATATCGAATTCAAGACACCCGGAGAACTGTGCTCTTTTGATCCAGTGAATGTATGCAGGTACTTCAATCATAGATTTGAAGCTATGATGTCTTTCATCATGAACAAGAAAAATCCACCTCTTGGAGAGGTGTTGGATTTCTTCTGGAGAAAGGAGTATCAAGCAAGAGGTGCTCCTCATTTACATATGCTGCTATGGATCAAAGATGCACCCAAATTTGGAACAGATCCGGATGACTTAGTGATGAGTTTCATAGAACAGTATTCTACATGTGCTGTTCCAAAGACAAAGGAAGACAAAAGCCTAAGAGAACAAGTTTTACGCTTTCAAAGCCATCGTTGTGGAAAGTACTGTCGTCATAAATTCAGAAACAAGGACAAGTTCTACACAAAATGTCGTTTCGGCTTTCCACGACCAGTGATTTCTAAAGGAAGAGTGAACAGTTTGATGTCTTCGCTGCGACATAATGTGACGAGGAAATCACCCAAAAATACATACAATTTGAAAAGAAACGAAGAGTCCAAGTACATCAACGACTACAACCCAGTGATTTTGTCCATGTGGAATGCTAACATGGATATACAGTTTGTGGCTGATAACTGTATGGCTGTGGCTCGGTATGTGACATCTTACATCACAAAAAAAGAAAAGACAGAATTGAAGGATATGTGGGAGGACATTTCCCATGAAAAGAGCCTCAGTAAGAATTTGTACAGTTTCAGTCTGAAGATGTTGTCGCATCGAGAAATCGGAGCTTACGAATGTTCTGACCGGTTATCTTCAGCAAGTCTCTATGCCAAATCTAGGAGTATCATTTGGGCGAGTCTTGGTCTTGCTGCAACGCGTAATCGAGTTCTGAAACCTGTACGGGAAATTGAGTATTTGGCGGAGAAGGAGCCAAACAGTACAGATATTTTGAAGACCAACATGTTGGATACATATTATCCAAATAGAAGCAGTCACCTCGAGAATGTTTGTCTGTATGAGGTTCTACAAAATTACATATTCAAGAGGAACATCAAAGAAGATATTGATAAAGGAGTGTATGCTGTAATTGGAAGTGAGGGATGTCTGGTCAAGCAAAGAAAATGCCAATTGGTAAATCATCGAAAATTGAGTGGCGAATCTCCTGAAAGAAAAGAGTTTTTCTATTTAGCTCTTTTGCAACTTTTCAAGCCTTGGCGTGCAGAAGAGGAACTGCTTGGAGATTTCCTCTGTTACGAAGATTCTTTCAATGCAGCCAAGGAGACCATAGAATGTCCTGTTTTTCCAAAATATCTAGAAATGTTGAATGCGGAAATCGAGCAGGAAGCAACAATTGCAGCCGAGATTGCTAGAGACAGTTCTCAGGACAGTCAGAGTTCTGTTTCATTGAGTCAGGATCCACTAGGAGGACCAGTTATCGAAAATGAAGCTGCCACTGCCATGATTGAAGTGGAAAGAGCCATGGCACATGCTCAGGAGGATGCGGTTAACTTAGAAGATTTGGAAAGACAACTCAACGTTGAGCAGAGGAAAATATATGACGAAGTTACCAACCAAATTGATCATGGATTAAGTCATGAGAAGAAAGAGTGCTCATGTACGTCGTTGAAGCCTGTCCGACTGTACGTGAGTGGAGAAGCAGGAACTGGAAAAAGTTTCCTCATTAAAGCAATTTCATGTTATCTGCAGAAAAGGACCGAGTCATCGCTGTCTTGTGTTGTCACCGCTCCAACTGGGCTGGCAGCACATAACATTAAAGGGATTACTTTACATCGTCTACTGATGCTGCCAGTGGAGCATGATAACAAATTACAATACCACAAGTTATCTGGAGATGCTTGTTGTGAAGTTTCAA
This sequence comes from Lissotriton helveticus, assembly GCF_964261635.1. Lineage (NCBI taxonomy): Eukaryota > Metazoa > Chordata > Amphibia > Caudata > Salamandridae > Lissotriton > Lissotriton helveticus. Next base: position 1,104,973,162 of record NC_136057.1, on the reverse strand, counting down.
GAATCCTGAAGAAGATGAAACTTCTTATCATTGACAAAGTAAGCATGGTTTCTAATGTCATGCTTGCCTTTGTGCATTTGAGAATGCAGGAAGTTCTTGCAACAGAGTATGATGTGTTATTTGGTGGCAAACACATCATTGTTTTCGGTGATCTTCTGCAGCTGACACCAGTGAAAGGACAACCAGTGTTTAAAGTGCTTACGCATGAAGATACCAGGAAGTGCCTAGGGAGCATTGGCAACGTTAACATATGGTTAAACTTCAATTATGCTGAGCTGCGTGAAAATATGCGTCAGGCAAAGGATGAAGATTACAAGAATATTCTACAAGATGTTAGAATCGGGAAAGTGACCGAGCATGGGAAAGAAGCTTTACATGCACGATTACTGTCAAATTTGTATCCAGAAGAAGACATTCTGCCAGAGAATATTTTTCAGAAAATTACTGAGAAGAAATCTGGAATATGTTTGATGCCAACTCTTGCAGAATGTGCCATCTTCAACAACAAAATGTTGAATTTAGAAAACCAAGAGATTGTGAAACTGGAAGCTATTGACAGAATAGAGCATATGGGAGCAACAATTATTTTGTCTGAGAATTTGAAATCTAAATTGGATTCATTAGAGAAGACTATATCTAAAACTGCTGGTTTTGAAAAGACTCTGAATGTGTGCTTAAATTGCCGTATCATTTTGAGAAGGAATTTACATGTTGAAAGAGGTCTGGTAAATGGATCAATGGGTAATGTTGTTGATTTTGAGAAATACAGAAATAGAGATGGAATTGAATTTTTAAAAATTAAATTTGATGGCATTGAGGAAGTACAGCTAATTGGTCGTTGCTCTGCTAGGGTTTTGCTTGTAAAAGACTTATATGTTCGCCGTAAGCAGTTTCCTGTTTGCTTGGCATATGCGGTGACAATCCATAAATCGCAAGGTTTAAGTGTAGACAGTGCATTGGTGAATATTGGCAGTTCTGTGTTCAAGGAGGGTATGGCATATGTGGCGTTGTCACGAGTCAGAACTTTATCGGGATTGTACTTGATTGAGTGTGATGTCACAAACATTTGTGCGGATCTAGATTGTGTTAAGGAATACAATAGGTTAAGAAGAGAGTATGCGCCACATTTGCCTCAATATCCTTTGTTTGAGAAACGTGTGGTAGGCCGGAAACGAAGAAATGTGACCAATAGTAGGGAGGTTGTAGCAAAAAGACGAAAAGTCGATGAACCCGAAATTATAAGCAGAAATAAATTGGATTCTGTTGAAGATGTTGTTGGTTTTCAATTTGAAAATAGTTCTGGTGTCAACTGCTATGATAATGTAGTGGTTAATGTTGTCTTTTCTCTAGAAACTTTAAAAGAACAGATTGTGATCAATTCGGATCAAAGATTTTGCTGTTTGTTGAATTCTGTGTTAGAGAAATGTAGTACTGATAGAACAAAAATAGAAAGTGTGTCTGAAATTCGAAATCTGTTAGACAAATGTTCAGGTCAAACGCAATTCTCTCAAAATATTCAGCAAGATTGTCAGGAGTTTTTAATGTATATGCTTGATGTATTGCAAGATGAAGGTGTAGATGTAGATCATCTGTTTGGCCTTTCTTATCAATGGCAGCATGACTGCGAGAACTGTAGGGTATCAAGTACTACTAGTGTAGACTCAGAAAGATTTATATATTTAACTTTGCCAGACAGTAAATCAGTATCCTTTAATAAGCTAGTAAAAGCAGCCGATCAAAACATGGAGTGTTGCCAATGTAAGTCTGCAATGCTGTCCACATTATTTATAAGAAGTTATGGCCAGTATGTCATTTTAATGTTCCAACGATGTAGGCCTGATGGAACAAAATTGACAACTTTAATAAAAAATGTTGTGGCTTCGCAGTTGTCAATATCAGGAAGGACTTTTGTAACTGCAACAATTATATATCATGACGGTCCTTCAACAACATCAGGACATTACACAGCTTATTTGAAGTCTGGAAATGGCTGGTCATTCTGCAATGATTCTGTTTTAACTTTGAAAAAAAGATTGCCTTTTGACCTTAAAAATTCTTACCTGGTGTTTTTACAACCAAAATTTTAGGGAAGGAATCTCGGGATTTGCTCTGAGGAATTTCAAGAGGTTCTAATGGCTCCTACACTATTTGGCCTTGAGGATAAGTGTAGTACAGAGTGAAAAGTTAATGTGGAACATGAGTGAGCAAGAAGGGTGAGATATTACTAGTACAGGATTGTGAAAGTGATCTTGGGCGTTTTCTTTCTGAAAGTTGTGGAAAAAGAAAATGACGGGATTTGCTTAGAAGAATTCCAAGAGTTATAAATGGCTCTTACACTATTTGGCCTTGAGGAGAAGTGCGGTAGAGAGCGAGAAGTCATTTATTGTATGTAACATATTTGTCAAAACGATGGAGCTTTTCTTTCAGAAAGTGGCGGGCAGAAAATAATAACAGCACAACAGAGTATAAGCTGTTCAGAGGACATCCTTCGACGTCATGGAAAGTAAGTTACTTTTGAGGAGTTCTGATTTCTGATTGGTTATGTTATATGGGTTTTTTAAACACAATCATTTTGATTGTGTTTTTTTCCCCGCTGTTATATGATGAATACCTTCAACTCACTGTTTTTAGTGAAATTTGATATATTCTGAGAACAGCAAAAATAAACCATTTAACATGTATAATTAATTCTGTACTTTGTATAGTGAATTTTAATTAGTACTCATCTTGTCTCATGCTCACTCGTCTTTTACTACCTTCTATCAATCCTCTTTACATACTCACATTGCCTTTTGTTTTATTCTCTTTCACCCTTGTTCTCTAACTCCACTTATCTTTCAACCTTTGTTTCCCTATTCCAACTCTGCTTTTTTCTTTTCTCCCTTGCACCATTTTCCAGCTTTTAGACCTTCTGCTTCGCTTGTCTTTTCCATCTTTCCTCTCTTTGTTTTCTAAATTAAATATTTTTGGGTTCTCCTTTTTTGGTGCAATCAGTTAGTATAACTCACCCTCACTCATTTATCTTTCTTTGTTGCCTCACTCAGTCTGTATCTGACACTCTTTCCTTCACTTCCTCTGTCTCCTCTCTCCCTCACTCTCTTTTCCTTATTCACCCTTTCCTTATATAGTTTACCTTACTCACTTTCTTTTAGTAGCTTACACAACTTCAATTTAGTTTTCTCTTCTATCCTTCTTTTCTGTCACTGAAAGTATCTTCCTTTTTTTTCTCTTAGTAATTTACTCTATTACAATTTCTTTTTGTCTCTGACTGTCTATCACCGTTTCTTTCTCTTTTTTTCTGCATGTTTATCTCTAACTTTATTTCTTTGTAAAATTGGATGATTTTCAATCTTTTCCCTTGTCTTTTCTAATTTTTAAATACATGTTTTAATATTTTTCAAATTTTTGTTCTTTCTTTCACAGATTGAAAGTATAAAAATAACAAGTGACTAAGTTAACGACAATTATAAGGTAAGTGTTTTGTACTCTTTTCGTTACATTTCTATCACATTTAACTTCTATTAGTTCTACTGCTTCATTTCTTTAACCCTCAGTTTCCTGCCTTTGCTACTTCCCTCATTCCTTTTTCTATGACTTACTTACTCTACTCCTTCCACTCCTTTTCTCAGTCCCTCTGTTCTCATAGTTCCTCACTCCTGTTCACTCACTCTGTCTCTATTACTCTCACTGTCTCTGACTCATCACTCTTTCACTACTTGTTCATTATGCTTTCTCCCTGTAGTTCAAGCACACTATGTTATTTACATTTCTTTGCTGTTTCAATTATTCCTTTTCTGTCACTTCTTCTTTTCTGCTTTCTGTTGTTTCTCTCTGTTATTCCACATGTTTTAACCTTAGTCACTGTCATACATCTTGTTTTATTCCTATTTACTTTCGCTCACTGTTTTCTTAACACTTTCCCTCAGGGTTGTTCTTTTACTCCGGTTCTATCCCTACCTCTCATTCCACATCCTTTACTGTTTTTCTTCTTAATTTCAACATTCACTCACATTCTCTAAGAAACTCTTGTTTATTATTCTTCTACTCTCCTTTTTTCTTTCACTTCCTTATCTATTTTGTTTTTCTCAATTATACCCTCTTACATCTTTTCTTTGGTAAATAGATCTATTAAACAGTATCTCTCTGTTACTCCCTCTAGCTGTCTTTCTTTTAACATTACTCTCTGTTTCCTTCCCTTATACTCACTCTTCCTTTTTTTTTTTTTAAATTCTGTTTCGCTTCCGGTTCCCATACCGGCGCGCGAACCGGGAAGCGAATCAAAAGAAATAGAGGGTGCCAGAGTGCTAAACATTCCAGCAATTTTTTATAAATGGGAGGTAGTTCTGAAAAGAACTTTTTTTATTGTTTTTGTTGTTTTATATTTTTTTTATTATTTTTCTAAACATTTTTTTACTTTTTTTTAATTTTTTGAACGGTTTTATATTTTTTTTGTTTTTTTGGGGGGGAAACGAAAATCTTTCATTATAAAGGGCTCAACAGGAGCAACAAAAAAAAAGATAATTTACTTTCTGGGGCGTTTTGTACATTTATGATTTTCAATAGCTCTGTTGATCAGATTTATGCTACTCTCCCTATAGGAAATTAATTGGCCGCAAAAAATGCAGACTTGCTTCACGACCCCGAAGTTCATCTGTATGTTGGGGACCGTCTCCCTCGCCTCTGGTCCCGTCACTGCCTGTTCGGTTGATGTACTGGGTACAGGAGGGGGGTTTTCCTGCATGTCACGTACCTGCGCAGCACTATAATTTATAGGGTGCCACCTATCCATGTGCCGATGCATGGTGTAATTGCCAAAGCTGTACTTTTTATCAGTCCCTCTGGACAGAACTTTGTCACAGATCAGACATGTGACATAGCGGGCATTTACTTTTTTTTGGCCCTGGTGAAATGTATAAAATTGCCAGATATAACTATCCTTGACATGGGACCTCCTTGGCTGTTCAGGCAAAAAACGCCTCCTCCCTTGCTCCTCTTCCTCTTTTTCCTCTTCTTCCTCCTCTTGATTAAGGATGACCTGAGGAGGTGGTCCATCCTTTTTTGGCGGTGGTGGTGGTGGTGGTGGATTGGCTCCAGCAGCTGCAGCTACAACACTTGCCATTGTAGAAACAATAGAAAGTAGGTCTTCCTCTCACAAAGATGAAAGTCAGAGTGAGGAAACAAGGAGGGGTTTTCATCATTTGGGAAAAAAATTGTTCTAAACCAATGAAAAGTGTTATTTACAGGTCACATGACCTGTTATGCTTACGTTACGCGTCCCGCTCCGCGCCCTGGATCGCTTCCGGGGAGCTGCGTTTCGCGCCTCGGTTCGCGTTCCGGAGCACTTCCAGGTGCGCTAACGCGGCGCGTCATAAGACGCATTACGAGGCAACGCGATACGTCGCGCTTACGCGACGCGCCCCGGATCGCTTCCGGGGAGCTGCGCTTCGCGCCTCGGTTCACGTTCCGGAGCACTTCCGGGTGCGCTAAAGCGGTGCGTCATAAGACGCATTACGCGGCAACGCGATACGTCGCGCTTACGCGACGCGTCACGATGTTGTTTTGTAACGCGACAGTTGCGCTAACGGAACGTTTACCGGTTCGCGGACCGGGTCACGGCAACAAATTGAGCTAACGGGAAGCTACCCGGTGCGCGGACCGGTAGCGAAACAAAAAATAAAACAAATAAAAAAATATATATACATAAAAAAATTATATTAAATACATATAAAATGTATTTTTCCTTTTAAAAATACATTTAACAGCTTTTAATATTTGCTATTAAAAAACCATTGAAATTCCCTGAAAAAACCATAGGTTATAGACCATATATAGTTAGGAATTAGCATTTACAAAACCTTGAAAATTCACTGAAAAAACCATAGGTTATACACCATATATAGTTAGGAATTAGCATTTACAAAACCTTATTTTACTCACACAAAACCATTGAAATTCGCATATATAGTTAGTTGCACTAACTATATATCCCGCACCCGCAATCCACTGCTGATCATGTCACATATTACATCATTCATGACATGGTCAGTGACATCACTGATGAAATCACTGATGACATCTCAAATGACATCACTGATGACATCACTGATGACATCTCAAATGACATCACTGATGACATCACTGATGACATCTCAAATGACATCACTGATGACATCACTGATGACATCTCATTTGACATTACTGATCACATCACTGATGACATCATTCATGTGATAATGCGATGAACCTCTTCAGACTCTAATATAACCTTAGATACACTCAGTGTAAACAGACACTCACAGACTGTCACTCATCCATGAAGTTACACACACACCTAGTCAGTCATGCAAAGAATCAATCACACCTCCATTTTCTCAACTATACAGTTATACACACCTTACTTATTCAAACATATACTAACACATATTTACTCTCTTATACAATCCTGGATACAAGTGCACAATGATCCATACAGCCACTCACACATTCACTGGCTGTTATGCACATTTATTTATATATGTCAACTCTCACATGTACTGTGTTTTACATATGTACTTACTTTGACATGTAGCACTGAGATATCCATTCACTCACCAATACACTCATGCACACAGTCAACCGCCCATACAGATGTTTCCACATGCACTTTTGAACCCATACATCTAGTGAATCAACTGCTCACACATCTATGCACAGAGTCATACACCTCCCAGCCACCCATACACACTCTCAGTCTCCCATACAAATACTTGGGCAACCAATCAATAACCCATATAGTTAATCATATAGCTAATGATTAACACATGCAGCAGTTTACAGAACAACAGACATAATGATGCACAAATTAAGACAGTTTAGTCACTAACCCATGCACTCAGTGAGACACATTTAATCACTCACTCATACAGTCAGTCATGCACCTACTAAATCCTTTATCCAGACACTTATAAATCCACTCATTCTTCAATATCTAAGACATATTTTAACTTTACCGAAACATACAGTCACTGGATGTAGTCATCAGTGATGTCATCACTGATGTCATTTGAGATGTCATCAGTGATGTCATCAGTGATGTCACTGACCATGTCATGAATGATGTAATATGTGACATGATCAGCAGTGGATTGCGGGTGCGCGATATATAGTTAGTGCAACTAACTATATATGCGAATTTCAATGGTTTTGTGTGAGTAAAATAAGGTTTTGCAAATGCTAATTCCTAACTATATATGGTGTATAACCTATGGTTTTTTCAGTGAATATATATATATATATATATATATATATATATATATATATATATTTACATGACAGAATATGTAGATGTATGTGTGTGTGTGTGTATAGTATACTTATGCCATTTAAAACAAGCATTTGCAATGCAATAGGTCTCGCATTTATACGAGTTTGAGCTATTCACATTGCAAATAACAATGACTTTTATATTTGGTTTTGTTTTAAAAACATAAATAAAAAGTATTGCCATTTACAATGCCAATAACTTTAACTCGTGTAACTGCGAGACCTATTGCATTGCAAATGCTTGTTATCAGTAAAACACTGTATAACTGAGCAAATTTAATGGGCAACAGCATGTGCAGTTAGTTGAAAATAGGGCAGATTTTACATGAACGAAACAGAAAGTTTGAAAGTGAAGAAGAATGAGGACCCAACTACAAATCAAGTGTTAGTTTAGGTGCAAATTGTGCACCCACTAACTACCAGTTACATGGGGTGCATTAAAACTATCAGAATGGGGAACACATGCCAATTACATCAGAGAGGTGTGCAAAGCCGACCTATTGTACTATTTGACCCCACCCATCCCTGATTTACGTTAGGTTTTATTTGAAAGTTCAAAGGGTGAAACCACAAAGGGAAATTTGCAACAACACTGTAAATCCCCTTTTCAGATGCGTACAGGAGTTTGAAATTGGAATGGAAAAGTGGCACAAATGTAATCCGAGCCTCTTGAAGCAAGTTACTAAAAAGCAAGGGTGAATGTGAAAGTATAAGAGCTTTAGTGAGCGGGACAGGCTATTAGAAGAAGTGAGTCTTAGGGAGTGCGTGAGAAAGGGAACATGCCTGATCAAGTGAATAGGGGGAACACCCACGTCGCTCATGTATTTAAGGCTAAATCAGTACCAGGGCCGTGGCTGCACTGAGGGATTTTTGGGGTTTGTCAGGCAGTTAAGATGGATCTTAAAGTGTGCACTAAAGGCTGAGCCTGCACTCTGTGTATGGTGGCATGCAGGCTCTTGGGGGAAGGGACAAGCTGCAGTTTATGGAGTCAGCCACCTGTTAACTTAAACTGCTCCTTTGATTTTTTTTATTGGACTATCAGCCAAGGTTGTGTACAGTCAGTTACTATTATCGACCCACCAGTAACTCAATTTATTACACAAGTATAGCACGTTATTTAGATGTTCATATGGTTTTTGGATATTTTTATATAATTCCGTTAACAGTAGGCTGTTTCTATGCACTGTACTATGGGAGGGCATAGACATTTTTAGTTCCAATTGAGTTATTATGTGGCATGGCAATTCTGCTGAGCATATTCTCTGGCACAGTACATGTGAAACCCATGGTATACCCTGTAGTAACATGTAAAATGGATGGTATTTCTCTTGATTTTAACAATTGCCTTATTGCTCAGATACGTGTGTGTGTGGTGTGTGTGCGCGCCGCATCTGCATAATGTATGCCACCACTGCATAGTGAATGTGGTTGAAGATTGTGTGTCTAGTGAATGTGGTTGAAGATTGTGTGTCTCTGTAAAGAAGTAGGTGCCACCATGAAGTGGCTAGAGCCATAGTAAAGACCAATGACATACAGTGAAAAAGTGTGTCAAAGACATAATGTCATGTTTTTAAGAGATTCACAAACCTTGAGAACCACACTTGGCGACTTTTCAGGAACAGAATGGACATTGTGCATGTAGTGAAAAATAGTGTTAAAGCAACCCCAGTGAATCACATATTCACATCCTTTGAAAAGGAAGAAATTGCAGGTATGGGAAAACTACATAATTGTGAAGAACGTGGAAGCTGGTGATATTGTGTAACCCTCCACCTGCATAACGTACACATTGCATACATTAAAGCTATGAAAGGTTAGGTAGAAGCACGTATTTGTATTCTACATGAATGTCATACAAACTCTTGATATGCAAATTATGTAATGCATAACTGATGCAAGGTATGGCCATAAATGAATGAGTCACAAAAATGTCCTTCCTTGTGCACATACAGAAGTGCAATTGTACAATGATTAAGTTACGTCATTTTCTATAACCTTTGTCAATGTTTCTCAATGAGAGGGGTGTTTGCGCACATTGTACCTCTAAATGTTAAGCTCAAAGTCAGACAGATACAATGTATTTACACCTCTCTCATTTCTTGTTGTGGTGGTTTCTTACAGTGATGCCTTTTTATTTAATATTTGTAGCAGGAAAGATGTGATTGTGCCTTTATTAAATTGAATGTTTCTTGCTATCTCTACAGTGTGACGGGCTACTTTCCACCTAACGTGTTTCAGTTGTGTTGTTACCATGCAGCGGTGCTCTCTTCTGTACAATTTACCTAGACTGTAAGCAAAGTTTGCCTTTTGTGGAGAACAAAAAAGTTCTTTTTAGGTCTCGGCTAAAGAACCCTTCAGTAGACTGCTGGTGACCTCCTGTTTCCAATACACAATACAGAATCACAGTGGGCTTTTGTTCAGTCCATTACTCATGATTTTTTGATGGTTTTGTTGTCCATTTAATTTCTCTGTTCCTGGTTGAATCCCTTGCCTCTCTATCCTTGTGTTTTTCTTGTATTGGGGCATTTCGCTCTCTCAAGGGGAGATTTACGAAAAATTCACACAGCGTTATACGAAAGGGGAGGAGCGGGAGCGCACCAGATCTTCAAAGATGTGGCTCTCTTCTCTCCTTCCCCTTGCGCCGGCGCTGATTACACACGGTGTGTGTGTGAGTCCAGCATCGGTTTTGCACAGGAAGGATATCCTTCCTGTAAATTATATGCCTAGACACGAGGGAAAGCTTTCCCCCCTTTGTATGCGTGCTGTACAGTCGAGAAAGGAAGGAGAAATTAAAGCATTTCTCCTTCCTTGGGCCTAGTTTTGAAAGGGCGTAGTCTTCTCATGCTAACCCACAGTACAGAAGCACGACAATACAATACAGACCAACATTTATGGCCATGAGGCAACTTATATATAAATACAACAATGTAATGCACAAGATGACCCAAAAAAACACTTGTATTGAGAAATAGTAATAAGGATAAACACATACAGTATAACAAAAATACTAAAGATAAACACATGTGCGAACATATAAAAGAGGTCCCATCGATGTATTCCCTATTGGTAAAGAAAACACTGATTTTTTGACCGCGACAATTTAAAAAAGAGCTAATGTTAGCAGCTAGTCAAACCTTTAATTGTAATAAGAAAAGGGGGCCAGCACAAATAATAATGTTAAAAAAACATTTCACACATGCTACACGATACATTTAAAAATTGAGGTGGGAAAAATGCATATAAGCATATAAGAGAACGAGAGAGACAAACAGAACAAAAAAGGAAATGAAAATATGAGGAAAAGAAAAAACAACAATAATATTTACTCAAAATACCAAAATCAGTCTCACCAAGACAATGTGTAATAATCAGGGCTTTCCAGGTCCACCCAAGCGCAGTATATATCCGTAATAGAAAGCCGGAAATGAAAGTCAGTACCAGAGAAGTAGTCACGATCCAAAATTCCATACAAAAGGAAAAAGACGATGCTGGTGAGGAAAAGGTCCCTGCTTATAGAACAGACATTGTTGTATTTATATATAAGTTGCCTCATGGCCATAAATGTTGGTCTGTATTGTATTGTCGTACTTCTGTACTTTTTTATGGTTCTTGTACTTTTCATGTATATTCATGTGAGTCTTTTAACTGTTTTCAAAAGAAATTGATAAATAAAGAAGAATTTCCCAAGACTGAAGACCTTCTTGATTTGTTTAGTGCACCTTCCTTTTTGTCCTTATTCTGTCTTATGAATTTGCACATTTTAGCAGCTGGTGCTGGAAGTAGTTGCACTTAAAAGTTAACTTTTTGAAACTAAGAAAGTAATTGTGCGTGACCTCGGTTAGCTGCTTTGTTCTTTTGTTCTGGTTAAAAAAAAGAATTGGCAAAGCCAATATGCATCACTGCCAAGACCTACTGATTTTGCAAATGCTTAATTCATTTGTATAACTAAAGCCTCACATAAAAATTAACACACTTGTTAAGGTATTCCAGTTGCTTGGATTTACACAGCACTTTCATTAAAAGACTAAAACACGCTTTGCATATTATAAATAATCTCTCTTTCTTTAACACTGTTATTTCTAGTTTGATTTATTTGTTCTACCAACTGCTTTTTCAGGGCTCTTTAAAGTACTTTTTTCGTGCTCCTATGTATTTTCGTATGCCAGTACTTGTATGTTTATGCCAATAAATAAGAATATGTTTAATTAAACAAGGTACACACATTTAAATATTCACGTATCTTCTCCAAGCTAAGAATGTGCTACAGTTATGTCTAGTTTTTCGGGAGAAGACCAGACAGATAGGTGCTGTGAAAGTTAGACTCTCAAAGTATTTTAAAGTCATAAAAGTATGAACAAAAGGTAGGATTTTAAAACCGAAATGTTGTAAAACACCTCAGTTCCCAAAAATCACCAATATGAAAACTGGGTCAAGAATACGATAAACACCCCCTCGGTGGTTACCATTCACATTTTACCACATCAGGGTTGTCTTCCTGTGAGGTGGCTACGCTGCCATAGCAGGAGCCGCCTCTGGAGTAAGGCCCAGGTACCGCGGTTCTGCTGCTAGCCGTGTGTAGAAGCACATGGGTGTGGAAATGTGCCCCTAAATCTGGTGCAGTGTCTCTGCCAGCATTCCATTTAGACCTGTCTGCACTACAGTCTTACATGGTGGTCTGGCATGGAGAAATACCACTGAAAGTAGTGGTGATTGACAGGCCTAAATCACTTGTCACATTCAAGCGATAAAGGTGCTTGTGGTGCCACTTGTGAACGGACAAAGGAAGGCTTAGATCTTCCCTGCTGCCCCTTTCGGTTCATAGTGCTCTGATCAGCTCTGATCAGACATTAGCGCTTTGTGAGAGCCGGTTAATAATTAACAAGGTATTTTGTGCATATTTTGCATGGTTATGTCCTGCATGAGTATGTTATGCATGGGTAGGATATGTATACGTGCCTAAATGAGTATGCTACATGTGTATTGTACATGGGTGTAGTAGTTGCCGCGTCCCATACAACATCTTCATATTACATTGTAGAATGTGTCAGTAAAGTGGATATATTGCATATATACTCTCCGTAGGGCATTTAATTGTGAGAGATTGTGATAGTCATATGAAAAGTGCTCTATTTGCTATCATTGCTGGAAGTATGGCTGGTGGTGTTTAATGACGCCAATGTTTTTATGTATACCTGATTATGTCTGTGCAGTTAAAAAGCATAAATAAAAACATTTATACATGCGTATGGTATGCATAAGTATGTTATGCATGAGTATGTTATTATGGGTATGTTGTACACAGAGTTATTGAAAAGGTAGGTGTGGTATGTATAGATATTTAGAGTACATGGTTATGGCATATTTGAATATGCTCTGTAAAGGTATGGTCTGCACAAGTATGACATAGTTATCCTACTCCCTCAGTTTAATTTGTAATAAAAACATTTTCTTGTCAGCAATTAGCTTGGCAAGGAGATTGGGACAGCTGGGGGCTCTGTCTTGTAAACATCCCTTTTGTAAAGTTTTTCATGAAAGGGTGGTGTTAACACCTATTCCTTCCATTGTTCCTAAATCTAGTTCTTCCTTTCACAAAGGGCAGGACATTGTTCTTCCAGAATGCTTTTCTTCTCCAGTCTCTACGGAAGAAGTGAGGTTACATACCTTGGATGTAGGAGAGCTCTCGAACTTTATTTGGAGAGGTTGCCACCCTTTTGTAAGGTGGAGTCATTATTCATTCATTTTTGTCTAGCTGGAAAAGGAGAAAAACTGACCACCTCATCTTTGAGTAGATGGGTTAGATCTCTGATCTCAATGGCCCAGGGGGTGGTGGGTAAGGTTCCTCTTTTGGGATTCAAGGGAAGTCCACTCGCTGCATCGCTTCTTCGACAGTGGAATTACCGAGAGCCACGATCTAGAAATATGTAGAGCAGCCATGCGGTCATCCCCTTCAATCTTCATTAAGCGTCATCAGGTTGAGGAATTCAGTCCACTTGATGAAGTATTTGGTTACAAAGTCCTCTCACCTATGATGTAAATCAATAAATCATGATTGCTTTGAGCAAACAACTAAAGTTGTTCGGTGTCGTTTTTTTGCTTTCTAGATCTCACTTGTAATGAATTCAAGGAAGGGAGGGACGCAGGGCTAATGGCATGCCTTGGTATGGTATGCATGGCTATGATATGAAGGAGCATGATATACATAAGTATGTCATACATGGGCGTGGTATTTATGGGTACCGTGTGCATGAAATATAAAGCGTGTGTGTTATGCAATCAAGTTACATGCCCTGATGGCCCAAGCAGGATGTCTGAAGTTAACATTGAGACCTCTGCTCACCAGAATGTTCGAGAAGTTGACAGCGCTAACTTCTATTGAGTTATTGCCAATGGTATTATATTCCCTCCTGATAAAAAATTTCCTGAACCTGGTTCTCCTCATCATCAACAACCGTAAACGTCCCCAAATTCCACACAAAATATTTTTTACATTGGGGAAATATTATTAAACAGTGTTTGGCAAACTAAAGGTCAGTGAGCGTGGGGGCGTGGTCAAAGGTATAGCTAAAAACAAAGGGCCTAATTTATGAGGAATTGGGGTCTGTCAGTGCGGCAAGTCTTCTTACTGCGCTGCCCTACGCCAATATGGAAGGGCAGGAATGCACCATATTTTTTAAATACGGTGCATTCCTGTAATTTCCCCTTGTGTTGGCGCACAAATTGCTGCCTAGCACCAACTTAGGCAGGATTGTTTTTGTACAGAAAGGGGCACCTTCCGTCACAAAAATAATCCAGAGAGAAGATTTCCTCTTTCTATGTGATTTGCAGAATGCAGCACACATGGAAAGAGGAAAAAAGGAGGAGAAATGTTTTCACTGGGGAGTCGTAAATTTTTGGTGCTGCCCCAGATTTAAGTGATTTTGAAAATATGGGGCAGCATCAAAATCCATAGGTGTTGCGTGGGAACACCCACGCAGCGCATATAGAACACCTCCTTGATGCAGAATTAGGCAAGGCACCAACTTGCCCTGCTTTGTCTTATTTTATATCTATGAGGCCATGCAAAGCCATGCAGGGTGACTTTGCATTGCCTCATATGTATGGTTGAGACACTTGCGCCACCAGAGCGTGAAAAGAAATTGGTGCTCGGGTGGGGCAAGCCTCTCTTAAATAAGCCACAAAATATTCTATATATTTTTTAGGTCTTTCACCATCAGGTACCTATATATAAAATAATGGGGAGTGTAAATGAAAAATAAATGTAAAAAGTTGTTACTCAGTGGGAAATGCACTGTAGTACATTATGAAACCTCTATTAGGTAAAGCAGTACATAGAGCTGTGTGTAACCAGAGAGACACAGAATTACATCTTGGTTGGTGCATTGGAGAATAGTGTATTTTTAGTGCTAAGTAGTCACATCCTGTGACAGAAAGCACCGTATGCAGGTCATTATTGTATACTTGCATTGCATTACACACAGTAAAATATAGACTGATACAAAATGTATGAAGTTTTACAACAAAATGGTTCTTCCAAAATATAGATTTTAGGAATGCCAGGGCTTATGTAATGCAATTTCTTTTTTCAAATAACTGTCCCTTCAACATCTCCTTAGGGGTACTAAGTGCTGTGTAAGTACAGTTATGATTAAAAGCAAACACTTCACCCACAGCTCTTTGCACTACCACTAAAAACAAGCATTTACAATGCAACGGTTTCGCCTTTGAAAAAGTTAGAGCTATTGGCATTGTAAATGACAACATTTTTATGTATGTGTTGGTTTTGAAAACAGATAAATAAATGGCACTGTCATTTACAATGCCAATAGCTTAATCTCTCGCAAATGCCACACACAAACACACAGACCCACACAGAGTCCCACACACATACATACCTGCAGAGCCACACACAGAGCCACACACACACACACACAGAGCAACACACACACATACACAGAGCCACATACACAGACACACACACAGCCCCCCCCCCCCGTCGGGACGCACCCTCCAGGGCCAGGTGCTGGTGACGAACGGTGCAGACACATCTCCTTCTGAGGGTTAAGGATGGAGAACGTACTGGACAGAGGGAGCAATGTAACCAGACTGATGGACACAGCCTCCTCAAGGAGTTTTGGGGATGGAAGGCATGGGAAAGGTGAGGTGGGTCACTAACTAGTTAATTGGTCGATGAACAGATTGATGTGTCTAACCTAAACTAACCTCCCCGAACAAGTGGGTAACACTGGAAGGTTTGTGTCGGAGGGCACCTTTGGGCTAACTCTGCTGAGAGTTGGCCAGGGTCGTTGGGTGTGCCCATGTAGATGGGGGCCTGTGCTTGATTTGAATCAGCTCAACTAATAATGCTGGGGGTGATTCCAGACCGCCATTACGGTTAATTACCTTTGTACAGACCCTGCTCCTTTTGTGATACCTGTCTCCATCGAGCTAGAAATGGAAAGGGACTACTAATACACGCTCCTTTACCCTCTTTGCTTTCCCCTTGAATACAACGAGTGACATAATTCATACATGTGAACAGTCCAGATTTAGGAGTGAGACCCCCCCGTCCCCCTCTTTTTTATCTGTATAAAATAGTTTTATTTTAGCTATCTCTCTCCAATATTTCCTTCACTACAATGTAGGTTAATAGGGAAAATAAGTCCCCCGGAATTCTTTTCAAAATCCCTCTCTTTTCAGTTCAGAATCTTGGCATGGGAGGAGGGATCACTGAAATAATATCGAGGGACAGAATATCGACCATCAAAAATATCGTTGACAAAATATCGACAGTCAAAATATCGAGTTTCTATCTACAAACAGGTAATTACAAAAATATCGAGTTAAAAATATCGTTTACAAAAATATAGTTGTAAAAAATATCGTATTTACTAAAAACAGTGTTAAATTAAATTAATATTAATAATTAATTACTAAAATATACTTAAAATTACTTAAATTAACTTATATTAATTAAATAATTAATGAAAGTTAAATAAATATTTTTTTATTTCATATTTATTAAAACATATATATATAGTAACAAAATATAATAAAATAATACCCAAAAACTGAAAACTGACCCTGAACCCTAAAAATACCCCTTTACCCAAAAACCCAAAACTGACCCTGAACCCTAAAAATACCCTTTACCCAAAAACTGAAAACTGACCCTAAACCCTAAAAATACCCCTTTACCCAAAAACTGAAAACTGACCCTGAACCCTAAAAATACCCCTTTACCCAAAACCTGAAAACTGACCCTGAACCCTAAAAATACCCCTTTACCCAAAAACCCAAAACTGACCCTGAACCCTAAAAATACCCCTTTACCCAAAAACCCAAAACTGACCCTGAACCCTAAAAATAAAAACGAATTTTTTTACTATCTATATTATATACTTACATATTTTCACTTTCTATATTATTTACAGTCGATATTACTTCACTTACCTTAACCACTTGGATGCTAAGGCTGTTTTGGATCATTAATGCAATTTCCATTGAAATCAATGGAAACTCCATGACGAGCTGGGCTCGTCATGAGCGTCGAAGGGGTTAAAAACGATATTTTGGCTGTCTATATTCTGTCCTGTCGATATTTTGTCCAAACGATATTTTTGACTCGATATTCTGTCCAAACGATATTTTGGAGTCGATATTATGTCTGTGCACCGGGTGGAGATGGTGTTTTGCTGCACAAACAACCCACACAATGGACCTCATCATTCACCACAGAGGCGAGGGAGCACCCTCCCGCCCCGGCCCGGGATAATGAGCACAGAGACGCCGGCTCCGGGCCTAGCAGCCAGGGCTAAATTAGTGAACAAGGCCATTGAAAGCAGGCTGACTCCACGCTAAACTGCCTTAAGTGTCTGTTTATTAAATCAGGGCATCAGAGTGCTGCGTGGAGATGTGCACAAGCCTTGTAAATCACTAACCTGCTGACGCAATCTTGGTGCAGATGGTAGAAGTGCACACTAAGATGTTAGGCCAGATTCAAGCTTACACAGGGCACTGCATTTCTATAAATGTAATAAGGCTAGGACACGAACGGAAAGGTAAAGTGAAGAGGGAACACTCTAAAATCTGCACTCCATCAAGGGCCGCAAGTATAACCTGCTGCTTTCTTCTTAATGGTAAGAATTCGCACCACGTTTTGCCTCCCCATTCACATGTACAATTTGCCGGCAAACACAAAGTAGTCTCTCTGCCAGCGTTCTATCTTATCCTTGTTTCCTGTGCGTGAAATATCGCAAAGAACTCACGAGGCTGCTGCATCGGAAGCTCTTCTTGGGCATAATTCAAGCTCCATAAATCTAAGCTATTTGCTGTTCATCTATCTGGATCCACTCTGGTTTTATAAGGTGGCTGCTGTTCCATGAATGCTTTCAGTACAATGCTTGTGTGTTTGATGTATTGAGTCAGTCATGCATGTGAGCTTCAGGGCATCAGAGTGCTGTGTGGAGATGTGGCGGCCACCGCAGCGCTGGGCAGACTGACCCCGAGCGGCCACGGGGGGACGTGGCCCGCCAGGTAATGCACCTCACCAGAACCTGAGAGCCCTGCTGCCTGCCATGCATTCACCGTGTGCCCCGTTTGTGTGGACTGCGGCTCACCCACTCCGATTCCTACGTATTCATCTAATAACCTCCTCAAATAGGTCAGCATTTCCTGGATTACAGTTTCATCCGCAGCACTTGATGCTACTCCAATACTGGCACCCACACACACGGCTGTCACAGTGCACTATTCTTTTGCTGTGCAGCACCTCCTGTCAGTACTGTACTGGGGGGCCCACTCACTGCTCTTATTCTGCCCAGTTATCACTAACAGCGCCTCTAGTCATTGGGTAATAGCACTCAGACTCGGTTCCTTAGGGCGGGTCTGACTTCTGCACGGGCACACGGAGAGCGGGGGGGGGGGGCCGGGAACGGACAGCGGGAGGGGGGGCGGGAAGGCAAGGAAAAACAGCACGGGCACACGGACGGAGGGGGGGGGCCGGGAACGGACAGCGGGAGGCAAGGAAAAACAAGCACGCACCTGGACTTCCTCCGTCGGCGGTCGGCCGCAGAATGGCCAAAACAAACCTCGACGAGCAAAAAAAATAAACCCGGCCCACCGCCGCACTGACTTGCGAGGCGAAACCTAAAAACAGCTCTTTGTCATCACAAAGGTTGGAATGTTTCACAGGTATCAAGCACCCTTTACAATTGCAGATTAACTAATGGGTCACATTTGCATTTCTTTCAGGTGGCCAGGCACCCTGACACAAAAGCTTTTCATGGAACAAGAGACTCAGCGGAAGCATTTTAAACGTTCTAAATTAGCTGTCCCAGGACTGCTCTACTTTTCCTAAACCAAAGCAAGTTTTAAAATCTAGGCAAAGTGAAGCTGGGGAATGCAGGACCCCCATCTAATGACTCCATGGCCCCCCTGGGGGTCATGCCCCACAGATTGAAGACGTCTGGCTTAATAGGAGCCAGTGGTTCCTGGTGGGGGCCACAGGCTGTCATTTTTGGGAACCGGTACTTATTTTTCCTCATCAGACATTTACCGGGAGCAAGACAGGGAAACAAACACAAAGGAGAAAGACACAGGGAAAAAAATGGCCATGTGGGACCGGCAAGCGTAAGATAAAATGGCAGGGAATGTTTGGATAAAAGAGGCCCGAGGTGGATTCAAGAATAGCAGCCTTGGTATTCGGAGTGCTGACATTTAATAGCACTGGCCGCCACCTTCTGAGAAGCGCCTTGGGCACAGCACTCATTCTTTTACAAATTAAGCACTTCCAATTATGCCCAATAAAACCCATGTTCAGCGATTATAAGTAAGCCTCTGGTGCAGCATTTAGATATTTTTATTTCACGTGTATTTTACTTCTATAGTTTTATTTAGCCGAGGTTTAAGATATGCAGAAGGCCTCATCAGAAATTTCTAGATGCACTTAGGGGAAGCCAGGATTAGCAGCTCATGTGCTGGCTTACTTTTTGTTTGGTACCATTGGCACTCCCCTTTCTATCTCTGACCTCATGGTATGATCACTTGGATTAGTTTCAACACCCCCTAGTTCTCGCATTCCATCACCAGCAAACAAGAGTGCTGTAAGCATCCCACAACTAGAGCTGGAAAAAGCACCTAGAAGGCTCACTAGGCAGAGTGTGGGCCTGATTTAGATTTGGGTGGTAGTGGAAATCTGATTTATGGGGAAAAGCGATACAACAAGTAATTTGTTTTGTCTTGCAAGCTAGATAACACGTTTAAAGAGGGTGTAAGATATTGCACTGTTAACACAAAATACTACCTGTCATACTGGAAAATGGCAGTTTAAAGCAATTGCCTAAGCTACGGTTTAAACTGTTAAATATGCGTTTCAAATTGAAAATAGATATTTTCGCAGAACCTACAAGTAATAACAGGCACTTTTCACTCGCTAGTCACGCACAGATTGCATGCTGCTTAGGCTAAATTAATCTGTAAAAACGGACACGCAAATTATTGTTATTCATGCAACAAATGGCCAACGCTGTCCTGTTCTATGACCAGAAACATAAAAACACCAAATTTTAAGTGTCATGAAAAATGAAGAGCTAGTCACCCCTCGTGGCATTAGGCACCACTGCCCAAACAAAAAAGTTTTTACACGGTTGAAACATATTTAAAATAAAAATCAAATTTGGCAAATTCTTCCTTCGAAACTGGTCAATAATCATTTGATTATTAAATTCAAAATAAAATATTCGATAATAAATATTTGGAAAACAACATTTCCAAATGAGCGGTATTGCTGTTTATGAGAGTTATTCATTAATGCTAAAACATAAGTTTCTATTCTAAAAGACGCTAAAAGCCCGGTCACCCCTCTCTGGCATGTCTGCCATGACACCTTTCCCACAGCTCCCTGCTCATATGCAGCTGTCTCTTACTCTGGTTACAGAGGCAGCTGCTTGTGTCGCCCACGCTGACTGGGACCAACATTTTGCCCAGGAGGTCGCTTGCCTCATGCCAGTTTTGGCCGCAGCCTGACATACCAGACTGTAAACACCTGTGCCAAGCAGGGGCGCATCTGAGGCTGCCCTTTCAACTACCACCATCAATCGGATGCATATAGGCATGACGCAAGTCTTAAAAAAAGAAGTGGGGGGACTAACCAGGCTAGGCAGTATGCAAGTGACATCATGCCAAGTGCCATCACAGCGCATGATGTCACGACGCGTGACATTGCACGTGACACAACAGGAAGTGACCTTACTGGATGTGACATCACTAGAAGTGACATCAGATATTAAGACCTCATGCAAGTTTATCAGGTATATCATGAAGTACAGTTAAACTCACTATGAGGTTTAACAAATGAGATTTGCATTGGATTGTGCCAAAAAAGTGGCGCAATCCTGACGAAAAATCTGAGCCTCAACTAATATATTTATTTTTTAAAGCCTGCCACAAAGAAATTGGCAACAAGGAGAAGCATGGCAGTAGATATGTTCTGCTTAATTGGTTGCAAAGTCTGCTTTTAAAATATTTTATGAGTTAAGGCATCTGCTAGTATATATATTTTTTTTAACTCTGTCACAAAGAAATTGGCAGCAAGGAGAAGCATGGCAGTAGATCTGTTCTGCTTAATTGGTTGCAAAGTCTGCATTTTAAAATATTTTATGGGTTAAGGCATCTGCTGTAAAAGGTGCCCAGTAACTCTCAGGGAATATTAATCATGGTGAGATAACTCTGGAGGCGAACGCGTTTGTTGGAGAGATCATCTCTTCCGGAATGCCCAAGATCTCTGCCAGGATGGCGCCTCTCAACCCGCCACGAGGCCGTTGCCGTGTGCGGTGGGGCCTGCGATCCTGTGCGCCTGCTGCACCCTGGGCCACTGGTCCCTGGACCCGTCCTGCCTGCCCCAGCACATCTAAGGTCTCACTGCTCACCTGCGGACACCGGCATGTGTCAAAGTGGGCCCACCACATGCCGGTGCAAGCTCCAGGCCCGCGACCTTGGCAGCCTCGTCAGACCATCACGGCCACGACGACACAGACCCGCAGTACTCCTTTCTCTTTTACGTACTCGGCAGACACAGCGGACAAGTAGGTCACACATTTGGAACTGAGTCTTGATTACACTATGGCAGAGAACATTATTTATGGCTGCGTTTATGTCACTATACTCCCTTTGATTAGTGGTGCCACCAAGTCTATGCATAGCATTACAACAACACATGTCTGTGGGCCCATGCGGACTACTGCCCTCGGTCTACGTTGCGCTCGAGTAGGTCACACAATTGGAACTGAGTATCGATTTTTCAATGGCAGAGTACATATCATTGCACGCAAGGAGAGGTGTAAGAGGATGACGCATTGCAGTCTGGAGGAAAAAAGGATCATCGTTACGGTGGTGATCTAACACTACCGACAACTGCCCTGGTGTCACTAATTCTGTGCATCACGAGCCAACGGCACGTGGCTGTGGGCCACTGTTAACCGCTGCCTCCGGCCTACACTGTGGTTGAGTTGGTCACACATCTGGAACTGAGCCTTGATTTAGCAATGGCAGAGTACAGATCATTGTACCGGCATCATCGCAGACTGCATCCCCTCTCAGCCCCAGTACCACTGAGTCTGTGCCCCGACATTCATGGACACTCTCTGGTTGAACATTGGTGGTGTCTGAGTCTATGGACTAGGGGGTAATTTTCATCCTCATGTAGCTGATACCGAATTGTTGGTGGAAACGAGGCAATAGCATTCCACTCCTCCATTTGCTGCTTCTGGACGGCTAGTGCCCTCTGCATCATGTCCTGGAGGACACCTTCCACTGTCCCCCATTACCCTCCACCACATTCCCCTTGGATATCATCGAGGACACACTCAGTCCACGTGGCCCTACCTTAGTGGACCGCAAGTCACCGTCCCGTGGCAGTGTGCCTGTGCCGGCAGCTATGTATCCGGGGCCACTAACTCTGTGCAGCCCAAGTCAGTGACCCTGTCTGATAGAATATCCGCTGCCTCCGGCCTCAACTGTGGTCCACCAGGGCTCACACATCAAATCGAGTCCTGACCGGCCTGGACGTCGCATCACCACAGGAGGCACACGCCACCATCACCAGGATCACCTCCAACCGCCATCTGCCAGAGTCGAAATAGTGGTACTGGCAGACTAACGGAGTTGCTCACACCTGTCCTGGATGCCATCAACTGCCTGATACCCTGCTCAGCACTCCAGGTGCCACTGACTCAGTGCACCGCAACCCCTGGAAGGGGAACATCCTTTACAACGCAACTTTTACCACGCAGTGCCATTACGACGCAACTTTTACAACGCAAACCATTACAACGCATTGCGCTGGGGGGCGCTCTAGGATAGGGAATAGGTTTAATTTACTATCCAACACCTTCCCTACTATCCACGGGGACTGGAGTTGGAATAGTAAATTAAACTATTCACTATCCAGCGCCCAAAAGCACTATGCGTTGTAAAGGTATTCGTTGTAAACACGGCGTTGTAAAGGCATGCGATGTAAAAGTATGTGTTGTAACGTCATACATCCCCTGTGACGATGATGAGGAAGATGATGCAGGTGTAACACACCCCACTGCAGCTGCATCAGGTATCTCCCGAAGGGACACAATCCTATACAATTTGTTCACATGAGTGCGCTCAGCTCTAGTGCCCCAACTTCAGTGCGCTACAACTCACTGCCACTTCTGTTTGCATATTGGGTGACCTCTGTACTTGCTCTGGCTACCTCCATGTTGCTCAGAAGTTGTCTCTGTTATGCTGGTGTTTTCATTTGCCGTCTTAATGGTGTTTACTGTACATGTTGTTGCCAGCATCAAACACTCCATGCGGGCTGGCTTACACTCACCCAACACACATCCAGCACTTTGGATTGTGTACTTTTTGTTGTTTTTATAGTGCATTTTCCCACCAGACGTGTGGGATTTGCAGGCCTGCCGCTGGTTTTTGCTGCTTTTTGTATCGCGATTGGCCTCATTGAAACTTTGTTTTCATCAGTGTTTCGCATTTTTTGCGGCGTTGCATTGACTATATTGCGGACATTTGATGCGTTGTCGGGGGCCTATCGCATGGTTCCTCCGTGTTGTTAATACTTAGTCAACACGGCATTTTTTCCCGAGATAGACTGCGCTATGCAAAGTTGCGTTCAGCTACATTTGCGATGGTTATCACACGTTCTTGAGAATATACCCCTGTGTGTCAAGGTCGACCGCTACAATTTGCAACATTGACCAAAACCTTGCTCCATTACCATGGGGAAGCTGCACTCCTTGTGTGCTGCACAGGCTGACGGCCGCTCTGTGATGCTCTCAGTATTTCAGCACGGCACCTAGCCAATGGCCGCAGACAGTGACGAGCTGGACACAATACTGGCTGCCATAGAACAATTGTGTTCCGGTTTAGGGAGGACCTGGCCTGGCAGTTCTGTCTGGAATATCGGCTGCATAATTTGTAGATGGCGACACAAGGTTTATTTTTGCTATAAATTATTGCATTCTGGTGGAAGGGACGTCTATCCCTGTGCTTGGAAGTTTTTGCTTTGGTTATTAGAAATTCAAAAATGTTGTTTATGTTATTTTCTACAGAGGTCCCTGAAGAAGGGATTGTTGTAATCATGAAATGCATTGGGCAGGGTTATTGACATTGTGAAGACTGAAGCTGGAACTTTGGATTGAATTTCTATTACATTTTAGTTTTTTGTAAATCATTCCAAAAGTATTTTGTCAATTTCTGTTGCTGATGATTAAAACAGACATGTCAAAACTAAGTATAATGTATGGAATTATGGAAAAATCGTTCTGGTGAATTTTGTTAATTACATTACATTAATATTATTGAGGATCTGAAAAGTGAATTTACACTGTGCAACCTGTTGTCGATAATGCCCGCGCCCTATAAACCTATCTGCTTAGATCTGCTAGTAAGTTTTTAGTACCTGCACCACCAACCATCACACTTAGAAAAATAAAGAATTCATTATAGGACACTCGCTGGTAACAATAGCTTGATAACAATAAGTAACAGGAGCTATGTCTACTCAAACACCCCATTACAAGATGGCGCCCACACATCACGTAATACACTCTCCCATTAACATGTAATTAACTCACTGATTGACAACACACCTCCACTATATAAGGGATAGGGGCCAACCTTCCGATTACCGGTGGAGACAGGGAGAAGCATGCAGGTGGATCGGCCCTGCTACTACAGGAGAACCGTGAGTAAAATAGATAGGGAAAACCCTTTCAGTATGTAAGACAACATCTCTCTGGCTTTATTAGCACCTAGCCTTTAACCCCTTCGATGCTCATGACGGAACGGTTCTGTCATGAGCATCGGTCGAGCTGTGCTCATGACGGAACCGTTCCGTCATGACCACACCCATTTACATTGGGGCCCAGCACCGGGGGTAAATCTGCACCGCACGGAAGGTGTTAAACAATTGTTTCTTAAAAATGAATCCTCATTAATACATGTAATGTCTTTTTTGTGTCAAACCTGCTAAAATGCGAGTAAGGTCTGGTTTTATGCATAGTTCACTGACTCACTTAGAATCTTTTTGGCCTGATAAGTGGGGCACCATAAAGCTGCACACGTCCATGCAGAGGACTGTGTCGTTCCCCACAGGCCTCCAAAACTATGCAATCATAACGAAATGTGACAACTCCGTGCACTGTCAACTTCCCCTAACTGTACAGGGCAAATCCCTCCAGCATGCGGGGATCATCCCTGGACTCTGTATAACACTTACTAAGTTTTTCTTAGGCTCCAAAACAATGCGGTTTTGTTTCTCAACAACAAACTTTATTGACAACAACAGCGGGATACAACGTAACATTTTAACACTATTTTCTTTGCCTTCTCTCATTTCACAGTTCCGGAGTGCCCTCGCTGATCTCATGAGGTCCTGACACTAATATTAAGGGGTGAGAAACATGATGTATTTTATAAAAAACAAGACAACAGTGTCTAGAGGTTTGCCATCAATGGTGGGGCCTACTTTTCGGTATTATCTATCCAGGCAGCTATGGTTCACATGATTACCTTATGAATGAGCCTTTTTACAGAGTCACATCAACCTGGGCACTTTACCTAGGGGTACTGTATGAATGACAGAGTAAATGTATAGATATAGAACTACACTGGCAAAATCTTATCATTGATCTTATACCTATTTATGTATGTCTGTCACTATGCAGAGATAAATCATTTTAAATATTCACATCACTGTTAATATACATGCACTTATGCCAACCTATAGCGATAATATTCACGCTAAGGTTAATGCGCACCAGGCCCTCCAATGGATGACCCGAACAACCTATCATGACAAGATAATAACCATACTATACTTTTGTCCTACACTTTCTCTCTTTTCAGAAAACGCTACTCCCTTCTACAAACTTGGTGGCACTGGTTAGTTCAGGCCGCCACTGATAATAAAATTGACCTTCCTTTGGTCCTGAAGAAGCGATTTGGATCTCCTTCTGAGGCCACATACAGAACAAAACATGTTGAGAGTTATATATGTCCATTAGGGATATATACCCAGCTACAGAGGGACATAACATTTTCTAGAGCAGCACTACACACTTTGTTCTAACAATGACAGAGGGAGCACCCTAATAAATAGTACCCACTCTCCCGCCAGTCATTTTTTAACACACCACTTTAGACTTCACTGCCACTTACACCCACGCACCCAAACAGCTTCTCATCAAAAGATCTCTGATAAAGAGACCCTTCGGGGGATCCATAGGGCATTGCAGCGCCGGCCCGACGAGGAGCAAAGCCTAAATGATGAAGCATGACATCCTTCGGGGTGTGTGTGGGCATTATGATCAGGGACACCCTGTCCCCCACAGATAGATTAGCAAATGAAAAAAAAGTTTCTTCCTCCTGCATCCTCTACAAGGAACAGTGACTCCCTTTGAGTACTAGTTACTTTTCGTGAGCAAAGGTCACTGGACCTAATAATCAGCTCCTAGTGACACTCCTCTCTATAAATAGGAGTCTTGAATTCACCTCTGCCCACTTTATTCCACTGTCAAACAGTACTTGCTATTTTATCTCGCTCTTGCTGGTTCCTGCTTTCTCCTTTGTGATGATTTTTCTGTCTGGCTCTTTCTCCTTCTTTTCACTTAGTGTGTATTTCACTCTCCGTCTCACAGTCAATATCTGAAGTGGACCAATAAGTGCCAGTCCTCAAAATGAGGTGTCAATGGGCAAAGTCGGCCCTATAGTGCCCTGGGCAGAAATAAATTTGGTGTCCTCACTGCTTCTGAATAATGAAGCCACTTTTGTGTTCAGAAGTCAGTGTGTGGCTGTCTACATCGAAACTGTAACTAGTCTCTGAATGAAAACATTTCAGCACTTCCCGCAGCTCACCTGGATCACTCACATATTAGCTCCTCACGCTAGTGCCAAGTTGTTTGTTGAAGGTGGTGGGGTCAGTACTGAATTTGTGCTGGTGGTTTCTGGTGCTCAGCACCAGGATTTATTTCAGAGGGCCGGTACTTTATATCTCTTCTCTCAAGGTCAAAATTCCTGATAACTTTTCAAAATAATTATACTTGCCTGGTTGACTGCCTGATATGTCTTCACAGCTTGGCCCAGCCTGGCTCAGACAAGAGGAATGTGCATTGTTCATCATGTTAGTGATGTCATCACGCCTTCTTTTCACAGCCCCTGTCAAGTCATATAATCTTTATTTGGTAGAAAGGACCATAAAAGCACAGGATAAAACAAGTTACAAACAGATCACACCCAATAAAATCACAAAAATAAAATTACTCAGTTACACATCATCAATTGTCTTTTCGTCGTGTCGTGACTGAGTCACACTGCATACTTTTTCCTTAAACTTCTCGCCTAGGTAATAACATTCAATACAGTGAAACAGATTGTAGGAGACTCACAGCGTTGTAAAAACAGTAAATCTTCTTGATGTGTTTTAAAACATTTACCTACTAAAATTAGGGGTAAAAACGGGGTTCTAAAAGCTGAGTGTAAAGTACAGAATAACATAAAGTGTTTGGTGGACTGTATGGACACTGACTCACATGGGCAGCGGGGGAATGAAGTGAACAATGTCCTAATAATGGGGAAAGCCAGCAGGAAGTGAGTCATATTTATCCAGAAGCGGATAAAATAAAATATATGTTCTGGTGCCTTTATCCATAATAGATAAGGCTCCATTACTTCAAAAGTTCACAAAGGGATATGCGCCTGGATAGTTACCATGCTCAGAGCTTTCTCAAGTCTCATCTTGTCTCTGTGGCCATGGTATGTGCCCTTTGCCAGAGCCTTCGTGCCTGAGCCAATCTCACTAATACTCTCAAAAACACTAGTTAATCCTAAATCATGATGTGTGTGTTTTTTATATACTTGATCCAAGGAACGTCTAGCATGTTAGTCTGAGTCAGACAATCCTCTAATATTCTCCTGATGAAGCTTAGCTCTGGAGTGGACCAGATTTTAACCCACAACAAAATAGGTGCCAATCCAACCTTATCTTCTATAAAATCAAGGCCCATTTCTTTGTGACTAATAAAACTTGCTGTGGATCTGGGAATCGCTAAAAGCCTTGCTAATTAATTGTCTTCTTCTACCTGGAGGGTCTTTACAGGTCTTTGTCCCCAGACTCCTGTGCCGTATGTCCCAACCGGCAAGCATTTACATATGTATAGCATTATCAGTTCTTTTGGGGGATTGTTTCCTAAATTGTTTGTGAACCTAAATAAGAATTCACAGGCCACCTCCAATGACTGGGATTTTGAGATTCAGACTGTCCCAGTTCAAATTGGTGTTCAACTGAATGCTCAAATAGCAGAAATCTGCTGTTTTCTTTATTGGTGTATAAGCGCACATAAAACAACTTTGGGGCAGATTTGCAAGCCCCCTGCGCCAACAGTACGTCACTTTACGTGACGTACTGGTGGCGCAGGGGGCTCCTCCATATTTACAAGGAGAGGAAAAGCCACCCTGCGTGACTTTTCCTCTCCTTGCAAATACGGTCCCTTCACACGCAGCACTTTGCGTGGAAGGGGCGTTCCATGGGTGTTGCTGTGGGTGTTCCCACGCAACACCCATGGAACAAGACAAATCTCCAGATTTACAAGAAATTGTAAATCTGAAGATGCGTCTGAATGCTACACCACCCTAGAGGTGGCGTAGCAAGGCCCAACAAGGAGAAATGTTTTCATTTCGCCTCTTTTTTTCCTCTTTCAATGCATGCTGCATTCTACAGCACGCATTGAAAGAGGAAAATGGCCGTAGTGATTGTTTTTGTGCAGGAAGGTGCCCCTTCCTGCACAAAAACTATCTCCCCACGACGCAGGCATCCTTGCACCATGGTGCAAGGGTGCCTGAGCCAGTGCATGGCTGCAGTTTGTGCGCCAGCGCAGTGGGAAGCACAGAGGTGCGACACATTGTTGTAAATATGTTGCATTCCTGTGCTTCAGAAGTGCCTCCGCGTGGTGCAGCAAAAGTGCTTTCGGTGTCACGCTGCGGCACTTCCATGTAGATCTGCTCCAACTTTGGGTCTTAGGCCCACATGTAAAAATGTAGGATTTATCATTGTTTACCTTAAGGTTTCTCCCCTGCTTTAAACTATAAAACCCATCTTAAAGAGCTTTCAGGCCATGTGCGGCGCGGGCCAGGAGGACAGCATCTTCCGCGTATAATAAAACTGGGACTGGTCGCAATTCAATTTTTGGGACGTCAAGGGTATAGTCTATTAAAAAGAAGTCAAGAGCATTAATATAAAAAAGAAATAAAAAGGGTGCCAGGATGTAGCCTTTTCTCACCCAACGGGTTACTTCGATGGGGGGAGTCTGGTCACCAGACTGGGAGTAGCGTACTCTCATATTTGTGTCTTGCTGAAGACTTTTTAACACATGCAATAGGGATGAATCCACTCCGGCAAGTCTCATGATGTCACATAATTTATTTATTTCCACTAAGTCAAAGTCATGGGAGAGGTCCCTCTCCTGGCCTTGACATAGTTACTCAAAATTGGGAAAAGATTCACTGTTGTACCCATTCCTGGGGGAATCCCAAATTGTGCTTTGGTAAATAAGGAGTTTCACTCGCCCAAGCTTCCAACTTCTCTAAAATGACCCTGCCAAATATTTTACCCAAAGAGTCAAGCAGTGCAATTAGGTGGTAGTTGGATGGAACATTCTTATCACCCTTTTTATATATAGGGACTGTAACTGACTCAATTGACCCCCAACTATTATAGACCTAAAAACATTTGTGAGCATCAGGCCCAGAGATCTCAATTGTGTTAAAAAAAACTTCACTGGTACCCCATCTGGTCCTACTGCCTTCCCTGATGCTGAGTGGAGTATAGCTGTGCATACTTCCTCCACAGAAATAGATTTGCTCAAATCAACTGGTGCCATGCTAGTTGCAACCGAATCAGCAACCCTTGTTGATTACTGAATAAACTGCACAGTGTTCTTTTATACAATCATCACTGTGCCTGCTTGATGCAGCCTGTCTAAATATCCCATTGGATAATTTCATCTGGGGGCTGGCTTATCACCGAATGCAGGCTAGACAGGCTGTGAAAGCACAGGCAAACTTATCAGGGAGGCATGTGAGGAATAGATTAAAGTGCAAACGTTGTGTGTGCTTTGCTGCCTAGCCCAATACTGAACACCAAACTGCTGTTGGCATGTCATGCTCACAGCCCACTGGTACCCCTACTCCTCGACACCCACACACCAATTGCTGAGCTCCATACAGGGGCAACTACTGTGCAGCAGGCAGAGCAAGGTGAACAGTGGACATCCGACTGGCAGGTCTAGGCTGATTATGGGATCACCATCACCTGGTGACCAGCTGTGACCCACCATCCCCCCAATGTTTTGCATGCAGAGGGAACCATTGTTGGCAATGAGTCTCCAGTGTACCTATCAAATCTGAACCCCCCACAGCCAAATTATTCCTCAGAACTGTATCAGCCATAGTGAAGTGTATGAAAACACTGCTTGTGTGACATCCAGACATTACAACCAATCCAGATGGCCAAAGCCAGGAATTTAGTAGATGACTTTCCAGTAGTGGGCGAAAAGCCAGGAGTGGCTAACAGTGTTAGGTGTCAGGGGGGCTGGCCTCTTAGCTGCCAGTGATATAGAGCTCTCAAGAATCTCATGTTCATGTGTGAGTAATATATTCAGTACAGGTTGAATGTGTGCATTCTATTATTTGTTGGATCAGCGGGTTCCCATTATGAAAACAGAATTATAGGTTTCTAAACGTTACAAGCTGTGATACATTTTCTAAGATGCTGTTGTTTACCTTACATGTTGGTAAGATGTACCCAGTAACTCTTTGGTGCAGATAGGCGTTGCTACGACAGGATGAGAAGAAGGCCAGAGGGCCCCCTTGATATAAGCCCGGCCCTGACAGCCCAACAATCACAGAGCATTCTCCCTGCATCCCAACTTAGTTCCCACTCATTGATCCGCAGTCTTACGCTCCCTGCAGGTCCATTTCTCAGACCCAACACTCTGTCACTCTGAGGTTTATGTGAAGATCTACAGTAAAGCAGTCCTGAAAAAGGTGCAGCTCACTGTTATAAAGGGGGCCTCTAGTTGGCAGTGGTTGGCCTCTTTGTCCAAGTAGGTACCCTTGCTTCTAGTCAGGGTAAGGGAGTTACGCCCTTAGACAACCACTGCTCACCCCTTTGGAAGCTTGGCACAAGCAGACAGGCTTATCTCAGAGGCAGTGTGTGAAGCATTTGTGCTCACATACAGTAATACAGTGAAAACCCTACAAATAGACACCACACCAGTTTAGAAAAATAGGAAATCTTTATCTAAACCAAACAAGACCAAAATGACAAAAATCCACCATACATATGTCAGGATATCTTCAAAAATCGGTTATTCACAAAAACAAAGCTTGTAGCAACCAATAGCTCCACCTAGGGCTACTACGACGTTGTGACAGATGAAAATCCCAAAGTACAGTGCTGACCATGAGGTGCACAGCATCGGGTCTGGAGTCACATGGACTCCAAAAAACAGTACCTTGGCAAACAATGAAAACAAAGATGGTGCACGGAGTCGGGGAGGTGATGTTTCGTTGATGCTGGGTGACATTGGTTCCTTATGACCACTGGGAAGGTGAGGCATCTGTTACTTACTGCGATGCAGTGGCATCGAGGTGTAGGTTCCTTACGACAATGTGAGGTCAATGGATTCGGGAGGCCACCCACGTCAGGTATTGACTCCGCGATGATGAAGCACCGGCCTTTGTGAAGTCGGAGGCTGCAGTGCGAGTTGGGTGGTGTGTCGTGAGCATCACGAGTGATGCCCTCGGCTCCGGTGCAGGCAGCTGCTTCTGTGCCGTCTTTGGAGTCGATATGGTGCGGCGGCGGCAGGCGTCGGGCTGCAATTGAAAGTCGGGGCGGAGCGTCATGCACTTCACGAGCGCTGCCCACGGCTTTGTTGCAGGTCACGGTGTCATGTGTTGCCTGTGTCTGTGTTGCTATTATCCTCTGTGGCAGCTGAAACAGCAGTTCCAGGTGCAGGAGGACAGAGGAAATTAAGTCTCTGTGTCCCTGAGACTTCAGAACAGGAGGCAAGCTCTACACCAAACCCTTTGAGATCTTCTTTAAGCGGGATACACAGCACACGGCAACGTCTTTGTCCTCTCCTTGGCAGAAACAGTCACTGCGGGCCAACCCCAAAACAGCACACAGCAAAGGGGCAGTACTTCTCCTCCAGTTTTCCCAGCTCTTCTCCTTTGCAGAGGTTCCTCTTTAGTCCAGAAGTAATGAAGTAATCTAAAGTTTCCAGGGTGTGGGCCACAATATGTATACCACATTTACCTTTGTTCTCTTGTGGCGGAGAGTCTCTTAGCTCAGTCCAAGCCAGTTCTGTCCTCTCTGGTCCAGCTTCCTGAAATCTCCTGCCACTACTCTAAATACAGCCCAGGTCTATTCAGCCCAGTCCTGACTAATTCCAGGAAAGGCAGGAAACACCTCAACCCCCCCCCGTGGCTATCTGAAGAGAATGCACACCCCCAGCCCCTGTCAGTCCAAAGCCAGACAGTCAATTCACAACCCAGCAGAGTCACATAAGATGGCTAAGCAAGAAAATACCCACTTTCTAAAAGTGATATTTTCAAACACCTAACATAAAATTCATCTTTACTAAAAGATGATTTTGACATTCTGAGTTCAGGCATCCTAAGCTCCATTTCACAATCGTGTCCCAATGATAAGTTATACTTGTAAGATGTTACACAGTAGTTCCCATTCTATCCTATGGGACAGATAGCCTTTCAATAGTGAAAAATAAAATACACGTATTTCACTATTAGGACATGTCACACACACCAGAACATGTCCTACATTTCACATACACTGCACCCTGCCCATAGGGGTACCTTAGGCCTACCTGAGGGGTGTCTTACGTGTAAGAAAAGGGAAGGTTAGGTCCTGGCAAGTGGGTGCACATGCCAGGTCGACATGGCAGTAAAAGCCATGCGCAGACACTGCAGTGGTAGGTCTGAGAACCCTTTGAAAGGCTGCTTGTGCGGTGGCACAATCAGTGCTGCACACCCACAAGCAGTATTTGATTTACAGGCCCTGGGCACACAGAGTGCACTGTACTAGGGACTTAGAAGTAAATCAAATAAGCCCATCATGGTAACACCAATCCATTAACATAATTTACATTGAGAGCATATGCACTTTAGCACTGAATAGCAGTGGTAAATTGCCCAGAGTCCTAAAACCAACAAAAACAGGGTCAAACAATAGGAGGCCAAAAAGCAAAAGGTCTGAGGATAAACCCACTGAAAAAGCCAGGTCTAACACTCACCTAAAGCATTTAATGCAGTACGCAGTACTCTTCCCGTTAGCCTAACTTATGGTTTCTCTGGCATCCTCTATGTTTCTGGCTATTGTGCGTCCCTCACCTTGTAGCTGAAAGCGCCGGGACGCCCCTTCGCTGGGGCAGCTGCGCGCTATATAAGCTTCATTAACATTACCATTACGCAGTTCTCACTTAACCAGATTAAGTTAATGGTTAGTCCATCCCTAACTGACAAACACTATTTCCCCTTAAGATGTGCTCTGTGCTCTTGTAGTCATACTAGCGTTCCATAGGTATGTACGCAGTGACCACAGAAGGTCAGTCAGGACCAGGATAAGTACTCTGCGAGGTGCTTTATTGGTGTGTTTCTGGTACAGTTTACGCTTCTCAAAATTAATATGCAGGTTAGAATGCATCACAGTACAATGTTTTACTCTCCATTTGATTTGACATGCTTGGCTGACAAAGCAGTTCAGATTGTGTACTTGGATTTGGCATTTATGACTGTGTTTTCATTTTAAGCTTCTTCATTAGTTTTGATGTACATGACGTTTCTATATGGGAATTGGGTCTCTGGAATAAATGCAATTTTGTGGAGCTTCGTAGAGAAGTCGATATAACACGAGACTTCAATTCTTAGTACAGGCGTTGGGTTTTCTGCTCTGGCATTACCATTTTTGGTAGATGTGATACATTTCCCTCATTTAAACACCTTTTTTTAATGTGTGTTGCTGTTTTCAAATAAGTGTACTGTTCTAATCCATGTCATGATTCTCAAACAGTAGTATATTTTTAGGTCTCGCGACCTATCAATGCGCGCAAGGGCTTCTCCCAGCGTGTGCTGTGCGGCTTCTCCTCCCCTAATTACCAGCTTCCCCCATGTCTCCCTTGTGTGCTTCTCTCGTTGCTGCCTCCTTCGTGTACTTCTTGCTGTGTTGCTGTCTCCCTCGTGGTTTTCCCCCACCACTCGTGTTGTTCTCTCCCTTGTGAACCCACCCCACCCCCCCCCCGCCGCTTGCATTTCCCGTACTTGTCTTTATTTTTTTCCTTTATCGCTGTATTTTCTCTTTTATCCTCTTTCTGCTGCAATTCATTTTTTCTCACGTATAGTTTTTCTTCTTTTTCGTTACATTCCTTTATTTTCCTTTGTGTCTCCCTTTTTCATAGGTAATGTTTCCTATCCCACTGTTCCGTCGTTCCGAACGCTCCCTTTAAGCATCTTCACGACCCTTCATTTGTTACTATCCCTTGCTCTTCAATATCCCGTGATGTACGCAGACATCAATCGGATCATTTTATATATGAACGCTCCCCACAAAAACAGCACTTAATATCGCACGCGCACGGCTCTCTTCTCTCTCCTTTTGTGGGTGACTACCCCCTCACTGACCCATTAACAGCTCTTTCCTCCCTCAATAGCCCCAGTCTCTGCTTCCAGGTCTGTGCACTCCCCCCTCACCGCTCTCGCATCCTCTTCCATTATCTCTCCTGTTTAATGGTTCTATCTGCACTGGCCTCTCACTGCTGTCTCCAACTCTCAGTCCACTCCTTCCTTTCTCTATTCGTAGTGCTCACTTACTCACCCTTTACATCTGCAGCCTTGGCTCTCTCCCGTACTGCCCTTATGTCTGCCTCCCGTTCCGCCTTTCCCGTCTTTCCCCTTCCACCTCTCCGCCCCCTGCCTTGCCTTTCTCCCCTTCTGCCCTCTCCTGGCTCACTCCCCACAGTCCTCCTGTCTCCCCACCCCTCCTTTATCTCTTCCCGCTCCCTTCCTTCCTTGGATGTCCTCCAGAAATGTTCAGGTTACTGCCTCAGCATCCAGGGATGGTGAAAGCAGCCATGAAACACTCCAGTTTGAACACTGCCAGGTCCCTGTAATGCAGGACGTGCCCAGGTGCAGCCTTAGCCTGCCCCCTCGCACTGTCTATGCTACATTACCTCCTCCCCACCATATGGCTGGCCTGCTCTCGGATTTAGGGCTATGTTGGTGTACGTCATCAGTGAGCAGAGCAAAGAGGCCTCCGCCTCCCACTCCGAGATTCGGGTGCTTATGTGACGGGCGCCACTTGCAGTGTGAGTGTTTACTTTTTTTTTCATTGTATACCTGGCCCGTTCCTCTAGTGCCTCTTTGTTGACCTTTTTTTGTTTTATGCATTACTTCTGCAGTGCAGGGTTACTGAGAGACGGTCAGTAACTTGGCCGAAAAGTTAATCAAAATACAGGTTGGCATTCAAAACCTAACACTTAAATGAAACTTGACCCATGCGCACGTTCACAATTACAAAAGTATATATATATATTTTTTATAAATGCATCTTGCAGGGAGCGTGTTAAGGTTTTGCAATACTGATCCACTGGTTGTACGGCTACAGGACCATGCTGCTATTAATTTCGTCATCTTTGCCCAGCTGGAATTTAATCTGCCCACTAACATTTGATGGTGTCCAATGTTGAATACCTCTGAGAGGTCCAAGCAAATGCTTGCTGCAACTCCTTTATGCACTCTAGTTTTCAGGCCACCCCAAATGGAGGTACGCGGCCCATGCCATCTCATGCCACTTCAGTGCCACGGAACTCAGTGACGTCATGATTCGGAGCCTCTTGCCTCAAGCCTCTTGATATCATGCCAGAACTAAGTGACCTAGGACGGCTCATAGATATCAAAGATGTCTGTGTGGTCCTCAGTGACACGATGGGGCTCAAAGACCTCATAATGTAGGGGTGGGGGACAGTCAAATGACAACATAAAGCACAGTGACCTCACAACGTAGAGCATAGGGCCTTAATGTATTCTGCTTTGTGACATCCACGTACAATTCAGTGACACAGTAGGGTGTACTGACACCACTGTATAGTCTTAATGACACCGCAATACAGGCCTCTGTGTTGTCACAGCAGGGTTCAGCTGAACAACGGGGCTTGGTCACACCACACTGAACACGTCAGTGGTATTAAAACCTACATCTCAGTTACATCTCATTAGGATTCAGTGACCTGGCAGGAATCTGTGACATCACAGCAGAATTCAGTGGCCGTAGAGGTAGTCAGTGACTCAACAGGACTGGGTAACGTCACAAGATTGAGCTTCTTTACAGGACAAAATAGCTGAGTGATGTCACAGTTGAGGACTCTGTGGTGCCCTAGCAGGATTAAGTGATGTAGGGTTCAAACACCACAACATTGGGCTCTGTGGCATCATAGCAGAATTCTTTGACAGCTCAGCGCAGATGTCACAAAATAGGTCAGTGACACTAGCAGAATTCTCTGACCCATCAGGGCTCAGTAGTATTTCTTTGGAATTCCTTGACAAAGGCAGGCACGATGACATCACAACATGAGGCTCAGTGGCATCAGATCCGTGTTACCAAATAGTGTGCACCAGTCTCGAGTTTTGTTGATTTATAATATATGGTTTATGAGCCGTAGATAAAAAATATTCTAGGAGTATGAACGTTCCGAATAACAATTCTGCAACACAGGTTGTTCTGTGCAGTAATAGAACATATGTCTATAAAAAGTAACGCAGTGTTTTGTGAAGTTTGCCTCTTCACCTCAGTCTTGTGAAAATCCTTTCCATCTGAGTTCGAGTCCTCCTATCTGAAATGCAGATCTCATTCTCCATGCCAAGGAAGTTGAGGTATTGTTTCAAGAGAAATTAAACATGGAGTCAGTGCTCATCTCCATGTCAGTTAGATTTGGCCCCGGTAGTCACAATATGTTGTGCTGTGTTACAGCCCCTATCTGAACAAGCACTGGCGTTGCCAATAGGTTTCGCATTTGACAAAAATGACATTTTATATTTATATATTGTTATTGACAATGCCAATAACGATATATAAATATAAAATGTAATTTGCAAAACCAATAGCTCCAACTTTCCTACTGCGAGACCTATTGGCAACGCCAGTGCTTGTTGATTTTGGCTGCTTTTGTGTTGTCCATGCAGGTGGTGGGCATGACAATGGTACAGTTGCGTGATGTCAAGAATGTACCTGGGTGAACAACTGGAAGAAGTGGCGGCCGTCTCCTAAGAATAGTTTTGAGCATCTGGACTTATTTTTTTCACAAATTAAGCACTGCCTAAAGGGAAGCTCCTGAGTGGGAGGAGAAGGAGCTCAAGCAGATTTTTTCGGAGACTTCATGGGACACAATAATGAACAATTCCTGCAGAGGAATCCCCCGTGCCCAGAAGATACGAGCTATAGATAAGAACAGACCAAATGTTTTCTGAAAGGGCGTGGGCAGATAAATACAATACCACAAAGCCAATGGGATTGCACCCACATATGCGCTAATGGAAGGTAGTGTTGATGGCAATAGAAAAGGTTGCAAGCCTGTGGATCCCTGAGAATCCTTGTAGTGTAATATTGGGATGGATGACAGATGTTAATGAGGTTTGGGTTGGTCGGAAAAAGGCTTGCTCAGTGGTTAACTTAGTACTACTGTCTGACCAACAGCCTGGTTTAGCCAGATAGGGGCACCTCAGGGACCCCATGCATACGACTGGAACTTTAACTTGTGGAATATTCAAGGAATGGGAAGGACTGCCAGTGCTCTCCAGTGCTTCTGAACACTTTGCAGAAGTATATAGGCACTAACATACCTGAGGATTTACGAGCACCACCAAGTCCTATCAATTCAAGGTTCCTTGGGGAATCTGTGCCAGAGGTTGGAGCTAGCAGGCAGGGGCGCTGGAAGTGGGGGTGGTGGAGGTACTACAACACCTCAAGATATCCTTGAAGGAGTGCAGATAGAGGATGAGCAATAGAGAAGCATTCTAATGCTGTTTTTATACTGTACCGTTTACAGTGAGTTCAAAGACAGAGGTCAAATGTCATGCAGTGTTTTCTGAAGTGCTGCTTATTTAAAATGGAGATTGGTGTTCACTTTTCCTTTCTTTAATTGCAAAGGGATTTTTTATGTGAACAAAGTGACAATCTTGCTGGTGTACAGTAAGTATGAAAGGAAAGGTTGGAGGAATGCCAAATGTTTCCGATAAACAACAACATGTAAATATTTGTAAATGAACTCTGCAAATATTTCAAAATATATCAGCAGCAAGAAAAGTTCAAATTAAGCATTTGGGTGTTTTTTGGAATTCTCTCAGTGTGATCGAAACTAGCATTTTAATAGGATCAAAACAAACCAAGACACTTTTCAAGTGTGATGCACAAATGATACATATGCACAGTAATTCATCTCCAAGTTATCGTTTATGAGTCACACAGGTTTATCAGTAAAACTTCATGACTGATGCAAATTTAGTGCCCGTTTCAAGAGGTCATTTTAATGTAAAACGTGCTCTCTGTAAAGGCAGTACCCTAGCACACCATGCTTTATTCATTCCCTTAGGGCAATGTGCTGCAAAATTCACAGCTGGACACTCCTGGTGAAAGGGCGTGGCTCAGTACTCTGTATAACTCTTGGATTGTTCTCAACCTCTGTGACTTCACTGAAGTAATATTGATGGCTGCAGCCCAACTCTGAAAACTGTTCCAGTACTGCTGCTGGCTGGTTGGGGGACGACGAGCGAGCTCTGCAGGGGAGTGGAATGGGATTCATGGAGTTGATGTTAATTTTTATTTAAAAAAGATTTGAACATTAATTGAAACATAAAGGGTTAACACCACTATGCCAGATCACTCGGAAGAGCTCCCACGAACATCTCTTCCCCATCTCACACCTGCTGCTCTCACCATTCCCTGCTCCAGCCCTCCCTGCTGACCTCACTTCAGCACTCTCCACCTTCCCACTGTAAGGTGAGGTTTTCACTCAAATGTCCACAATCAATGGACTGGGGTAAGGGTTACACCCACAGCAGGAAGCAAAAACCTTACATATTTAAATGTTATACACACATGACACAAAGAATTCTGACTCCCATAAAAATGCTTTGTTTAATCTTTCATGCAAATTCATGTTTGCATCACAGACACTACTCTCAAAGCTGAAATCAACCCGTGAGGGCACTCAGAGATTAGATTTCCAAATGCTTTCCATCTTTTTGTTAGGTCTGGTATGAATATGCAGTTAATGCGTAACAAGCAACACTGTTTTGTGATAGAAAGACCTCCTACTCGGTGCTACAGTGAGAGCACAGCTAATCCAAAACAGAAACTACAAGCTTTAGAACACAACTGAAATGTGCAGAGTAAAAGACTAAGGGGCATATTATCGCCGGTTTAGGGGCAGAAAACTGCAGCTAAAGCGGCGATAATGGGCTTGATAATATGCCCTGGAGAATTCCAATAGAAGCCCATGTTCACACCAGAACATGGACTTCTATTGGAATTCTAAAGTTTTCTGCTGCTAAACCAGCGATCATTTTTAACGTCGTTCTTGATAATATGCCCCTTACATCTATCACCATTGTTATTGGATTGGCATTGCTGCACCCACGTGAATGACCCAGCCATCAACCTGGGTTGTCACAAATGTTGGATGCGTCCACCAACCACACTTGTTGGAGACTCTGGGTGAAATAGTCACGCCTGCAAAGATTGCTGAGAGGTTTCAGGCTGTAACGGAGCTTTGCCACAGGACTGAGGGGCTCATTTATGAGTCTCCTTGAGCCTCTGGAACATCACTTTTTGTGAAGGTCCGTGGCGCAAAAGCCTGCGTGATATTTATCAGGCAGCACTAAGCCATTTTTTTCGGCTTAACGCTGCCTGATAAATATCAGTCCCTTTAATGCAGTGTTCTGCAGCACACATAGAAAGGGGGAAAAGCTTCTTGTGATTATTTTTGTACAGAAAGGTTTCCCTTCCTGTACAATAACAATCATCCCCGCAACGCAGGCACCCTTGCACCATGGTGCAAAGGTGCCTGCTTTGGCGCATGGCAGCCCATTGTGCGCCGGCGCAGGGGAAAAAACAGGAATGCGCGGAATCTTATAGATACAGCGCATTCCTGCCCTTTTCTTTTGCCGTAGGGAAGCCTAGCGGAAGGCCTGATGTGCTGCCCTACAGCAAAACCTCATAAATGAGGCATTGAGTCACTACTGGCATTGAGAAAACATCCATCTTTCAGTGTAGCTTCCAAAGTTGCCAATGTCCAGGAATAATGGCTCCTCATTCAGTCGATGGTTAGCATAATGCATTCAAGGTGGTGTCAGATAAAAAACATATCTCGCCATATAACTCCATGGAGTCTAGTAACTTCTTGTTTTTTGGTCTGCTGTTAGCCAAGACGTTTAGATTCTTCTAAAGTGATATACACTTTTTTTTGGAAAATATGTTTTTTATTGTCAAATCAAGGGCACAGTTATACATACATTCATGACTTTCTCAATTATTTACACATTATTATATGGTGCCAATACAGAATGACCAACAATATCATCTTTTTCCCTTTTCTCTCTGTGGTAACCCTCCTCCCGAAGACCACAGGATTATTATTTATTCCTTTTTTTAACTTTACCAACTTGTGTCAACTAAACCCCTCCCCCCTCCCCCCTGGCACTTCCATGTGATATAGGGCATGTGTCTTGTGGACAATGTCCCGTCTTCAACTTTCCGTTGCATAATGACCATGCAATTTGTCATTTCCTCCGCACAATGATTTCGTAAGATGCCTTATGTTCCAATCCTGCGGCCTGCACTTCACACATGCAATCTCCTTCGCCTTTCGATTTATCTGTCTCTCACGGTACCTCACATACACTCTCGATACTCCATCACCTTCAACAACAGCACAGGCATTCAGTGGATGCGCTCCTCTGCACTCCTTTCAAACTCCAACAGCAGCGAGTTCCAGTCTAAGGAAATCGGTAGTTTGCGTAGGCCTCTCCGCTCCTCTCTTTGTAGCTCCTGCCCTTCCGCCCTTCCCCATCTTATCACCTCATTACTCCAAGACTCCACACTCGGTGGTTTCACCGACTTCCACTTCATTGCTATCATCCTTTTTGCTAACAACAGTGCTAATTCCACAAATCTAGTGTTCACACTTCTCTTCTTCTCTTTGTGTCCCAACCCCAGAATAATGTATAGTACCGATTCATAGGGTCTTCCCGGGGCAACCTCCTCTAGGATGTGGTGGATTGTGGACCAGTAATATCCCAACTTGGGGCAGTCCCAGAACATGTGAAGTATACCCGCGTCCACATGGTGACATCTGGGGCATTGATTGGACGCCTCAGGGTACATTGCTTGTATTCTGTGAGGCGTTAGGTACGCTCTATGTACGATCATGAGTTGGATAAATTTGAACTTAGGGTTTCGTGATACCTTCTTGGGGAGCCGTAGTACCCTCGTCCAGTCTCTATCGCTAATGGCTCCGCCTGAGTCCCTCTCCCAGCGTGTCCGAAGTGAGTGCAGGGGAATATCTTTGCTCATCCTAATACCCCTGGTGATCCACTTTGTCAAGTGACTGCCTGACCCCATGAGGTATTGCGTAGTGAGTAGGGCCGACGCTTCCGGTTCCATGCCATCTCTGTATAATATATATACACTTATAGGGACTTTCAGACAGTCCTCTTAATCTGTGGTCTGTTATAGTGTCATTCACAGTTTCTTCCTCCCACTAAATCATACATCATGGGGAAGTGAGTTAGCCAACTTCAGGCACTGGTTGGTCTTCACTATGAGGGACAATATCTGGCCCTTTCACAGGGAGCGCTTCCACACACACAGGAGGTCTCTTAAGTGCCAGAAACTACTATAACAATGTATGGTTTCTGAGACCAAAACAATATTTTTGCTTTTAGACCCACATTTTTTTTTTAGATTGACAGGGGCAAGGCAGCTCCTCCAACAATAAAGTTTTGCAAAAATCATAACAAAAAGGTAATGAATAAAGTCAAAATGCCGGCAGCCAACACAGACCTATTGGTTTTTCCCATGCTTGTTTAAAGGTGGAGCCAACATCAGGAAAGTCTGTAGAACGCATAATTATATTTCCCTGACTCTGCTATACCTTATGATCTTTTCTCTATACAGCAAAGCAATTCATGCTGAGCCCGCGTTAAGCAATTAGTCACTAGCGCTGCGAGGCCTCCGGGTAGTTATGCGCTATACAAGTGCAATTTTTCATTTCATTTCATTTCATGGCCCCAGTACCATAGGAGCACCTTCCTTGTGCTTAGAAATCCGCTGTGAAGTAGGGTGGTAGACACTGGCAGAAAACCAGCCCTCCAGGCTAAACCCACAGTCTTGTACCCCATTTTAAAATTACCCCATGTGAGCCCAAAAGGTAAGGGCCACTAATGGGTGGTAATAGACTCAATGGATCTTCATTTCAATTTTAGAAAAACTTTGCCCAGGTCTTGGTTTCAGCGCCGCTTAAGATGGCCACCTGAGCTGGGGGCTTCGCCGCACCAGGACACCCTACGAGCTGCAGGTGCGTTATTCTGCACCTTTAACCAATGGACACCACCATTTCCGAAATCGGAAGATGCCACACATCTGGTAAGTGGTTTTCCAGCACGAAGCGCATTACGCTTCTTGTCATTTATGCTGCCAATGCATACTCCTCAGTGCACCCGCCATCTTAATTACCGAGCTATTACTCAATGTGAAGCACGCCTGGATTGACAGCGTCTATTCTCACTCAGAAACCGCACAGTTGGACGGTAGCTTCCCAGCCTATAGGAAAATCTCGTCATTACAATAAGCTGTCTGTTTCTGTAGAAGGTTCTGCTTTCTATGGCATTTCATCGGTGTTTCGTTTACCTCATAGTACCAGCTAATCTGTCTGCATTGCCCTATTAGCCATTATTATAAAACGCAGGTTGGGAAGCGTTTTTGACAGAATTGCTCACATTTCCACGCCATATAAGGAATTACCATGATCTTTCTACATAAATACTTTTGGATTTCACTCTTCTTTGCCATAATTTTGACTGTGTCATTTCTGTTGGTGCTTTCTTAATAGCACTTCAGACTTTAGGAGCTTCCTTTTTTCAGACAACAGCATCCCTCCCACCGGAATACCTTCTCAGCATGGCTCTCCTAATTGGATGCCACTAATCTCTGACATGTGACTTTCTTTCATAATTTATTCACTCTGGCTTTCCTCTTAATGTAACTTAAGATAATTTTTGCTTGGTGTCATATAATTATTATTCCTCATGAGGAAATTTTGCTACCACGGTAGCCGCATATTTTGTCTTTAACACCTTTATCGTACAACGGACGCTGCTCTACTTTGGCTCTTTTTTATGGGCAAGCTATGCAAGCCACAATTTGTATTTGTACATAAAGGCACATCCCAGCACCAACTAAATCTCCCGTGTCAGTAGTGTCTTCATATCTTGTCACTGGAGAAATGGCTGGAGTCGTCTCTACTCGTATTCCCTCTTCACAGCCTGCAATTAATAAGTCTTCTCCACCTTCTTCGGCTACTAAACGATTGAAGCATGATCCCCCCTCTCCTGACAAAGCGTCTTCTCTCATTTCATGGAATTACTGTTGGAGGAAATCCGGGCTTTGCATCCGTTTGTAGAGTAAACTAATAGCAAAATGCAATTCCTGGAGAAAAAGTGGTCTTCAATGGAGAGTAGAGTGTCTACAATGGAGCAGCAACTTTCGGTTGTCCAAGGTGACTCTCAGAGACTTTCTTCTTTGGAGAAGGAGGTACGCAGGCTCCAACAACATACTGAAGATTTGAAGAATCGAAACAGGAGGAATAACCTACGTATCTATGGACTGCCTGCAGATTTAGAAGGTGATGACCCTATCTCCTACTTCTCCTCCTTTTTGCCGAATCTCTTAGATATGCCTTTTTCAACGTCCCTCAATCTTCAGAGAGCTCACAGACTTGGCCCTCGCCCTCTGATTTCTGATTTCTACATCTCCAGTCAGACCTAGAGGAGTCATTATTCTCTTCTTGAAATTTACTGACTTGCTCTCAGTCCTTTCTGCAGCTGGGGCCAAGCAACAAGTTTATTGGCTTGGTCAAAGAGTATTCTTATCTCAGGATGTTTCCAATGCTACTGCAACCTGAAGGAAGGAGTTTCTTGACTTTTGAGCACCTCTACGCTCTCTTAGCGCTCGCTATGGCCTCTTCCATCCCTGTATTTTTAAGGTGACTTTTCAAAAGCGGACTTTGTCCTTTGAAGATCCTGCAGAACTTAGGAAATGTATTCACTTTCACACTCCAAGCAGCATAAGCAACATGGACACTGCTGGTCCTTCTAATGGTTGACAAGCTACGCACCTATTTGCAGTTCTTTTTTCTATTTCTCAATATTGTTAAAGTATGACTTAACTGCGTAGTTTATATTTGTTCTTTTTTTCCCTACTATATCTTATGTTTACTATGAAAGTCATTTTTTGAATTATTTCCAGTATGCAACATAGATTTTGCTTGTTCTTCTCATGGTTGATTAGTTGTGCACTTATAGTTCCTTCTTTGAATTTATCATTATTATTGATTTGCGGTTTAATTGTGCAGTTCATATTCTTCTCTTTATA
This sequence comes from Lissotriton helveticus, assembly GCF_964261635.1. Taxonomy (NCBI): domain Eukaryota; kingdom Metazoa; phylum Chordata; class Amphibia; order Caudata; family Salamandridae; genus Lissotriton; species Lissotriton helveticus. The sequence continues at coordinate 1,104,928,599 of NC_136057.1, read as the reverse complement.
TCTCTTGCATTTGTTAGGCGTGTAATTCTTCAAGTATATATGAAGTTTGTTTTAACTTCTTCTTATATCCCTACAGGTTTCGTCTGTTATTTTTAACTTGTTCAGTCTGTCCTCATTTTCCGTCTTGTCCTGGTGTGGTCCGGACTTTCTGGATTTGGCCGTTTTATCTTTCATGTGCCGTCATTCCCACAGTGTTATTTCATTTTTGTCCTCCTCAGGTATGTCTCTTCAGTCATCCTTTTTGGATATGTACTGTCTCTTCTTGGCTTTCTTTTTTATTTCCCTTCTCCCTCTTTTACTTTTTTTTCCTGTCTTCTAGTGGGTCTACTATATCTCTCTCTTCTTCTAATTGACTTCCCTTTTCCTTCCTTTGTCTTCTTTCCCTCATTTTTTTTTTTGAAAACAGATTTTATGTGTCACAGTTCACATATATCGCATAGCTCCGTAAACTGGAGACTGCAGCATACATCAATGAAATTACAATAAACTAAAGGATTACATGACCAATGTAGTACACTGAGTCTGTCCAGCACCCCACAGATCACAATCTTCATCCCAATTCAAATAGGTACAATAGATGCCTCGTCCGGAGGCGGGTCAAGCTCCAACCCCCGATAGTCCGCCCACCTTTTCCAAATATTAAAATGTTTACGGGGGCATCCCCTGGCAACAAAAATTGGCAACTCTAGCCCCATACAGAAGTCCATCCCAGATCGCCATGCAGCCAGCGGCGAAGCCTGAGTCGCCTTCCAAGCCCTGGCTACAACCCTCTTCGCTAGCGTAAGACCCAGCAGTAACAGGTGGCGCTTATATCTATTGCCCCCAATACCCTCCAGCACATGCAGCAATGCCAGTCTCGGTGTGTACGGAAGCTCCCAAGCCAACACCTCCGACAAACAGGAGAACACCCCCCTCCAAAATGTTTGCAGCGCAAGACAACCCCAGACTGTGTGTAGAAGTGTGCCCTCATGCGTCCCACACCGGAGACACTCAGGGGAGCCTATCATTCCCGCCCTCCACAGTCCCACTCTGGTGAAATACACACGATGTAGGTATTTAAATTGCACTAGCCATAGGCGTGTGGATATGGCGGCACCACGCGGACTCGCTAGAGCCTCCGCCCAGTCCTCTTCCTCCAGGTCACCCACATCCCCTACCCATGCTGTCCGGAGGCGCTGTAAATCAGTAGAGCAATGATGAACTAACGTCTGGTATATGCAAGAGATCTTACGGTCTGGCAACTCACCCATAAACACCTTTGCCTCCAGTGGGCTAAATTCAGGAAGGGACTCCAGCCCCACTAGATGAGGTGACAGTGCGTGCCTGAACTGCGGATACTTAAAGAATTGAGACCACGGCATCCCATATTTATTTCGTAGCTCTTGAAAGGATTTAAGCGTCAGGTCTGTCATCACGTCACCTAGGGACGATATCCCTATAGAGTCCCATCCCTGGAAACCATGCAGCGCCCCCAGCTGAGGCAACCGCCCGTTACCCCACAGAGGCGTCTCCCGGGTCAAAACATTCCACCACCCCATCCTATGCAGAGTCCGCTGCCAGACATGAAATACCACCTGTGTGGCCGAGGGAAGGCCCCGTCGCAATGGCGCGGAGTAGAGCAGCGTGTGTAACGACCTAGTGCCCGTCAAGTGTCGCTCTACTGCATCCCCTCTATCACCGTACCACCACTCATTAAACACCAACAGGTGTGCTGCCTGATAATAGGAAAGGACAGCGGACGTCGCAAGCCCCCCGGTGTATGTAGAGAGGAAACACGTGCGCAGGGCCACGCGAACTGCCCCCCCTCCCAAAGAAACCCACCCAAAGCCAAATTAACCTGTTGGAACCGGATCACTGACATAACCTCGACAGACCGAATATCGACTGGACAAAATATCGATGACTAATTATCGACAACAAAATTATCGATTGACTATACTTAAACAACAAACATCAAAAATATCGATTCCACAATATCGACTACTAAAAACAACGACTACAACAATATCGACTGACAACATTATCGATTTCTAAAACATCGATTATTACATATTTATATAACAACAGTCAAAATATCGATTACAAAAATATAGATAGCAAATTTATCGATTTTTAAAAATATCGCCATTAATACATCCTAGAATAAATGACTTTATTATTTAATAATTCAGTCATACTAATCATAATAATTCAGATATTGTTAATATAAATAGATAAAATATATTATATATTTTCATAACATTTACAACACACAATAAATACAAACATACATTTTATAATACATAAACAATGTTTCGACCCACTACACATTTCTTACAGCTAATTATATATATTCCTCCACTTTACAAATATCAAGATAACATTACCTATACAAAATAAGGCCTTACACATTCAATAAACGTTAATTGGCGTCACCCATATAAGGAAAGCAATTAGCATAACAGAGAAAAAAATTCTAATCCACAAATAAAAACAGACTATCAATTTAAACAACCAATCCTATTTCTGAAACAATTAAACTAATACTATATAAACGAGATCATAGCAAACTAAAAATGCAGTATACATCTCCTAACTAAAGGAAGACGAAACTCTGCAGGATTTCAGAAAGAAAACTGATTGACTTCAACAGAAAGAGAGCTACACATATCTAAAGTAAGTACTACTACATTATTAGTCAGCGAAAATGTAACTCTCAAAGCTCACACCTATATTTAAAAGCAACATACCTCAAATATATGTATTTTTTTTTAGCACTCATCCTACAGACAAAAAGAAAAAACAGAAGACCTACACAACACCTGGACATCAAAAGTTACATATAAATAAGTAAGTATATATTAGAAATGTAAATTCGACATTTAATAAATAGGTAACTAAATAGAAAGTAGCTAAAAACGTCTATCAAAATATCATAAATAGTAATAAAATATTTCTACACATTTTCTCAACTGCCACAGGTACAAAAAGATATACACAGAAAATAACAGTTTGAAGAACATCAACACCTGGAAATAACGACTTGAAATCATCAAAACATTTACAGGTAAAATAAAAATGTATTAAACTGTATAATGTGATTAGAACATTATTTTTTCTAAAAATGTAATGACATTCTCTTTTAATTACCTCCTAGCACTACAATACAATCATGACTGAAGGAGCTAAATTCATTTATTCACAAAAAGGGAAAATGCTTCTTTGTTACATGGGATATGTCTACACTCAAGAGAAACAAAAAGATTTGAAAGTGTTTTGGAAGTGTACGAAATATTATGCCAACAAATGTTATGGTAGAGCTATAACTCAGGAAACTACTGTTACTTATACTAAAGAACATAATCACCCACCCAATGTAACAGAAATAGAGATTAGACAAATGCTAGATTCCCTTAAAGAAGCTAGTACTAGAACTGATCAACCAACAACTGCTATTCTGAAACACCATTTAAGTGTACTTCCCCAACATGCTTCTAGCCAATTACCATCTATCGAATCCCTTAAAAGAACAGTAGCTAGACAAAAAAGAGCAACATGCACTACTCCTCCCACACCAAAAACTTTAGAAGAAGTCCAAATTCCCCCTGAACTCTCTGTAACTCACAATAAAGAAAATGTTATACTCTATGACAACAAATCAAAAGATAAAAGAATTATAGTGTTTGCCACAGCAAACAACATGACTAAACGTACCCAATGCCAAACTTGGATGATGGACGGTACTTTTTCTGTATGCCCCAAACCTTTTTATCAATTATACACCATCCATGGTCATTTCCAAAATGCAAATATTCCATTCCTTTATGCCCTTCTACCAAACAAACAGCAAGCTACCTATCAAGAAATACTAACTGAAGTCAAGCAACATACTAACAACTATTTTCCACAAGAAATTATCATTGACTTTGAAAAAGCAATGATAAACAGCATCCTTAAAACATACCCACACACAGCAATACAAGGTTGCTATTACCACTTTAATCAATGTATCTGGCGACATCTACAAAAATCAACCTTGAGTATCCAATACGCCACTGATAGCACATTTGCTTATCAAATCAAAAAACTCATCGCCCTAGCCTATGTTCCACTAACAGATGTAACTGAGCACTATAACTTATTAATAGACAGCCCCTACTATAAAAGAAACGAAGATAAACTAAGCCCTATGCTTGACTACTTCGAAGACACATGGGTAGGAAGGCTACACAGATCAGGCCATAGAAGACAACCCAAATACCAAATAGCTTGGTGGAATGTCTACCTTAGCACACTAAATAAGGAAGCAAAAAAAAACAATGCAGTTGAAGGATGGCACAATGCCTTCCAAGCATCTACAGGCCGAGGAACGCCTACCCTTCACAAATTAATACAATCCTTACAAAAAGAACAAAGTTACCAGGAGCTCCGAATGGAGCAATCAGTAACTTTGATCGGACCTAAACTCACCAAAGAAACTAAAAAAATGTATAACACACTCCAAAGTCAAGTTACCCTCTATCCAACTAGCAAAGGACTAGAATATCTATCAATGATAGCAAAAACAATTCTTTAAAACATTACATAACTATACACGTTAAATTAAACATTTTTTTCCTAAAATCCTTCATTATAACATGTAACAATTTGCAATTAAATTATCAAATACATAATATTAACATATATAAAATGTATTTAGATAATGTATTTACAAAATGTTACATACAACGTAAGTAAAGCAAAATTTAAAACAGTTTCCCCACCCATTAAATGTTCTGAAAATACTTACATTTCTGTTGCAGCTTCAAACGTAATCCAATTCCAAGCAATCCATACGACACCATTCCAAAAACCCATACAATCCATGGAAGCCCAAAAAAAATGCAAAAATACAAGCAAATCCATAGCGACTCCTTTCCACTTTAATAGACACGAGATACGATAGAAAACCCGAAAAACAGTAATGCAGAAAAAAAAATGCTCCAGGAAAACTTGAAATCCCAAAAATTTGTGTGCAAAAATAAGAGTATATAATACTCGTCACACAGCTCTGATCAAAAAAGAAGGAAGTCCTCCAAAACAGCGAAACGCGACGATAACCTAGAAAAAATAAAATACATACCCACCCACACAAAAACACCCATACATATATAAATACACATATTTGTACATCAAACATATTATCTTAGTAACATTTAAACATATTACCTCACCTCACTAAGCATGGGCGGATTTTGCGGATCCACGATTCACGAATTTGCGGATTCACGGATCGTGGATCCGCAAAATCCGCGGATTATGCGGATCGGCGGATTTGGGGGCGGGGCTTCCTCGAGTGTGTGGGCGGGGCCAAACGGACGGGGCTTCCATGCGAGCGCACATGCCGCTTGTGTGTATAAAAGGGGTTTGCGCTCGTGAAAGTAAAAGATGCCGCTTGTGTGTATAAAAGGTCAGAGACCGATCAGAGCAGCAGATTAAGAGACAGAAGCCCCTGGTCACAGGAACAGCACGGGGATTCCGCTCGTCAAAGTCAAAGATGCAAATGCCTCTGGCCAGCATCACTGCGGATTTTCGATGGTATATTTGGGAAGAAGGCACATCTGCCCAGCCTCCCAACGCTCACGATTTTTTTTGGGCTGATGAATGAGTCACTGCATTTGCGCTTCAACTAGTTCCAGCGACCAAGTGTGTGTTACTATGCAATCGCGCCGAAGTGCGCAGGGGTCCCTTGAGTGAAATGTCCATCATAGTGGGTAAATGGCGGGAAGACGGTGCACACCTCGAGTGTGTGGGCGGGGCCAAACGGACGGGGCTTCCATGCGAGCGCACATGCCTCTTGTGTGTATAAAAGGGGTTTGCGCTCGTGAAAGTCAAAGATGCAAATGAGTCACTGAATTTAAGCTTCAACTAGGGCACATGCTTTTTTGATATCTGCAAGTGTTTCCTGTTGAGGTTTATTTTTTGTGCCAGGACCGTCGTGCCCGAATGAACCCTGCCCTTCATATTTATTCAAGAAGACACCACTGTTTAAATAATTTACGATGGCGCCGGCAAGCTGCCAGCGCCATCCTGCAAAAGTTACTTAATTAGCTTCAACAGGAAGCTCCAACTGATAAAATAAAGCAGGCGCTCGAACCCCTGCTTTATCTTATCTGTTAGAGCTTCCTGTCGAAGCTAATTAAGTAACCATTTGAGGATGGCGCTGGTAGCTTGCCGGCGCCATCGTAAATTATGTTAGGCTTGAACTTTTGACCGCAAAATCCGCTCCGATCGCGGATTGCGGATTCTCGGTAAATTCGCGAGAGTTCGCGGATCGCGGATTTACCGAAAATCCGCAAAATCCGCGATCGGAGCGGATTTTGCGCTCATGCTTACACCTCACACACCTACAACAAAAACGCGGTAAAAATCAAATATCGTAGACTCTACCTAACACCGAACACACAATCTTCTCTTAGTAACTCTACCTACATAAACCTAAACACAGCACACATACACTAACAATAACTTCATTAACTTATAAAAAACTATTAAAACAAACTTACCCTCTCTAACGCGAAGCAGCATCCAACCGCGATCTGTTGAAGCACCAAATAAGCCTAAGTAACATTACGTGGTTAAAAAGTAGTCCCTGTATACAGCTAAATGCTCTTTAATTTCTATATTCCAACACTTAAAAAAATACACAGAGTATTATATTAAGTGTAAATAATTATTTAAATTGTATAAAATTATTTCATAAATATTCATTTCTTTGAAATAATTATTCAACTGTTATGTGATACTTTAAAAATTATTTTATGATTTATAAATACATTTAGCAAATAATGTATATGTAAAAAAAAATTGCATATATAAGTTTGTTACAAAGAATTTGTTATTAAAAATTGGAAATATTATTTTAAACATTATGTATGTATATAAAAAAAATTTGGGGTGTTTATGTATGTAAAAATTAATATGATAAATATGTTCAATATTCATAATAATAATTAAAAAAAATATAACATGACTTGGTAAAAAACAAAAATGTTACTGTTACAAAATAAATGTACATATTTTTCAATGACAATATATTCAATGTGTATCTGAATAAATTTTTTGTTATTAAATAAAAAGTACATATTACCAATTTGTTTCTTAAACTATTTAAATGTGAATATATGTAAAAAAACATAAAATTATGTTAATATCATTTATGTGTTAAAAACATATATATGTACTTCATATATTTTTTAGGATAATAAAAACTGTGTATTAAAAAATTTCAATATAAATAAAAAATTAATCTCTACTTACAAATATTTTTTTATATGTTAATAAACAGTTTTTCATTTATTGCATTTAACCCTGTGTATGTTTCCTTCTTTATTATTGTATATAAATATTAATTGCATATGAAATATTCTATTTAAAAATGCCTTATAAATTTTAATATTTTTAAAAATGTATTAATATTTTAAGTACTACAATAACAATAATTATAATGAGAAAATAAAAGTTCTATGTAATGTAAAAACTTTATTATATTATCCTACCAATAATAAGTATTTATTTAAAAATTGTTTTCTTATTTCCACTGCACCAACTATAAACTCACAAAACCATACTACACATTAAAACCATACAAATTACTATTCCCATTTCACCAATTGTAAAGTCATGGAAGGTGCTAGACACTGAACCCATACTAATTACTATTCCCACTCCAGTGGGTGCAAGAGTAGGGAAAGTAAATACTTCATATATTAATAAATTAATGAAAAAATCATATATATATATATAATATTTTTAATAAATGATTACCAATTAAATTTCACATAATACTTAATATTTTAAAAATACTAAATAACTATCATTATTTATCTTACTTTCCTATTAATAATAATTTACAACTAATTACCAATAATTTATGAGATAATTAAAAAATTATTTTTCAATTAACTTTTAACACATACTTTTACAACGCGTACCTTTACAACGAAACTTTAACAAAGCAAATACCATTACACCACATTAATGTACAACAAATATTTGTACAAAATAAATACCTTTACAACGCATAACATTACAACATAACTATTTATAATTATATAATATTGTGTTTAATGTATATTAATAGAAATATTTTATATAAAATGTATTAAAAATTAACTAATTTAATAGACATTTAAATTTACCTTATTTGTACCCTGTACCCCTCTAACCTAAAACCCCAAACTGACCCAGAACCCTAAAAACACCCCTTTACCCACAAACTGAAAACTGACCCAGAACCCACAAAATACCCCTTTAGCCACAAACTCAAAACTGACCCTGAACCCTAAAATTACCCCTTTAACGACAAACTGAAAACTGACCCAGACCCCTAAAAATACCCCTTTACCCACAAACTGAAAACTGACCCTGACCCCTAAAAATACCCCTTTACCCACAAACTGAAAACTGACCCTGACCCCTAAAAATACCCCTTTACCCAAAAACTGAAAACTGACCCTAACCCCTAAAAATACCCATTTATCCACAAACTGAAAACTGACCCTGAAACCAAAAAATAGCCCTTTACCCAAATACTGAAAACTGACCCTGAACCCTAAAAATACCCCTTTACCCACAAACAGAAAACTGACCCTGAAACTTAAAAATACCCCTTTACCCAAAAACTGAAAACTGACCCTGACCCCTAAAAATACCCCTTTACCCACAAACTAAAAACTGACCCTGACCCCTAAAAATACCCCTTTACCCAAAAACTGAAAACTGACCCTAACCCCTAAAAATACCCCTTTATCCACAAACTGAAAACTGACCCTGAAACCAAAAAATTGCCCTTTACCCAAATACTGAAAACTGACCCTGAACCCTACAAATACCCCTTTACCCACTAACTGAAAACTGACCCTGACCCCTAAAAATACCCCTTTACCCAGAAACACAAAACTGACCCTGAAACCTACAAATACCCCTTTACCCACTAACTGAAAACTGACCCTGACCCCTAAAAATACCCCTTTACCCACAAACAGAAAACTGACCCTGAAACCTAAAAATACCCCTTTACCCAAAAACTGAAAACTGACCCTGAACCCAAAAAATAACCCTTTATCCACAAACTGAAAACTGACCCTGAAACCAAAAAATACCCCTTTACCAAAATACTGAAAACTGACCCTGAACCTTAAAAATACCCCTTTACCCACAAACTGAAAACTGACCCTGACCCCAAAAAATACCCCTTTACCCACAAACAGAAAACTGACCCTGAAACCTAAAAATACCCCTTTACCCAAAAACTGAAAACTGACCCTGAACCATAAAAATACCCCTTTACCCACAAACTTAAAACTGACCCTGAACCCTAAAATTACCCCTTTACCAAAAAACTGACAACTGACTCTGCACACAACATATACCCCTTAATACCCAAACAGAAAACTAACCCTGAACACTAAAACGACCTCTTTACCCAAATATATATATATATATATATATAATTATATATATAATTATATACATATTATATATATAATTTCTTCCAAGATTTGCAAGTTAAGCACCACACGCACTCGGAAAACGTACAGCTATTGGCGTTTATTTTCCAAAATAACGCTACGCGTTTCAACACCGAAGTGCCTTGCTCACACGTTAACCTCAATTCGTGAGGAACACATTTAAGTACAGACTTCCCAATAGGAAATAGTAAACATAAAAGAAGTACATACACATCATGTTACAACGGCGGCCATTAATAAATGTCAATTCCTCCGTGTGTCTCTATGTAAACAAAGTATCATACATTAGAAACCGCATGTACAATTATTGACAGGCTGGTATGTTGGTCAAAATAACTAATCATAAGTTAAATGAAAAGAAAAACGCAGTCAATGGGCCAGTGGATGTAAGAACTAACGCCATTACTCGTATGTATCCACCATTTTGGAACAGGGTCTCGCGATCGATTCCACGTAAGGAATAGACCAAACAATCATCCAAAATTAAATTTGAAATAAAGTAAACAGTGGTGGAAAGCCGGGATGAGATTATATGTAACAATACACTTTCTTGGTACACATTCCGTGGATAATTCAGAGAGATTCACTCGGTCTAGTGCCCGACAGTGATGACCCACCCATAATCAGTCTTAGGGTGAAAAAACCAGTCTGTACAAAAAAGTTAAAGTAAAAATTCTAGGTCTGTCACAGATTGTTCCTACACAAACAAAAAGAGTGCAGGGTGCAATACAAGAAAAGTTTTTTTGAGTCCCAATAGATCAATATAAAAAAAAGTGAAGGTGAGTATCTTATCTTAACGTGGTAGAGTGTTTCTCTTCATTAGATGGGAGCCATGGGGGGTCAGTGCAGTGCTCAATCAATAAGTGACGTCCCTCAACTTGCTCCTAGAAGGAAAATTACAGAGATTACAAAAATTATTAAAATGGATTAAAAACATTCTAGAAACATAACACATTGCAAAGTTAACTCAATTATCATATCTCCTTATATCACACAAAAGGGACACTATTATGACAGATTAACAAGAGTACAGTTAGCACTTAAACAAAACCAATTCTTTTAATCTATATGCAGATGGGTTGCAAGTTCTTCATCCCAGTTATGTCCCCCGGGGAATTTAGTTTCCAATTCTAATATCCATTTGGATTCTTTTTTCCTCAGAGCAAGCTCACGATTGCCTCCCCTTCTGCCAACATTAACCTGTTCAATCACATAGTATCTCAATAGGTCATTATTGGATTGATGTTGGCTTTGAAAATGTCTGGCAATAGGGTACTTAGGATCTTTATTGGTAATGGCCCTCAAATGCTCTTGAACCCTTTTCTTTGCAGTGCAGGACGTACTACCCACATACTTTTTCTGACAGGGGCATTCCAAAACATAAATCACATAGGTAGAGCTGCAAGTTAAAAATTGTTTGATTTGCCACCTTTTGTCATTGCCTGGTATTGCAAGATCTTTAACCATGACACTTCTACGGCACGCCGTACAGTGGCCACAGGGAAAAAATCCCTGAAGCCCTTGGATGTGTTGGCTCTTTTTATCACTGATATCTCCTTTAACCAACATATCTCTCAAATTATGCCCTCTTCTGTATGTTATACGGGGCCTCTTGGTGAGTTTAGGACCTATGATGGTGTCTGCTTTGAGGATTTTCCAATTGTCAGCCATGATTTTCTGAACCTTTTTGGATTTCTGATTATATGTGGTGATGATTCTGGGAGAATCTGGATTGTCACTGGGTTTCTGCTTTGACACTAGAGTATCTGGTCTAAGGACTGCCGTTGCTTTGGTGACTGCCTTGGTGAGTACCCATTCAGGATAACCCCTTTCTCTAAAACGGTTGATGGTGTTGTTTTTTTCTTTTTCATAATCCTCCTCTCTCGTGCAATTTCTTTTAGCCCTGAGCAATTCCCCGTACGGAATGCTCCATTTCAAGGGGTCGGGATGGGCACTCTGGGCATGTAGGAGGCTATTGCCTGAGGTTTCCTTTCTATGTAACTTGGAAATCAGTTTGCCTTCATGGACCTCAATGCTGGTGTCCAAGAACTCAACCCGACTTCTATTGATGTTATAAGTGAGTTGGAAGTTGTAGCTATTTTGATTCAGTTTAGCAATAAAATTCACCGCTTCTGTTTCAGTACCTTGCCAGATGACAAAAAGGTCATCGATATACCTAATCCACGTATGGACTTTCCCAAACTCTTCCTTGAGGTCTTCATTACTCATGATTTCTTCCTCCCACTTGCCCAAAAAGAGATTGGCAAAATTGGGAGAAAAGGCTGAACCCATAGCTGCGCCGCGGGTTTGTTTGAATAGAACTCCATCAAACATGAATATGTTATTCCGCAGGCATAATTTCATCATCTCGATGATCATAACAGTATGGTTAGTAAATCCTAGTTCTCTACTCTTCAGAAAGTGATAGCATGCTTCCATGCCTTGGGTGTGGTCGATAATAGTGTATAATGCACTGACATCCATGGTTATTAGTATAGAACCCTCTGTCCACACAATGGTGTCTATTTTACTTAAGAAATCTGTCGTGTCCTTTATGTAAGAAGGAAGTTTGATGACATATTCTCGAAGGAAGTGATCAATGTATACTGAAAGATTTTCATTGACACTTCCTATGGAGGATATAATCGGTCTCCCTGGCGGTTCCAAGAGATTTTTATGGATCTTGGGGAGTAAATAGAAAATAGGTAGTTTGGGGTAGTCACGTTTGAGAAAACAGAATTCATGCCAGGAGAGGAGCCCCTCTATTTGCCAGTCATGAAGTCTGTTCCAAGTCTCCTCAATACTCTGGTGATATTCATTGGGGTTTGACTTGGTATAAAAGATATTGCCATCTAGTTGTCGTAGGGCTTCCTTAATGTATAGGTCCCTGCCCCATAGAACAATATTACCCCCTTTATCTGAAGGTCTTAACACAATAGACTCATCATTTGCTAGGGAAGATATAAAGTCTTGTTCTTATTTCGATAAGTTCATGTCCCACGAATTTCTGTTATACTGTTTGTGTTTCAATTTGACCAGTTCTTTGGAAACAACTTCCTGGAAAGTATCGATTGGGTCATGTGGCATGATGGGATAAAATATTGATTTAGGTTTGAAGTTCGTACCTGCTGGCCTATTCGTGTTGGTTTCCCTTACCCCCACGATTTGAACATCCTGCTCATTTTCAGCCCTCACTTCCCCCAAATCATACATGTCCAATAACAGTTCCTGGTCATTAATAGCAAGTTCAGGAAGGCGTATCTCCACAGCCGGTCTTTCAGCACATTGTCTAGGTTTAAGGAGATGCCATTTCTGTAACTTGAGTTTCCTCACAAACTTGTAAATGTCTATGCGGGTATCCGAATAATTAAACAATTCACTGGGGCAAAAAGTCAGTCCTAAACATAGAATGCGTTTTTCTTTAAGACTAAGTGTTCTGGAAGATAAGTTAATTATTGTTTTATTTACCATTGTGTCATCCATGATTAACGTCTTCTTTTGTAGCCGCCCCTTTTGGATCCCACCGGCTTTGTATTCTTTTTGTCTTCTCTGCTTGAACTTGAGTCGTCTCTTTTGTGCTCGGCTCTTCCTCTTGCTTGTCCTCGTGGTCTCCCCCGTGTTGGTGTCTTCTGGAAGGATTGTTGTTGTTGCATTTCCGCCTCCTTTTTCCTTCTTGTTCTGAGTACCCTGAACTCCTCTAAAAAAGAAGCCGGTTTCTTGGTGATTTCTATATCAGATGCTGTGCTAGTTGATTGACGTGAGACATCTGAATCGGGTTCGCTTGCAACAATAGTTGGTGAACTTTCTCCTGTAGCCTCAAGAGACTCTACTGTTGTCATTGTCGTGCTGCTTTGTTTGTACAGATAGTCATATTTTGGACTATAGGTTAGTATTCTACCGCTGTCATAATCCCCACAGTCTCTGTGTAACTTGCGTTGTTTGCGATATTTTATATCTTCTTCATTTTTCTTAAGGCGTCCCTTTAGGTCATCCTTAAATTTGTTTATGGTATCCTGGTTGGGGTGGTTACTGAATTCGTCCTCTAATTCTTTCAGTTGTTTCAGTATTATCTCACGATCTTCCCAAGCGTATTTTATTAGTATGCACAGCATGTTTCTGCTGCTGGTAGCTGAATTCTCAGACCATTCCTCTAGCATTTTGGCGTTGGGGGATTCATGTGACGGGGTTATATAAATTCTCAGTCCCCGTGGTATCATTTTTTTATCTACATAATCTTGGAAAGATATGGCCTCCCACCATTTGGATGTTTCTTGTTTCTTAAGTCTTTCATATTTACGCAACTGGGAGATTAGAGAACTATTATCTGTTTTTTCAAAGACAGCTGGACCCATTCCCCCTTTGCCTGGTCCTCTAGCAAACAGGGTTGCTGCCTCCTTCCTCCGTTCATCTTCTTCTTCCATTGTACTGAGTAATTTAGATCTTTCTTTGGAATATTACCACGTGTATTGCTGTTGGAAAAAAATGCACTCGTAGGTATATGTTTGGAAAAAGTCCCGGTGTGCAACACCGTGTTTTAGTGGTATTAGTAGTGCTGTACGAATTCCCTGTTCAAATTGAGCAGTTCCTGATGCCGTATGATTTTGAAGAGTCCCCGGGGAAGTGGCAGGAGAATTGCAGGTGAATGAAGTTTATAAACGTATCACTGGGTATATTTGCGTGACCTCCAAACTTCCACCCGTCTCTGTCCCGCTTTCCCTAGGCAATAACTCGCTCTCAGAAACCCACAACGCTTAAGCTGATGCTTCGTCGCGTAAACGACGGAGCTTCGCTCAGCAGAAGCGGCGATCCAAAAGCGGGTCTTACCGTCAGGGATGAAAGCAGCGGTAGCCCTTCCTCCTCGGGTTGAAAACGTCAATCGTTTTTTCTTCCGGCCGGTGTAGATCCCTCCATTTCAATAAGTTCAAAACCGGGGTAGGTTACTGGGATCTGGTTCCCGTAGTCAGGTGGCGTGTAAATCTCGGCACCCCCGCCGCCGAGAAATTCCAATTTCTTCCAAGATTTGCAAGTTAAGCACCACACGCACTCGGAAAACGTACAGCTATTGGCGTTTATTTTCCAAAATAACGCTACGCGTTTCAACACCGAAGTGCCTTGCTCACACGTTAACCTCAATTCGTGAGGAACACATTTAAGTACAGACTTCCCAATAGGAAATAGTAAACATAAAAGAAGTACATACACATCATGTTACAACGGCGGCCATTAATAAATGTCAATTCCTCCGTGTGTCTCTATGTAAACAAAGTATCATACATTAGAAACCGCATGTACAATTATTGACAGGCTGGTATGTTGGTCAAAATAACTAATCATAAGTTAAATGAAAAGAAAAACGCAGTCAATGGGCCAGTGGATGTAAGAACTAACGCCATTACTCGTATGTATCCACCATTTTGGAACAGGGTCTCGCGATCGATTCCACGTAAGGAATAGACCAAACAATCATCCAAAATTAAATTTGAAATAAAGTAAACAGTGGTGGAAAGCCGGGATGAGATTATATGTAACAATACACTTTCTTGGTACACATTCCCGTGTGAATCTCTCTGAATTATCCACCAATGTGTACCAAGAAAGTGTATTGTTACATATTATCTCATCCCGGCTTTCCACCACTGTTTACTTTATTTCAAATTTAATTTTGGATGATTGTTTGGTCTATTCCTTACGTGGAATCGATCGCGAGACCCTGTTCCAAAATGGTGGATACATACGAGTAATGGCGTTAGTTCTTACATCCACTGGCCCATTGACTGCGTTTTTCTTTTCATTTAACTTATGATTAGTTATTTTGACCAACATACCAGCCTGTCAATAATTGTACATGCGGTTTCTAATGTATGATACTTTGTTTACATAGAGACACACGGAGGAATTGACATTTATTAATGGCCGCCGTTGTAACATGATGTGTATGTACTTCTTTTATGTTTACTATTTCCTATTGGGAAGTCTGTACTTAAATGTGTTCCTCACGAATTGAGGTTAACGTGTGAGCAAGGCACTTCGGTGTTGAAACGCGTAGCGTTATTTTGGAAAATAAACGCCAATAGCTGTACGTTTTCCGAGTGCGTGTGGTGCTTAACTTGCAAATCTTGGAAGAAATTGGAATTTCTCGGCGGCGGGGGTGCCGAGATTTACACGCCACCTGACTACGGGAACCAGATCCCAGTAACCTACCCCGGTTTTGAACTTATATATATATAATTATATATATAATTTTATATATATATTATATATATATAATTATATATAATTATATAATTATATATAATATATATAATTGTATATATAATTATAATAATATTAATTATATATATAATTATATATATAGAATTAACATATTTTATTTAATTAACAATTATTTAATTATTAATACCAATTAATTAATTAACATATTTCATTACTTATAATTAAATTACTTCCCACCCTATTCCCCTATAAACCCACAACCCGCTACATGACATAAAAAATTACATTTTACATTATAAACAATTATTCAATTTATTAAAATAAATTACCAATTAAATTATATATAATTAACATATTTAATTTAATTAACAATTATTTAATTATTAATACCAATTAATTAATTAACATATTTAATTACTTATAATTAAATTACTTCCCACCCTATTCCCCTATAATCCCACAACCCGCTACATGACATAAATTATTTAAATAAGCATAATTATCAAATAAGCTATTAAATTAAAATATTTACCAATTAAATATTATATATTTAATTAAATTGTAATTTAACAATTAATTAAATATTAATACCAATTAATATATTTACATATTTAATTAATTATATTTAAAATACTTCCCACCCTATTCCCCTAAAAACCCACTACCCGCTCCTAGAAATTATTATAGTAATTTAATAATATTTTAAAATTATTAATAATTTTTTACATTAATTCTATATAAACAAATAAATAAAAATAATATATTTTAACAAAAAATGTTTTTAATAAACATTAAAACAGTGTACATTTAACTATTAGATATTATATATATCCATATTAAGAGTCGATATCATGACAGTCGATATCATGACAGTCGATAACACAACTTTCGATATTTTTAAACTAATAAACAAATCGATATTTTTTACTAACGATATTACTTACTTGATATTTTATCTATCGATATTTTTTTACATACATAACAATCGATAAAAATTACATCGATATTACTTACCTCGATATTAATGCCATCTCGATATTCTCTAGTCGATATTATGTCCATTCGAAATAAATGACTCAATATTAAGACTGTACACCGTTGGAACCAACGCGGCGAAACCAAATAGGGGTGATTCTGCAATTGATAAAGGAGTCGAGGGAGCGCCACCATTTTAGAAATAGCCGATCTACCGCAGATCGTCAGGAGCATGCGTGACCACACCCTGAGATCCTCTCGCATGCGTTCCCACACCAAGGCCAAATTCCGCTCCCTAGATACAATTGGTGAAGCCGAGAGATATACTCCCAGATATTTCATCCCCCCAGGTGCGAGCCGAAGAGCTGAAGCCTAGTCCCCTGCCCCATATTGATCGTCCAGAACCCATAGTGTGGATTTGCTCGGGTTCATATAGAGCCCCGAGGTCTCGCTAAAGATCTGCAGGATTTGTAGCAATCGCGGTCCCGACCTATCTATATCAGTGAGGAAGAACAGAACATCGTCGGCATACAACGCTATCTTATCGGTAATACCGGGAGCCCATCTGAAGCCTTTGAGCTGAGCATCAATACGCACCCACGCCGCCAACGGCTCCATGGCAAGCGCAAACAGGTAGGGGGAGAGGAGGCACCCCTGACGCGTGCCCCTTTGGATCTTAAAGGAGCGAGATATCGCCCGACCACCCGCACAGACGCTGTAAGATCTGTATAGAGCAGCCGCAAGTAGGCCGTGAAACGTGGGCCAAAGTTAAGACGTCGCAATAATGCAAACAAATACACCCAACTCAGGGAATCAAATGCCCTATCCATATCTGCTAATAGTAAAGCCGCTGGCCCTCCAAATCTGTCTCCAGGCCGATATTGCAACATGTGCTCGTCTGATATTATGACGGGTTGCCATTTGAGGCATGAATCCGGCCTGGTCCGGAAGTACCAGGTCTGTGATGTGTGGCCTGAGCCTGTTGGCCAGGGCCTTAGCCAACACCTTGGCCTCAATATTAAGGAGGGATATAGGGCGATAGGACTCATGCCGCTCCAGAGGCCTCCCCGGTTTAAGAAACACTACCACCTCCGCATGCCTCCAGTCCCGAGTGAGCGAGCCACTTTCCTGCGCCTCCTCAACCACCGTTCCAAAGTGGGGACCTAACTGCACAAAAAGCGTTTGAAAAATTCACTCGGAAAGCCTAACTGGATCGTGAGCGCTACAGGCGAATGATCGGATAGGGCCCTAGGCAATATAGCAGTCGACATTATCCTATAGGTGAGTCCCCTGGGAACAAAGATATAGTCCAGCCTGGAGAAGGAATCTTGCAATGTGGAGAAATAAGTGTACTCCCTGCGAGGTCCATGCATATGCCACCACACATCCACCCAGTCATGCCCCATAGCCATGGAATGAAGTTTAGTAGATGAACCGCCCACCAAGAGAATCCACCCACTCCGGCATCTGTCAAGCCCAGGCTCCATCACATCCTTCCAGTCTCCACCCACTATGGACAGGGTATCTGGCATGGTCCCCCACAGCATCAGGAGCCGTTCCACCAAAGACCACTGTAGTGGCGGCGGAGCATACACACTACCAATCGTCAGTAGGTCGCCCCCAATTCTGCCTGTATAATAATATATCTACCATGTGTGTCTGACCATAGCTTCTCATGTGTGTAGGGAGGCCTACGATGAATCAGAATCGCAACACCCCCCGAGCCCCTCATGATCCTGGAGTGATAGACCTGGTTGAATCTGAACCGCTGTAAACAGAGAGCCTTTGTGCCCATTAGGTGTGTTTCCTGAAGCAGAAGCATGTCAGCCCCAGCTCTCTTAGCGTATGGCAAAACAGCCCCTCTCTTCACTTTGTCCAGCGCCCCGCGCACATTCCAACTAACCACGCACAGTCAGACATGATAGAGTGTCCCTATTCCTTCCACTGGTGCCTCCCCGGCTCAGCGCACCTGAATCTTGGCTAGCAAACAGCACAAATACGCTATCGAGCAAACCCCCTAACTCTCAACCTACCCAATCCCCCTCACCCCCCCACCCCATACCTCCCAAACATGGAAGTACCTGTCGTGGTCGGATCATGGCCTAGTCCCCAACAGGGGGACAAACACCACCCCCTCCAATGGATCCCCAAGGAAACACCCATAACTTTTTTTGGGGGGGTGGCCTCACCCCATCCCATCCACGACTACGTGAGCGGGATCCAGCCTGAAATTCAAACATGCCTAACTGAACGTCTAGGCAATAGAGTCATAAAGTCATTTCTCCAACAGCTGCTTCTCCGGGGACGCGCCCTTCTGGCGGAGAGCTGAGCCAGACCGGGATCTACGCCTAGATCGGGACCTCCTACTGCCTCCCTTCTGGCCCGGGACCCCCCACGGGCCTCATCACTTGAAGAGGATTCAGAGTCCATGCCCGGTGGCGTATGGGGACGTACCCGCACAGTTTCATCAGTCCATTTAAAGACTTCTTCCGAAGAGTCAAAGAACATTGTGCGGGACCGATAGATAACCCTCAGCCTAGCAGGGTACCGCAGCGCATATTGAAGCTTAAGGTCCCGACGACGCACCTTGGCCGCAAGGAAGGATTGTCGCTGCTGCTGCACCATGCGAGTGTAATCTAACCATGGGTGAAGCACTACGCTACGCTCGCGTAGTTTGCGAAGTTTGCGCAACTTCACACTATGCGAGCTGCACGTAGCACAGTGCGAACACGCGTAGCGCAGCGTAGCGTAGTGCAGCGGTCATTTTTTGCTTGTTCGCGGTCCTCAACGTCATATTCGCGACCGCGAGCAAGCAAAATGGCATCCCGGCGAGACTCTCAACGCGGGGAGGTCAGGTTTCTCATTGCGAGTGGTCGTGCATGCTCGCGACCGCTCGTGATGAGAAACTACCAGTTTGCGTTGAGAAAGCTGCCGCTCGAGTAAAAATCTACTCGAGCGGAAGAAAACTACAGCTCGCACTGTGCAAGATGACGTTTTCAATGATTGCACAGTGCCGGATGCTTGTTCGCACTGTGCAATCATTGAAAATGCATCTTACACAGTGCGAACATGCTACTACGCAGATCGCGTAGTGCTACGTGAAGTTCGCGAAGTGCACTTCGCGTAGCTTCGCGTAGCGCTACTTCGCGAACTACGCCCAGGGTTAGTGTAATCTGGAAAAATAAGTATAGAGGCATTGTCACACGTGAGGGAGGATTTAGCTCTGGCCTGCCGCAAGATAGTGTCCCGGTCCAAATAGTTCAGAAATTTAGCGATGATTGGCCTTGGGGGGGGGGGGCTTCTGCATGAGGGCACGGTGGGCCGTTCTATAACAAAGCAATGTGAAAGCACATCCGAGGGGAGCCACCCCTCCAGCCACCGCGTCAGAAAGCGCTCCAAGCTGTCCCCTTCGCATCCCTCCGGAAAACCTACTAAGCGCAGAGTGTTCCGTCTGGCTCGCCCTTCCGCATCCTCGACCCGCAAGGCCAGACCCTTTTGTACCTTTTCCTTAACCGCAACTTTCTTATTCAGTGCTGTGACGTCGTCCTCCACCTCCGAGATGCGGGTCTCCATTTCAGTAATGCGCTCTATGGCATTCCGCAAGTCTTGCCGTAGCAGGGTGACATCGGACCCAACAGCCCCGATCTTGGCGTCCAGCATGTCTCGGGATTGGGTGATGGCCACCATAAGCGCCGCGTTATCAGGTACCTGACTCTGTGATCCCGCAGTCCCAGCAGCGGCCCCCGCACCGGTGTACTTGTCAAGGGTGCTCTGTTTGGCGTTACCACCACCTCCTTTATCCTGGGTCATCCTGAAGAATCGTGCTCCGACTAGTGCAGAGGTCACCAGTCCAGTGGGTCAATCGTACACAACAGTACAGGGATTAAGCAGGATGTCCACCTTAACAGCAGTTTCCCCCTTGTGGACCCCGAAATGGCTGTAACTGTCTCTAGGATCTCAGGCCACGGAAGGGCAACCCCACCGCACAGCCGGGGGGCAACACCCCTCCCGCCCACTCCGTGGCCCGCACCGACCACCGACTCGCACAAGCGGCCCCTCTTAGCGCAGCTGTAGGGTCGCCACCATCCAGGGGACACCACACGGGCCAGGTTGTACGCACACCAATATTATATTCCTGCGGCCCCTGCCTCCGCTGCGGACCGACAGGACCGCCGAACTCACCAAATCCGAGGCCACTGCCGCCCTAGGAGATCTTGACCAGGGGGGAGGGGCGCTCTCACCACCATGGCTCCCCCTGCCCACAGCCCCACACCAGGATTAGGTGGACTCACTGCTGCGGGCCCGGGCCGGGGAAGACGGCCGCTGTTTCACTCAGGGCACCCAGCCTAGGAAAATCGTCACTGCTGGCAGCCGCTTCTAGTCCACTCATCCGTGGGTCTCCAGGCGGCGTCACTCTGCACCCCTCCGCACCGCTGTTGTAGGGAAGGAGCAGTGGTGTGGCTCACTGGTTAGAGGCGGCAGACCCGGAAGCAGAGATTGGCCCGGGACCAGGGTTCAATTCCCGACGCGGCAGGGTCGTGGACCAGGGTCAGCGGACTTGATAATTCTTGGCCCGGTGCCTACTTTAACCAGGGATCACACTCGGCAACTCTGGGCATTAGCTTGCCTCATCTCTACAACGGCCCCCCACATTCGCCAGGGATGCCTGGTTTCACCTTGGAGATACCCAGTAGGGACCATCTCACAGGGATAGCCAGGACGGGTTCCCCAGCGGTCTACAGTGCCAGGACGCCTCAGGGCAGCAGTGCGCTTTACAAGACACATACATTTACATTTACATTTACAGGCCGCCCCCAGTGCCATAAATGGGGACCCACCGTAGTCCGACTCAAACTGGAGCTCAATGGCCGCCATGTCCCTCAAGGCCTCCCGGCCCAAGCAGGCTGACCCAGCTGGCCGGCCACCTCACAATGTGCCCCCAGGCGGTGTCGCTCGACTCCCCCTGTGCCACTCTCGCAGGGGAGGAGCGGGTCACCTCCGATGTTGGGCAGTAGGGACTCACCGCCGCCAGCCCAGAGTGCTAATATGGCCGCCGCTTTCCACAGAGCCGCCCGGCCCAAGAGAGAGTCTCCACCGGCTGGCCGCGCCAAATCCACCCATCTTAGGGCTTACCGGCAGCGTCGTGTAGCACAATCCGTGGCAAATCGCACCGTGGAAAGCGGGCTACCCCCGGCGCCTGAAGATAGGGAGCGCCGCGCTCCACCGCCACACCACCTCGCCAGGCCGGCCTCGGGAACCACACCACCGGCCAAGCAAACCACATGAGGCCCCGGCGCCGTCCTCGCCGTCTCCCGCTAGGCCGCCCCTCCACCTCGGGCTGCGCCGTCGCACTTCATGGGCCACCAGCGTTGACGGAGGGTCACACAGCTGTGCAGCAGCACCTCCGATATTTAAATTGTACGTTCAGGCGCCCAGGGCAGGATATTTCAGCAGGATATATGCAGGCTGGTCGGAGCGAGCCTAAAGCACGACCGCCATTGTTGCTGGCCAAGCCACGCCCCTTTTCCCCCTCATTTTCATTTGTTCCTTGTTTCATTTTTTTACTATTGCATATTTTGTTCTTTATTTATTTTTAATGGTTTTACATTCAGAGTTATTTCCTGGAATGTGAAAGGTTTTGTTAACCCAATTAAACGAATACTTTCACATCTTGCTTCTTATTACCCAGATTTGGTTCTCTTACAAGAAACCCACCTTACAGAAATGGAGACGTTAAAATAAAAAAAAAGGCTGGGTGGGTTCAGTTTTATTTTCCCCTTCTTCCAATTAGAAAAATGGTGTTATAATTTTGTGCCACAAGATGTTGAATTGCAAAGTCATATTGCAAGAAATTGATACAGAATGTAGATGGTTGTTAGCTAAGTTGTTAATTAATAATGTATCTTTAACAGTTTTGACATATTTATGGTCCTACACATACTGACTGTTCCTTTTGGCCTCTGATTACACAGAAATGTATTCAATTTAGGGATAATCTCTTTATATTAGGAGGCGATTGCAATCGAGTTGTAGACCAATTTCTCGACCGCCAATCTCAAGTTTGCTTCATTCCTCACAAAACGCATAAATATTTTCTCAACACTATCTCTGAAACACACCTTGTAGAATCTTAGAGACTTTCTCACCCCAATACTCTTGACTTTTCTTTCTTCTCTCCTCCTCACAACTCCCTTTCCCATCTCAATTATATTTTTCTTTCTCAGTCTTTATCTCAAAATCTTCTATCCTCCTCTATTGATCCTATTGTCATCTCTAACCATGCCCCAATTGTAACAGATCTTGATTTGCTCCCTCCGCATCCCAGGTCCTCGCGCTGGCGTTTTAATAGCTCCCCTCTTCTTGATCCTCTTTTCTCTCCAACGTTCTGCACTTTTGCTTATTAATTTTTTGTCCTCAACAGTGACCCCAATTTCTCCCCCCATTTCTTTTGGGATTCCTTTAAATCTGCTGTGAGAGGCTTTATTATAGACTTTGTCTCAAAAAATAAGAAACGTTTCCTTTAACAACGCAAAACCGCCTTGGCACATATTAAGACTTTAGAGCTTAAATTCTCTACTTCGATGGACTCGGTCTTACCTTTTTTGATACGTTCTAAATTAGCATTTAATAAAACTACTACCGATAATGCATCCTCAATACTTCTCCGTAGTAGCGCTCGATAATACAGTGGTCGCAATAAAGCAGGTAAGCTCTTGGTGAATTACCTCAAAGCACGTAAAGGCCGTACTTTAATTGACTCTATTTATTCTCCAAATGGCTCTCTGGTACACAAAGATCAGGACATTTTCGATTAATTTAAGCTTTTTTATAAGGATCTTTATACCCCAGAGTCTCCTCCTTCCTCTTCTCCTATCCAATCGTATCTCAATAACCAGAAGCAGATCTATCCCTTAATGAATTATCCACTGCCTTAAGTATCTTAACGAAAGGAAAGACTCCTGGTCCGGATGGTTTTTCTGTCTAATTTTATTTGCATTTTTCTAATTTACTACTCCCTAAACTCTTAAGCCTTTTCAATTAATTTTTTCTAGCCAGTAAGACAGAAGGAACTTTTCAGGAAGCCACAATTTGCCTCATACATATAGAAGGTCGAGGCCCCATGTTTTGTAAAAACTATCGCCCGATCTCCCTGGTCAATGTTGATTATAAACTTTTTGCTATAACACTTGCTTTACGCCTAGACCCTCTTATTGCTCACTTGATTAGTAAGGAGCA
The DNA here is from genome assembly GCF_964261635.1 of Lissotriton helveticus. Lineage (NCBI taxonomy): Eukaryota > Metazoa > Chordata > Amphibia > Caudata > Salamandridae > Lissotriton > Lissotriton helveticus. Next base: position 1,104,904,684 of record NC_136057.1, on the reverse strand, counting down.
ATGTGGTTTTGTCAAGGGTAGGCTGACTTCTGATAATTCGCGTCTTTTTCTTAATATTTTAAACAAAATCCCTCCCTCTCCACTTCTTTAGCGGCCATTTCTGTTGATGCTGAAAAGGCTTTTGATCGAGTTTATTGGTCCTTTTTATTTGCATCGCTGAGGTGGCACGGTTTTGGTCCCAAATTCATTTTACTTATCTCTTTATTGTACTCTGCCCCCAGAGCCTCAGTATTAGGTAATGGTTGTGTTTCATCTTATTTTCCTCTTCAACGCGGAGTTCGCCAAGGTTGCCCTCTTTCCCCTCTCCTCTTCATCTTATCTCTTGAGCCCCCTCTATTCGGAATAATGACCCCATTTCTGGGTTTCTCTTATGGTGACCGTCATTTGAAACGTTCTGCTTATGCGGATGATATTCTTCTGTTTATTTCTGAGCCTGAAACTTCTATTCCCCCTTTATGATATGAATTTGCTTCCTTTTCCCTTGTTTCTGGTTATAAAATCAATTCAGACAAAACTGAAATTCCCCCCTCACAAACTTTTGTCTTCATCATTCTTTTTCTTCCACTGGTTTTGCCTGGAATAGTCCAAAAATCAAATGATTAGTTAAATGGTTTTCCAACTCGATTGCTTCTTCTATTAAATTAAATATGTCTGCAGTTCTATCCCGAATTGACAAACTACTTTCTTCTTGGAATCCTCTTTTTCTTTCTTGAGGCTAGATGTAGGTAATTTGTAAATTACCGATTTGAAAATATTGAATTTTACCCATTCGGTATTTTCGAATCGGTAATTGCAATGTAGATAATAATTCGGTAAAAAATACCGAATCGGTAAGATTCGGTATTTACCGAATCGGTAATTACCGATTCGGTATTTGCCATTCAATCCTATGGGCCTGGAGGCCCATAGGAATGAATGTCAATTACCAAATCGATAAATACTGTGAGAAGTTGGCCTGATGTGCAGTGTTCACTATTCTAGTGATCACTATATATCAGTCCAAACAACCCTTATTGACGATTGGTTGTAAGTCAACCTTATAGACCAGCTATCCTAGTAGCATGGATACGAGCAGTCTAAGGCTAAGACTCTAGAGGGCGTGTTAAGCCAGCTGTTTTACCATCACATTACCCCTTGAACACCCAGTGAAAGGACACCACACAAGTTGTTATGAAAATAAACAGTGTATTTATTTATAACAAGACTACCCTGGCTCTTTATGAGACAGGGAGCTAAGTACACAACAAAACTCTTATAAAAATACTTCAAGTCGCACAATTTACACAAATGCCCGAGGGGCACGAAAAACCATATACTCTAAAAGTGGAATGCGAATTACTAGCAGGTAAGTAACGATTCTCAGAGGCTTTAGGAACGCTAGGCCTACAATACTGAACACTCAGGTTAGGAGCAGGAGGCCTAGGGACACCACGTGCAGAGTGGGAACTCTCACGCGTAAGGCGGGAAAAAGCCTATGGAAGCTAATGTTCACAAAGTTAGTGTTCTCTGGCGAACCCGACTAGGTAGGTCAAAAACGAAAGTGGATCTGGACCCTTGGTTAGTGAGGCTATGCTGGGGCACCGAAATGCCGAAGTTACCTAACCCAGGGGCTGCAGCTGCATAGGTCTGAAAAGACGTTGGGATTCTTCGTTGACGAACCAGGAGCCTGAAGGAAAGGAGTTGCTGGCAGGCGACCAGTGAAGATTGTTCGAGTGATCCAAGCCTGGATCGAAGATGGATGACACCTGAAAGCAGAGGGGACCAAGTTTGTGACTACTAGCCAGTAGTCAGGGGGCACCAGGAGGGCACCGGATGGTAGTCACCTCGACTAGGTGAGTGGGCGACGCTGTGCTCTGCAGTCTCACGGACCAGGAGGTGTTGTCGGCGACCAGGATGGAGGTGCGAGCTGTCCCACAATGGATGATGCTGTCGACGTCGCTGGACCCAGGATTGGGGCAACAAGTCTTGGCAAATTCAAGCCCACGCGGTGGACCTAAAATGGCGTCTGGAGTGGACCAGGAGGGTCCGGGGTGCTCCTCTTTTGGAAGGGAGCAAGGGCCAGTCTGGAGCAACCAGACCAGCAGCAGTGATGTCGTCGGGCGTCGTTAAGAAGGCCACAAGCCAGCGGGCTAGTAGCCAAACAACGCGGTGAGCAGTCGCAAGCAGAAGGGCCCCACGCAGATCGTGGAGATGCTGGGAGGCTGAACTTCGGTGCTGGGGCTGCTCAGGGTCGGGGCTTCTCGGACCCCAAAGCACTCACCAGAGGATCCCTCGGCGGTCGTGCTGGAAAGAAGTCATGCAGTCTTGAAGATGGCCGGTCCCTCGAGGTCTCGTCGCACCCACGGTTCTCAGCTTGGCTGTAGAGGTGGGTAGAGGTCAGAGGTGCCAGGGAAGCCGGATCTCGTCGAGCTGGGCAGTCAGATTCCGGAGGAAGGACTTGCAGCAGACCGCAGTGTTCTTAAGGTGGTGCCTGCGGATTCTTGAAGAAGAAATCTTGATGTCCTTTCGTAGAAAGTCGTGTCTTGATTCCAAAGATGATCTAATTTGGAAGGGGGCCTGCTCCTACCTTTATCTGGGAAAAGGGGGCTGGCACGCGACTAAGTCCTGCCCTATGGGTGGGACCAGGAGGGGGGTGGTTACACCCCTCTCCTTTGGCGGGCTTTCTCCAGCCCAGGGTCTGGTGTGCCCCTGGGACTGGTTCAAGCCGGCCTATGCACAGTGAGCACCGGGGTGCCACTTGCAGTCACCTTCCTCTGTAGCCCTGCCTACCTAGAATACACAAAACCCTGTCTGGGACGGTGCTGGCACCGCCCCTGGCAGGAAACCCTTTGTCCTTGCCTCCTGCTCTGGGAGGACTCCCAGCAGCAGGAGGGCAGACTTGTGTCTCGGTGGCAGCATCCATTTTGTGGAGCTAAGGCTCTGCTTGACTTTAACCGGGGTTACAGGTTACATACATGTCGTGTCCCTCTAGAAGGGTGGAATGCTAACCCCGTCGCCAGAATTGGCGAGGGGTTAGTATTCCAATTCGTATGACACCTTACTCTACATGTTTTGATAAAGCGATACCAGAGTTGGCATATAACCGCGAGGATTATAATGCACTTAAGAGTATATGGTATGCGATATCATGGAAACGGCTAAGGGATAGATACCGAAAGCCGCAGACAGGCTCAGCTCATGCCAGAGCACCATCTCACACGAATCCAAGCACTCTGCCTTCAGGATTGTTAAGGCCTGCCATAGGAGTGACTGATAGGAGATCTGTGTGTCCATTTTAGGGTTAGATATAGGTATACTATATCTAAAGCAAAGGGTGAGTACACCACCTTGCCCCAGCTGTCGTGCAGCCAGTTGTGTCAGTTTAGTTAGTCAGTCCAGGGGTGGCACAATACATGCTTCAGCCCCTGGGAGACTTCTGGGTGCACCTCAGCCCTGGGTACAGGGACTTAGAGAGGGCCCAGTGCCAATTCAGTACCTGAGTACAATTTGGATAGAGAGAACAGCTAGGCTGTGGGTCTGATTAGCAGGCCCACAGCCAGGGAAAGTCGTAAACCAGTGCAGCAAAAAGCAAAAATCTGGGTGATCATAGGATTGCAGACCCTACTCTCCTACATGACCCCCCCCCCAAACTTTGGGACAATAAACTAACCTTGACCAGGTGAGTCTTCTTGCTCTAAGTGGAAATACCTGGAGAGCCCATCAGCATTGCTGTGATCAGTACCAGGTCTATGCTCCACTGTAAAATCCATCCCCTGTAGGGAAATGGACCACCTAAGCAGTTTGGGGTTTTTCACCCTTCATCTGATTTAGCCACAAGAGGGGCTTATGGTCGGTCTGAATGGTGAAGTGAGTGCCAAACAAGTAGGCCCTCAGCTTCTTCAGGGCCCAAACCACAGCAAAGGCCTCCCTCTCAATAGCTGACCAATTTTTCTCTCTGGGGGTCAGCCTCCTACTAATGAAAGCAATAGGCTGGTCATTACCATCAAAATTCAGTTGAGACAGAACAGCTCCCACACCCAACTCAGAAGCATCTGTTTGGACAATGAATGGCTTGGAGTAATCTGGACTCTTAAGGATAGGTGCTGTGCACATGGCCTGCTTTAGGTCATTGAATGCTTTCTGACAGCTTGCTGTCCACTGAACTTTCTTTGGCATCTTTTTGCTTGTCAGGTCATTAAGAGGGGTCACTATGGACCCATAATTTCTGACAAACTTCCTATAGTAACCAGTCAGGCCCAAGAAAGCTCGAACCTGAGTCTGGGTGATTGGAGGAGCCCAGTCCTGGATGGCCTGTATTTTACTCTCCAATGGCTGAACTTGGCCTCCACCTACAAGGTGGCCCAGGTATATAACCTGTGTCTGCCCTATCTGGCACTTAGTGGCCTTGATAGTGAGGCCTGCCTTTTGCAGAGCCTCTAACACTTTCCTCAGGTGGACCAGGTGATCCTCCCCGGTGGAGCTAAAGACAGCAATATCGTCAAGATATGCTGCACAGAAGTCATCCAGCCCAGTGAGGACTTGATTCACCAACCTTTGGAAGGTGGAAGGTGCATTTTTCAAACCAAAGGGCATTACCACAAATTGATAATGCCCACCAGGGGTAGAAAATGCTGTCTTGGGTTTGGCCTCCTCAGCTAACCTGATTTGCCAATACCCAGCTGTCAAATCAAATGTACTTAAGAATTTGGCAGAAGCCAATTTATCTATAAGTTCATCTGCTCTTGGTATTGGGTGGGCATCAGTCTTAGTGACTGCATTGAGGCCTCTGTAGTCTACGCAAAACCTCATCTCTTTCTTACCACCCTGGGTGTGAGGCTTTGGCACTAGAACTACTGGGCTAGCCCAAGGGCTATCTGAGGGCTCAATGACTCCCAGCTCCAACATTTTCTGCACTTCTGTTTTGATGCAGTCTCTAACATGATCAGGCTGTCTGTAGATTTTACTCTTGACAGGCAGACTGTCTCCAGTGTCAACATCATGGGTACACCAATCAGTTTGGCTGGGTGTCAGAGAGAACATATGTCTGAAGGATTGCAGAACTTGCCTGCAATCCTGTTGCTGATGCTCAGTGAGGCTGCCACAAAAGACAACACCATCTACTGATCCATCATCAGGATTCTGAGTGAGCAGGTCTGGGAGAGGGTCACTCTCTTCCTCCTGTCCCTCATCTGTGGCCATGAGCAAGCTCATGTCCTTCCTGTCAACATATGCCTTGAGCCTGTTTACATGGAGCACTCTGAGAGGGCTCCTGGGAGTTCCAAGGTCCACCAAGTAGGTAACCTCTCCCTTTTGCTCAATGATGGTGTGGGGCCCAGACCATTTGTCTTTCAGAGCTGCTGGGGCCACTGGCTCCAGCACCCATACCTTCTGTCCAGGCTTGTACACAGTCAGGACAGCCTTTTGGTCATGCCAAGCTTTTTGGAGTTCTTGGCTGGCCTCCAGGTTTTTAGATGCCTTTTCCATATACTCAGCCATCCTGGAACGGAGACCAAGTACATAGTCCACTATGTTGGTTGCAGGCTTTTTGAGAGGTCTCTCCCATCCTTCCTTCACCAAACACAGGGGTCCTCTTACAGGATGCCCATACAGAAGCTCAAAAGGGCTGTAGCCAACCCCCTTCTGTGGGACCTCTCTGTAAGCAAACAAGAGGCAGGGGATCAGGACATCCCATCTTCTCCTAAGAGTTTCAGGTAGCCCATGAATCATCCCTTTGAGGGTCCTGTTGAATCTCTCAACAAGCCCATTGCATTGTGGGTGATAGGGTGTGGTGAACTTGTAGTTCACACCACGATCCTTCCACATTGCAGTCAGATATCCTGACATGAAGTTTGTACCTCTGTCAGAAACAACCTCCTTAGGGAAGCCCACTCTGGAGAACACTCCAACTAGGGCCCTTGCCACTACAGGTGCTGTAGTGGTCCTAAGTGGAATAGCTTCAGGATACCTGGTGGCATGATCCACCACCACCAGTATAAACCTGTGCCCTGATGCTGTCTGGGGTTCCATTGGACCAACAATGTCAATCCCCACTCTTTCAAAGGGGACCCCCACCACAGGTAGTGGTATGAGGGGGGCCTTTGTTGTGCCACCTGACTTACCACTGGCTTGGCAAGTGACACAGGAGCGACAAAACTCCTTGGTATTCTCATTCATGTGGGGCCAGTGAAAGTGTGAGACAAGCCTGTCCCACGTCTTTGTCTGACCTAAATGACCTGCAAGGGGAATCTCATGGGCCAAGGTGAGAAGGAAACCTCTCAGAGACAAGGGGATGACCAGCCTCCTGGTTGCACCAGGCTTGGGGTCTCTTGACTCAGAGTACAGGAGTCCATCTTCCCAGTATACCCTGTGGGCACCTGTGGCATTCCCTGCAGCCTCAGCAGCAGCCTGCTGTCTGAGGGGTTCAAGGGAAGGGCAGTCTAACTGTGCCTTCCCCAGGTCTGCTCTGGAGGGTCCCCCTGAGCCCAGAAACTCAACTTGATCAAGTTCAAGCTCTTTAGGCTCAGTTTCCCTCAGCTCTCTCAGATCAGCCTCCTCAGAGACTTGATCCTCAACCTGGGGCAAGGGGGAAGGCAAAGCCTTAACCCTACTGCTCTTCTTCTTGGAAGGTGTCTGGTCCATTCTTTCAGGATCCAGCACCTGTTCAGTGGGGCATCTTCTGGCCTGTGACCTAGTCACAGCAAGCACATGTGCTGGCAAGCCTAACATTTCCATGTGAGTCCTCTGCTCCACTTCTGACCATAGTGATGACTCCAAATCATTGCCCAACAAACAATCAACTGGGAGGTCTGAACTGACTACAACTTTCTTTTGACCCTTCACTCCACCCCAGGAGAAAGCCACAATCGCCATACTATGACTGGTAGTGACGTTGCTGGCATTGGTCACCGGGAAATCTGTACCTGGCATGATCTGTCCAGGGTCCACAAAGTTAGGTGTCACCATGGTGACACTGGCACAAGTGTCCCTATAGGCCTGAGCCATCTTGCCATTAATCAAAGGTGTCTGCCTGTATTTGCCCAAAGTATTGGGACTTATATCAGGGGATATATCCATATCCCCTGTACAGACAAGGACAGCCTGAGTGAGTGTGCCAACTAAGTTGTCAGACCCCTCAGTTCCCAAAGGTTAACCCAACTAATGCCTTGGGAGGTACACTACCACTACTGACTGTACTAGCGGGTGCAGTTGCCTTAGGGGCTGTAGTGGCAGGAGTTTGTCCTCCTCTTTTGGTGCACTCACTAAACCAGTGAGACTTACTTTTACAGTACTGGCACCACCTCTTTGACTGGCCTTCTTGAGTCTTCTTCTTCTGGGAAGCCTGACCCCCACCCTCTTTGGTTTGTTGGGGACCTGGTGAAGACTTCTGGTCATTTTGTTCACTCTTAGCATTACCCTTCTGGTCTGCTTTCTTCTGACCACCCTGGTTCTGGTTCTGGTTCTGCTTGATCCTTGTTCTGACCCATTTGTCTGCCTTCTTTCCCAATTCTTGGGGAGAGGTCAGATCTCAATCAACAAGGTGCTGGTGCAACAACTGGTTCTGACAATTATTTAAAATTTGTTCTCTCATCATGAGATTGTACAACCCTGTGTAATCAGTAACTTTGCTACCCAGCAACCAGCCCTCCAAAGCCTTAGTGGCACAATCCACAAAGTCAGACCAGTCCTGAGACTGAGTTTTCTGGGTGTCTCTGAACAGCAACCTGTACTGCTCAGTGGTTAAACCAAACCCATCAACCAGTGTATTCTTCAGGACCTGGTAATCATTAGCATCCTCTACTCTTGTAGTGAGGAGCTTATCTCTACCTTTACCATCAAAGGAGAGCCACAGTATAGCTGCCCACTGACTCTGGGGAATGCACTGCACAGTGCAGGCCCTCTCCAAAGCAGCCATCCATTTCTGGATGTCATCCCCTTGTTTAAAGGGGGGCACTATCTTAGTCAGGTGTTTAGTATCTAAACCCTTCTCTCTATCTCTTGGGAGATTGCTGCCACCAGTGGGAGCTAACCCACTCATCTGCTGCTCTCTAGCAAAGGCAAGCTTTTCTTTGGCCAGGGCAAGTTCTTCCCTTTCAATCCTCAGAGTAGCCTGTCTCATCCTAGCTTCATGCTCCATTCTCTGAGGGGAAGTCAATCTCCTCTGGGGAGAGTTCCTTCTCCTCTGAGAAGAGGCATTAGAGTGCAGAGATCTATTGGAGTCCCTAGAAAGAGATCTATCTCTCCTAACTCCAAGGTTAGGCCTACTCAGGGTCAGTACTGGGGTTCCCCCAGATCCTAGCCCAAGCAAGTCTAAGTTGGCCCTGGTTAGCCTTCTGACTACCTCAAGACCTTTGTCTACCTCGTCCCCAGAGAGTTCCTCTTGATCCTCCTCCTCAACTGCATTGGCAGTGTTGGGGAGGTCTGGATCACCAAGGTGCCCTTCTAAGGCTGGCATATTCCCATCTCCCTGAGATGCTCTCCTAGCATCATAAGTCTCTAAGAGACCTAACAGAAAGGGAGTGGTGGGGTTAGACCCCTGTTTCAATTTCCTGGAGGTACACAAGTGTCCCAGCTCCTGGAAATTGAGAGCTGCATATCTTGAGCAGACCTGTGGAGGGTCAATAACCACAAGGGGAGTCTCTGAAGACTCTCCATGGGTAGACATGCTTTTCTAGTGAGGTGTAAGTGGTGCACTTACCTACACTATATGTTTACCTACTGATCCCTTGCTAGAGTTGTAGTTTAGGGTGTGCTAGGCCCTAGGAGCTACAACAGCTGGTTCAGTAGAACTCAGAGTATTCTAAGCTAAGTTATATGTACCTTTAGTACTTATGTGATCTTTCACAAGATATTCTTAGGATATGTGTGGTAAAACAACAGCAAGCTCAAATCCCAACCGCTGCTCACCAATGTGAGAAGTTGGCCTGATGTGCAGTGTTCACTATTCTAGTGATCACTATATATCAGTCCAAACAACCCTTATTGACGATTGGTTGTAAGTCAACCTTATAGACCAGCTATCCTAGTAGCATGGATACGAGCAGTCTAAGGCTAAGACTCTAGAGGGTGTGTTAAGCCAGCTGTGTTACCATCACATTACCCCTTGAACACCCAGTGAAAGGACACCACACAAGTTGTTATGAAAATAAACAGTGTATTTATTTATAACAAGACTACCCTGGCTCTTTATGAGACAGGGAGCTAAGCACACAACAAAACTCTTCTAAAAATACTTCAAGTCGCACAATTTACACAAATGCCCGAGGGGCACGAAAAACCATATACTCTAAAAGTGGAATGCGAATTACTAGCAGGTAAGTAACGATTCTCAGAGGCTTTAGGAACGCTAGGCCTACAATACTGAACACTCAGGTTAGGAGCAGGAGGCCTAGGGACACCACGTGCAGAGTGGGAACTCTCACGCGTAAGGCGGGAAAAAGCCTATTGGAGCTAGTGTTCACAAAGTTAGTGTTCTCGGGCGAACCCGACTAGGTAGGTCAAAAACGAAAGTGGATCTGGACCCTTGGATAGTGAGGCTATGCTGGGGCACCGAAATGCCGAAGTTACCTAGCCCAGGGGCTGCAGCTGCATAGGTCTGAAAAGACGTCGGGATTCTTCGTTGACGAACCAGGAGCCTGAAGGAAAGGAGTTGCTGGCAGGCGACCAGTGAAGATTGTTCGAGTGATCCAAGCCTGGATCGAAGATGGATGACACCTGAAAGCAGAGGGGACCAAGTTCGTGACTACTAGCCAGTAGTCAGGGGGCACCAGGAGGGCACCGGATGGTAGTCACCTCGACTAGGTGAGTGGGCGACGCTGTGCTCTGCAGTCTCACGGACCAGGAGGCGTTGTCGGCGACCAGGATGGAGGTGCGAGCTGTCCCACGATGGATGATGCTGTCGACGTCGCTGGACCCAGGATTGGGGCAACAAGTCTTGGCAAATTCAAGCCCACGCGGTGGACCTAAAATGGCATCTGGAGTGGACCAGGAGGGTCCGGGGTGCTCCTCTTTTGGAAGGGAGCAAGGGCCAGTCTGGAGCAACCAGACCAGCAGCAGTGATGTCGTCGGGCGTCGTTAAGAAGGCCACAAGCCAGCGGGCTAGTAGCCAAATAACGCGGTGAGCAGTCGCAAGCAGAAGGGCCCCACGCAGATCGTGGAGATGCTGGGAGGCTGAACTTCGGTGCTGGGGCTGCTCAGGGTCGGGGCTTCTTGGACCCCAAAGCACTCACCAGAGGATCCCTCGGCGGTCGTGCTGGAAAGAAGTAGTGCAGTCTTGAAGATGGCCGGTCCCTCGAGGTCTTGTCGCACCCACGGTTCTCAGCTTGGCTGTAGAGGTGGGTAGAGGTCAGAGGTGCCAGGGAAGCCGGTTCTCGTTGAGCTGGGCAGTCGGATTCCGGAGGAAAGACTTGCAGCAGACCGCAGTGTTCTTAAGGTGGTGCCTGCGGATGCAGGGTGACTACTCCTTAGTCACAAGGGAGAATCTTGAAGAAGAAATCTTGATGTCCTTTCGTAGAAAGTCGTGTCTTGATTCCAAAGATGATCTAATTTGGAAGGGGGCCTGCTCCTACCTTTATCTGGGAAAAGGGGGCTGGCACGCGACTAAGTCCTGCCCTATGGGTGGGACCAGGAGGGGGGTGGTTACACCCCTCTCCTTTGGCGGGCTTTCTCCAGCCCAGGGTCTGGTGTGCCCCTGGGACTGGTTCAAGCCGGCCTATGCACAGTGAGCACCGGGGTGCCACTTGCAGTCACCTTCCTCTGTAGCCCTGCCTACCTAGAATACACAAAACCCTGTCTGGGACGGTGCTGGCACCGCCCCTGGCAGGAAACCCTTTGTCCTTGCCTCCTGCTCTGGGAGGACTCCCAGCAGCAGGAGGGCAGACTTGTGTCTCGGTGGCAGCATCAATTTTGTGGAGCTAAGGCTCTGCTTGACTTTAACCGGGGTTACAGGTTACATACATGTCGTGTCCCTCTAGAAGGGTGGAATGCTAACCCCGTCGCCAGAATTGGCGAGGGGTTAGTATTCCAATTCGTATGACACCTTACTCGACATGTTTTGATAAAGCGATACCAGAGTTGGCATATAACCGCGAGGATTATAATGCACTTAAGAGTATATGGTATGCGATATCATGGAAACGGCTAAGGGATAGATCCCGAAAGCCGCAGACAGGCTCAGCTCATGCCAGAGCACCATCTCACACGATTCCAAGCACTCTGCCTTCAGGATTGTTAAGGCCTGCCATAGGAGTGACTGATAGGAGATCTGTGTGTCCATTTTAGGGTTAGATATAGGTATACTATATCTAAAGCAAAGGGTGAGTACACCACCTTGCCCCAGCTGTCGTGCAGCCAGTTGTGTCAGTTTAGTTAGTCAGTCCAGGGGTGGCACAATACATGCTTCAGCCCCTGGGAGACTTCTGGGTGCACCTCAGCCCTGGGTACAGGGACTTAGAGAGGGCCCAGTGCCAATTCAGTACCTGAGTACAATGTGGATAGAGAGAACAGCTAGGCTGTGGGTCTGATTAGCAGGCCCACAGCCAGGGAAAGTCGTAAACCAGTGCAGCAAAAAGCAAAAATCTGGGTGATCATAGGATTGCAGACGCTACTCTCCTACAAATACCGATTCAGTAAAATTGGGAAAAAGTCAAGGGTGGCATGGTGTCACTTTGACACCCTGCTGCACCCCTGATTAGTGCTTGTGTGCACATGTGGCACACATACATGCCCTAAGGGCATGTATGTATGTCACATGGCACAGGTGTAAATGCACATATTTTCATTTACACAGGAATTCCTTATTTACCACCAACCAATAGTTGGTGGTAAAATAACGAATCCTTAAAGCACAAAAGCACTCTTTAAAGTGCTTCCTACATCTCATTTACCGATTCGGTAAATACCGAATCGGTAAATGTTGATTTGGTAAATACCGATTCTTTATTTACCGAATCGGTAAATATGACACCTACATAGGAAAAGGCTATTACCGGTCGGTAACCTACCTACATCTGGCCCTTGGTGAGGTCGGTTAGACTCAATTAAAATGATGATTACCCCTATTTTGATTTATACATTTTCTATGCTCCCCGTTCACATTCCTGCTTATTATTTTAAGCATATTGACTCTTGTCATTCTAAGTTTCTTTGGAAGAACTAGAGAGCCAGTATCTCCTTATCTTCTCTTCGCAAGACAAAGTCTAATGGAGGTGTGAATTTTCCTGACTTTCGTCATTTTCATAAATCATTTTCCCTCCATCAGGCTTCGAAATGGCTCCTTTGCGAACCGTCTCCCTTCACTCCCCTTTGGTTATCCATTGAACAAACCTTATTATTACCCTTCTCTTTAAAGGAGGTTATGGATTTTTCTGCCAAAACTCCTTGGGCCTCTCTTCTCTTGTTTAAATATACTTGTTCCCTTTTGAAACCTTTGATGCTACATAATCCCATCTCTAGAGAATCCTTTTCAGAATCTCCAATCTGATATAATTCCCATATTATCATTAATACCAGAACCATTTTTTGGAAAGCTTGGAGGTTTCAAGCCTTTTTCCATTGCCCCCGCTCCTTTCTACAGAAATTCACGACTCTCATGGTGGTTATCCTTGATACTTTTCCTGTTGTCCAAAATTATTTTCTTAAGATACTTCTTTCTCTTCCCAAAGCTTCTCTCATCAATAAATTCTTCTCAGCTCCTAATACAAATCGTGCAAAATACAAATTGGGAATCTGACCTGGGGTGTGAATGGACTATCATCTTCTGGGATAAACTTTGGTCTTGCTCCCTAAAAATTTCTCGCTCTGCTTCTCTTACCCAATCTTTGTTTTTCCTTTACCATAAACTCTATCTCACCCCTGCTTCTAAAGCACGATTTTGCCACTCTACTGATTCCAATTGTTGGACCTGTGGTTTTCCTAATGCTAATCTTATACATCTTCTCTTCCTTTGCCCTTCGGTTTCTAATTTTTGGCGGAAAGTTTGGTCCTATATTTCTCGCCTATTTAATATTTCCATTCCTCCTCTTTTCTCTGGAAGTCTTTCTGATTCTTTAGATCTACCCTCCCATAATCATGGTCTCTTTGATCTTATGCTTGCACTAGCTTTCCAACATATCTCTTTCAACTGGAAAACACTTACAAAACTCTCTGTACAACACTGGTGGAATAGTCTTTGTCATTTTCACCGATTTAACATTGCTTTCGCCTTCTCCTTTAAACCAATGGTGAATAGAGATCTTTTTGGCAACCGCTTACTACTTATTTAGACCAGCTAATTTCAGCAGATAAATCGCGTTTAAACTCTGAGAACTTTAGCCCCTTGCATGCTGATGACGGCCCCGTCCGTCATGCATCACAGTGCTCATGTGCTGATGACGGCTGGGGGTCGTCATGAACCCGCCCACTCTTCAAAGCGGCCGCACAGGCGCAGAATCGCAGCCGCGCCCAAGGGGTTAAACCTCCTGGAATGTTTACTCTTTCTGTTCTTCGCTTTTTTACCCCTGTTGGCTTGTTGTACTTATTAGTTAATTAGGAGATTATTCACATTCATTTGTAATATGCAATATCCTATTCTACCAATGTTTACAAAATGTTTCCTTCCCACTTCCCCTTCTCTCCCCCTCCCCATCTTCCCTCCTTATTCCCTATAAAATGTAAACTGCTTTAATTTTTATCAGTATACTAGCTAATTCTTCCGCTATGCTCCTATTTTTGTATGTTTAATTCTGTATTGCTGGTCTTTTGTATAGCTTTTGTATATCTTGTTATTTTTCATATAAAGCTTTTTAAACTGAAAAAAAAGAAAAACTTTGCCCAAAATTATCTGTTTCATTCAAAGTTTCAAAGTTGACCAGTTTTTTACCTACCATTGCCTGGGCCAGGTTACAAAAATAAGTGCATTTCTTTACACTGAATTACTTTGCTTATGAACTGCAGAGGGTCGGCCTGCCACATCCATGCGCAATGTAAACTCGAGAAATAATCATTTTTAACTCATAATCAGAGCATAGTAGAAAAACAAGATATCAGAGCGGGGGCATGGTATCCGATAAAGCCAGATATGAACAAGAATGTTTAGCTCCCCTACAACAATAATGAGGAGAGGTTAAGATCTATGCAAGCATCTGTAGGAGGGGAGTACCAAACATGTAGGATTGAACAGGAAAAGGCCCCATTTAAAACCAGATTACTAATTCCATGGTAATCCTGTTCTGCCAAACTAAAAGTAGCGTAATGCACGCCTGTCGTGCACCCATTGTACTAAATAGTTTGTTGACTATGGTGGAGGGTTGTGTCAAACAAACTGTCTTTTAAGGGGGGCCACTGGAAATGTTTACAGAAGTTTTGAGTAATTATGGATTTGCCACTCGGGCCACGTATTCACACGTCTGCTGCTTTCTTTTCAGATTTCAACACAAAAATGTGTCTAGTCAAGTAGCTCTGAAGCAGCTAAGAGTAAAGCAGGTGGAATCCAGCGCAGTGTCAGAGGATGTTAAAGCTTAGCTGGCCACCTCACAGCTGTTGATTGGTGAGTCAGGGATTAAAAAGGTGGGCCTTTTGCCCAGATAACCACAATTGGCGGACATGAGGAAAGGTTTTTGCGTCCAGCATGAACCAAAAGAATTGAAATGTAAATGTACTTCAGACAGGATGCAATAATGCTTCCTTCTGTACCATAAAGCGTTTTGTTTCAGCGCTCACGAAAATTCATATTTGCATCACAGACACTGTTATGAAAGCAAAGGGTATTTATTCAGGGCAGTTGGAATTTAGGAAAATGTCAACTATTATATTTCTATTTTTAAGGTCCTATGTCTTGAATTTTACTATTCCTCTGTTTAAGATTCTTACTCAATCATTATTTAATGTGAAGGGTATTGCTACAAGACTTCTTCTTAAGGAAAAGAAGGGGTTCCAGAGGTCATATAGTGTGAGCACATACTAAATTCAAAACTGGTGACTTATTGAAGTATAACTGGAATTAAGAGAAAAAAAGAAGTGCACCTTTTATTACAAGAAGTCTTTCTATGCAGGCTTGTTTTCTAATGGGTGAAGTATTGACTCTGTTTTATACAAAATATTTTCTCTGACAGGTGAAATTGGAAACCCTTAATAAAATGAAGTTTGTGTACTTCAATTTAGAACAAAAATTATTAATTGAGATGAATAGCATTTTGAGTGGAATCTACTAGATTTGAGTAGTTTTCAATTTTAAGAAACCTTAGAGGTCCATTAGGATGGCGGACGGACAAAGTCCGTCCCCCATCCTGTCGGGGGCCGGTACCGTCCGCCACAAGGGCGGAGGAACCGTCCCACCAATTAGGATGCATCCGCCACAGTGGTGGGTGCATCCCGCATTTTTTACATTGCTGCGGACGTGCTTGAAGCACCGGCCGCCGCAATGCAAAAAATGCACATTGTACATTTCAATGCACAACATGACAGGCACCACGCGGTGCCTGACATGGTGTACATTGAAATGCTGGGGGGTACCATAGGTACCCCCCATGTGCACCCCCAACCCCCCTTCACCCTGGGGGCCCGCAATGGCCCCCAAAGCAAAGACTGTATGCCTTTCCGTTTCGGCATTGCCGCCACGGAAAGGCATTCCTCACAGGCCATCCTAATATGGCTGGCGGTGTCTAATAGACACCGCCACCATATCAGGCCTTTTCCGCCGCGGTCGCAAGCCGACCGCGACGGAAAAGCGGCGGACGGTCTTCCCCTCCGCCACGGTCCCCCCCACCATCGTAATATGGCGGACGGAAGAAAGGTGGCGGACGGGCAGGGATGGCGGACGTATCGCCACCGCCTGCATGGCGGTGGCGATACGCGTCAGCCATCCAAATGGACCCCTATGTATTTACTTAGCACTGAGAATCCATTTGTAGCTCTGTCCTGAAACTTCAAATCCCCCAGAAAATGTCATATAATGTGCCACTTAATTTGCCTTTATTTGCATAATTTGCCAGAGAAATTGACTTTTTTGGTGCAAAATGTAGTCAGCATGCCACATAGTTTGGTGCAAGTGGACCATTATAGCTAACGCAGTAGAGTTAAAATGTATGGGATGCATAGAGAGACAACTAGGTGAGTGAGACCAGGGGATATGATTCATATTTCTTCAACTGCAGAATGAGCCACTTAGACCAATAAAGGCCCGGTGGGCTGGGGTTGCAGTTGAGGCAGTGAAGTTGTAAAGGTGTGTTTCCTTTGTCTAATTGTGAAACTACCTGTACTTCAACCCTCATACTGTCTTACAATCACAGACACCAACTACCTTTTGGGGGCCATTACAAGTCTGGTGGTGAGCTATGCAAAGAATAAATGTTTTACCAGGTGCAGGACCACACCCAGTAAATCCAAATAAGTTTCTGAGGACATTGTTCACCTGTTTAAAGCATGTGTAAAATTCATGGAAAAAGAGGAAAGTCATAGAATCTGAGAATGAATGAGGATTTGGAACCGGTAATTTCAGGTTTGGCGTATTATTTTCCGATTTGTAGGATGAACTCCTCCTCGCAAGTCCTTATGGACACTGTTCTAACCCTGGACTTTTGTGCAATAGCCCAATGTGTTCTGGGTGTTGTCGCCCCTTGTTTTACTTGCATTGAACTAACCAGACTAACTCATCTGAAATCAATTTTTTGCAGGTGATAAATCAGGACTGGAAAGAGTTTGTACAATGACCTGCAGCTTTTTCATGGCCAAACGAAAAAGTTGTGGGGGGATATTCTCAAGAACATGTGATAATTATCGCAAAATTTGTTTAATGCAACTCTTCACATCGCAGTCTATCGGGGGAAAATAACGCTGTGTTAAAATTGCATTCTCAACACGGTGGTATCATGCGAAGTCTCAAGGATAACACGTCAAATTACAGTGTTAAAATAAATGCGACACCTAAAAAATGAGAAAAACGAACGCGAAAAAAGTGGCGATGTCCCAAACCACGATACAAAAATCAGCGATAACCAGCGACAGGCCTGCAATTCCCACGCATCATGATGGAAAATGCACCATAAAAGCAGAGAAAAAAAACTGTGAGATGACAATGTAGGAGTACAACCTCACATCCATGATGTAGTACAAATGTCCACTGTCCCGCATCAAATAGGCATCTCCTCACAAACAGTCACAATGTACATTGTCATGCAGTCTGTGTGTAAACTTCCCCAATGCACAAACATACATGGAACACACTGTGAAACCGCATATCCACTTTACATTGCTGAGGGACAATCAACACCCCATGCAGAGCAGACCCTACATCACGTCAGTGATGATGGAGAAGACCCCCAGGACAACAACTACGACGAACTCCAACGGTTCAAGGACAACCTCCGCACCCCACCTCCAGTAGCAGGGCAGCCCAGCACCATCGAGGTGAGCCCAGCACCTGCACAGACTACAAAAAAAGGAAGCACACACTGACACGTCTGGCTTCCAGCACCTCACCGAAGGACACATGGCATTCCAACGCTGTGTGCTAGAACGCCAGAAGGAGCTGGCTGGACAGGTGCAAGTGGGGTTTGACCTCATGGCAGCCAAACTAGATGCCATATGTGGATGTCTAAGTCCCATCAAGGACCACTTACACTCCCTAACAGACACCCACAGTCCGCCCCATGCCCTCCAACAATCCATGGCTGGCGTCGCTGGAGTCATGACTCGGAGACAGCAACAACTGTCTAGTTAGAGTGGGTACAGCTATGTCATCCGTGATTTGGGAAACATAAGGAGGGTCATGGGGAACATGGAGCAGATGCAGGCGCAAAGAATGGCTACCATGGCTACACACGAGAAAGCTGTAGATGGGATCTTCCATGCCCTGCAGATCCTCATCATGAGAGTGATGCCACAAGACATTGCGCAGATGAATGCTGCTGCTACTTCTACATTCACATCTCCGGCCCCTGATGTGTCAGTGTCACACAGTGCTGCAGACCAAACACTACCACCCACATGTGAGGCACATGAAACGTCAGAGGACGAAGATGAGGATGAATCTGCCTTAGTGGTAAGAAAGAAGCAGTGGCACTCATCTCTGCCATATGGCTTGTTTCTGCTTGGATCTGCCCTCTGCATCATGCCCTGGAATAACACCTTCCACCGACCCCCGATACACTCTGCGACACTGACCTTGCCCCTCGACATGGACTGCCATATTTTGTTTGCTTAACAATAACACAGGACTGGACTCTTCCCCTTCCGAGTAACTTGTTAATTCCTAAAGGACTCTGGCTGGCCCTCCACGGGGCAACATTGTAAAGTATTCTCTGCATGGCCCAGTACTAAGACAGCTTCAACACTCCACTGAACGTGAATAATACATACTAATACACACAGACGTGTCATGTCTATGATTAATCAAGTATGAAAGCATGGACGAATGTAGGGGCCGTGACTTCCCCTTACATCCATGTTTCTCATGCTGTGGGACTTGAGTCACAGGGTGCATCCCTGCATCATGGTGGTACACATTTGACCCCAAAAGAAGCCCTGTTGTCACTTGTAGGTCACAAATGACAGCCTATATGTAATGATTTGGGACACATGTGAAACGTTGATGATTGGGATTCCGGACTATCTGTGACACACAGAAATGGCATTCTGAATACGTGACACCCTAAACAGCCTCTCTGTACAGAGGTGACACACCCACCATCTATTTTCAAATAATGAGATTGTTATTACTACATGTTGCACTGACACTTGTCAGAGTGATGTGCTTCTTCAGAAGAGTGACGTGCACTCAGGGAATGTGTGTTGTAATGAATTTATTTGCACATGCTGTGCCTGTGGTCATTTTGTACTGTCCATGATTGCTAAGGTCTGTGACAATGTGACGTGTTTATGTGAATTGTCAATGATGGTGTTCCTATGGGCTATTCCTGCTGCGGCTGTAGTGGGGTGTGGTCCACCTGCCTCATCTTCCTCCTCATTGTCCGGTGCATCTGGCACTTGTATCCATAGGGCATTGGTGCGTACACATCTCTTGTGCAACACACAACATGCAGCAATCACCTTGCACATGATGTCTGGGCTGTACAGGAGCCTTCCTCCTGTTATGTCCAGGCACCTGAAACGTGACTTCAACACACTAAATGTGTGTTCCACGATGCCCCTGGTGCATTTGTGGGCCGCATTGTACTGCCTCTGGGCCTGCGTGTTCAGGGCTCGTGGGATGTCATCATCCAAGGGCAGAGTGCATATCCTTGATCACCTGTGACAGGGCAGAGAGACATGAGTCAATAGTTGATTCTGCATGATGTGTTGGCAGGCTCACTGGTTCATTGATGTGTGATATGTGTGACTTAGTGATTCCTGTCTGACATGTCCTGCTTGTAGAAAAGGATCAGCCTCAATGTGTATTACGTAGCCTCACTGCTTCTCCTCCCTCCCCGAGCCTATTTACTAGTGTGATCAGCACGGTTGCATCACTTGCACTCCTACGGCACACCATTGTCATGCCTGTCTGCGCATGTCCACAAGCCTGCCAATTACACTGTGATGTTCTGCGTTGAAGGTGGGTGGCCACGTGTGTGTAGGCCTATGGTAAGGATAGGGCGGACAGAGGTGTAGAGTTCATGGCTGGCTGAACTCACGATGCGGTCAAGGGTAGACCTTTGGCTTATGCTGCAGTAATAGCGACACACACACCACAGCATGTATGATCCCGGACCCCCAGCGGGCTTGCGCTCCCTCATTTACCCCTTCGGCCGAGCCCGCACTCCGGGGACATGCTACATTGCAACATAGTCCATTGCGTGACGGGTGGCGTCGACACTACAACAGTGACACACTTATTAGTTACTCCCTTGGCAGGGCAAAACTTACCAATGCCCAGAGCCCCTGGTTGATGTACCACACCCCAAAGCTGGACTGTCATATGCCAGTCCACTCCGCTTGCGCTTACAGGGGGTATGACACAGCTACATGGCCCAGGTCTACCCCACTGCCTGAGGTGACATGGTTGTGTCCGCTGTTCACAGCACAATTTAATGTGGTAGGGCCTGGGGCTCTCATGCATACATAATGACCACCCATACACACTTAGATAGTTTGTGGGACTGGCTATGGGCACGTGCACCCGGCCCCTTTTATTGCCAGGGTCACATGTACAGTGACACCTGTGCTAGATGGGTGTGGGGTGAGTGTAAGACACCCCTCAGGGGGTGGTTGGTGCTGGCAACAACTACAACAGTGATCAGACAATCAGAAGTTCAAAGTTCAAACAGTAAGGGTCCATGACTTGAGCTGCACAGAGTTAGTGGCCCCGGATGCACTGCAGCCGGCATAGGCACAACGCCACGGGATGGTGAGTTGCGGTGCACGGAGGTAGGGCCACGAGAGCTGAGCGGGTCCTCGTGCTTGGAGCTTGTACCGGCACGTGGTGGCCCCTCTTTGACACATGCCGATGTCGGCAGGTGAGCAATGAGGCCTGGGTGCGCAGGGACAGGCAAGACGAGTCTGGGGACCAGCGGCCTGGGGTTCAGCAGGCGCACAGGTTCGCAGGCAACACCGCTCATGGCGTCGGCCTCGTGACGGGGTGAGCGGCGCCACCCTGGCAGACACGTTGGCCATTCCGGAAGAGAACCACGCCCAGAGCTACTTGCTTGTTATTCATACCCCTACGCTAGCCTGGCGTATACCAGGCCAGCCCACTCCGCTCACGCTTACAGGGGGGGAATGTAACAAGCTATATTTCGACAATCTTCCCCACTGGCTAAGGTGACATGTTTGCGTCCACTGTCCACTACACTCCAAACACCAGCAGTGTATGTGGACATGGACATGGCTGTGGTGGATGTATGACATTACAACGCATGATTTTATCACGCATGCTTTTACATCGCAGTTTTTACAACGCATACCATTACAACGCATAGCGCTTTGGGGTGCTGGATAGTGAATAGTTTAATTTACTATTCCAACTCCAGTCCCCGTGGATAGTAGGGAAGGTGTTTGATAGTAAATTAAATCTATTCCCTATCCTAGAGCGCCCCCAGCGCAATGTGTTGTAATGGTTTGCGTTGTAAAAGTTGCGATGTAAAAGCACTGCGTGGTAAAAGTTGCTTTGTAAAGGATGTTTCCCGGCTGTGGTCTGCATACTGCAGACTGGCCAGCACATCCACACCACACTTGGCATTGTGTACATTCTCATTCATGGGTCACTTCTCTCCTTCTCACATACCTGGTTCCCACCTCTCCCCACGATCTGCTATTGTGTGGCTTAGGTGCCATGCCATTAATGGCTTATGTACATGGCTAGCCCAGGTTACCACAGTAAGTTGTGCTGTTGTGTCTGGTAGGTGGGCATGTTGTTTGGCATGTTTATGTCAGTTTGTAACATGTGCATTCCCATAGTTGTGAGTTGCATGATTGTGAAGTTGAGGTTTGTGGTGTGTTCATTTGGTTCTCACCAGTGAGTAGTGCCGTAGGTGCCATCCTGAAAGCGCTGGTTGATGATGGACTGTTGGAAAATGTAGGAATCATGCACACTGCCTGGGTAGTTGGCGACGACATTCGTGAAGAGTCCCCGGTGGTCCACCATTGCCTGCACATTAATGGAATGCATGTGCTTTCTGTTACGGTAATTGTGCGCAGTGTCTGCAGGAGGCACAAGTAGTTGCCCCCAACACATGCGGGAAGCCAGCTATGGCGTAGAAGCCTTGCTTGGTCTCCAGCTGTTCCTGCGCAGTGTGAGGGAAGTGAAGGTACTGGGGTACCAAGCTGATGATGGCATCCAAGACAATTGTGATTAACTTTAATAGGGCTGGCTGTGAGACTCCTTCGACTCTGGCAGTTGTTGGGTGGAAGGTCCCAGAGGCCAACAGGTGCAGCACAGCTAGCAGCTTTGTCTGCAGAGGGATGTAGGTTGACCGCTGTGTTGGTACCGTCAGCCTGTGGGCAATGATAGTCAGGATGCAAAGGATGGTTGTCCTTTCGAGACTATAGTGGCCAGTGACATCCTCTGGTGTTAAGTCTGCGAGGCTGGTGTGTTTTCTGATGGTCCGTTGTCATTGTCTGCGCTGCCTCTGTGGTAGTCCGGGTGAGGGGGGAAGGGGATCTGGGTGGGACTGGGGGTGGTGGGGGTGGGTGTTGTGGCCCTCTTGGGGCTCCGAGCTGCATGATCAGTAGCTCCATGGCATCTGTTGTTCTTCAGGTGTGGCTCTGGGCTCGGCTCCCTTTTATGGTGCAGGTTGTCATCCGATTTGACACCAGGTAAGAGCAGATGTTAAATCCCTGCTGCTAATGCGCCTTATCGCCCGTTTTGGGATCTTATTGCCGATCTGGCTGGTCGTTGAGAATGTTGCGGAGTGGTGTTGTCGTGGCTTTTTGCACGGGAATGCCTACTCTGCATATCATTAGTGTTAACTGCCAGTGTCACCTGTGGCAATGTTTTTTGCGGCTGCTATCACAGGAAAACTGGTGATATCAGCTGTTAGCACCAGCTTGTGAATAGGGTGATACCTTTATCGCCACTTTGGCTGCGATAAAGTGCTGATAACTCGGCGATAAGTCCTTGAGAATATGCCCTGTGATGCGCTGTAAAAAGAGAAGAGTCACTGGCTGGGATGACCTGCCCACTCAATCTGGTCCCATATAAATTCCCAAAGGCCACATCCACCTTACATCACAGCAACAGCAATCACACACTGGTCAAAAGTTGCAAAACTCTGAAACACTTTATTAAGTAAAGTCCACATTTGTAAAGCGCACAATCACCCGTAAGGGTCTCTAGGCGCTGGGGGGCCGTCGGGAAGATTAAGCGAGCTATTGCCCAGAGTCACATGGTGCTGGGCTAACCTGCCGCCGGAGCCGGGGATCGAACCATGGTCCCCAGATTCCAGCGTCAGTCGCCCTGGCCGCGGCGCCACACCTCTCATTAAGTGAGTCATCGCCTTCTAGGTCAACTTCATATGTTCTGCAGTGAATCTGAAGATTTTTTTTAATAATAGTTAACCTCTACTGTGACCTATTTTGCCCACCCTTTTCAACAAATACCAAACCCGCCAAGTGACTGGGAGCAGTTTGCATTTTATTTTTATAGCTCTCTATCTCACGGTGACACCGCACGTCAAAGCACTTGTCTCTGTGTGGACATTGTTTGTGTTCTGTAAAGTCACTCTGGCATCTGGGCCTGTTCCCAGGCTCTGGCGCTGACCCGGTGAAGAATTCGAGCAATCTGTCCTCAGCCCCTTGGGCTGTCACCACCGTTTCCCAGTCTCTCAGCCTTGCGTCGTCGCCTCCGGAGGGACAAGATGGCAGCCTGCTGCCCTGTAAGAGGAGCCCTGACTTCCTCGAGACAGCTCTTGTCGCGAGATGCCCTGAGAGAGTGAAGGGGCATGGAATGCAGAGAGGTGCGAATGAGGAAACACCTTGCACTTAATGGACCGGGTGACACACAATCCTCGGACGGTGTCACTTGGCATCAAGTTACACTGCCCTAGCTAACACCGCATTCCATGATGTAATTGATAGTGTCTTTTTTTGCTGTAGGCGGTGCTGTTTTGCGGCAGAGAAGTTTAATAATTCTTGTTTGGTCTACATGGATAAATTACAGCAAATGGGACCAGTTCTCAATACTATTTGGGCGTGCAAAATCCGCTTCAATGTGCAAATGGTCTATGCTGCCTGTTTAAAGGCTCACATTATGCAAAAGTAAAATGATTTACTCAAACACTGCATTTCATGTAGTAAGTTTCTTCTTAAAAAGGACAAGGAATAGGATTTTCTAGGGGGAAATGCCCTGGAGGTTTGGGAACAAGCACACATGTACATATTTGTTGATATTCACAACATTTTTCTCAACATATTTGTGGTCCGAGGTCAAATCTTTTCAAGGGCAAGAATAAATCCAAGTCCAGGCTGGGAACAGAGATTCCCCTGAAAACTGATGGGTGGGAAACAGAAGGGGTTCTCTCTGCCAAAAATATGCCAGTGGAGAAAGAAAAAGAAAAAAAGTAAATTGTATTAATCGAGAGGCATTTGCAGAAGTACTATTGTCGACTATGTACATTTATGTGTGCAGACAGTCCTTCATTTAAATAAAATTGGAAATTCTCATGCGTTTTATAGGACTTCTTAGGAAATATTCTTGAATTCCAAGCATTCGTAAATTCACAATGAAATGTAGCAGTTAATTTACGTGTGCAGTTGTACAATATTTTTTAAGAACTGGACACCATCATGTTTGCTTGAGCAAAACACCGCAATAAAGGGAGATTGTTTTTTGTAATATTGTGCTTAATAGGGATGTATGACGGTACAACGCGTACCGTCACAACGCATCCCTTTACCACGCATCCCTTACAACGCAAGTCGTTACCACGACTTGCGTTGGGGGCGCGGATTTCGAATAGTATAATTTACTATTCTAACACCAGTCTCCGTGGACCCTAGGGAAGGTGTTGGGATAGTAAATTTACTATTTCTAATCCTTTAGCGCCCTCCAGCGCAAGTCGTGGTAACGACTTGCGTTGTAAGGGATGCGTGCTAAAGGTACCGCGTTGTAAAAACTTCGTGGTAAACGATGTTTACCGCTTAATAGCAGTAGCGGCTGCTACCGGATAGGGTGGTGGGCCGGGGCGGGGCGGGGATGGGGGGTTTAATTACCAAACAAAATAGCACACTTACCTTAGAACGGCCGGCCAGCCACTGCCTCCCCTGCGTCCTCTTCCTTTCTGCAGTCTGGCCAGCAGCAGGAAGCACTCGGCACACAGGCTCCCCTGGCCAATCACAACGCTTCAATGCAGCGTTGTGATTTGTCTGAGCACTGTGGATGTAATGAGTGTATTTGTATGTTTGTTTACAGCCCTGATGAATTCTTGTTGGTTGGACAAAACACGTTGGATAGGCTGAGAAGTCTTTTTTGATGAATGCAATTCAATATAACATACATTGGCTGTTGTGATTTCAATGGACTGAATGGAGAATGGACATATATTTGGACATTTATTGGACTCCTTGGATTGTTAGTATGAACCTTAAGTTGTCTTTATGACTTTTTGAGAGCTTCCCTTTGCAGTGTGCATATCTTGGAATTGCAGCGGGGGTCCGATGAAAGTAGGACCAATAGGTTGGAAGTACACTAATTGTTTATTATATTATGATATACACTTGTGCGGTATAGCAGTGCTATTACTGCTCTTTTTTTGTTTTCTAAAATATTATTCACTGCAGGCCTCGTTGCCAGTGGTTTGAAACCTCCTCTTTTTGCAAAGAATTAAGATTTATACTGTGTGCACTGGGGATTATGGTCACCAGTGAGGTTAGTAATCTCAAGCAAATGTGATTTTAGTACTTTCTCATATGCATTCAAGGATGCTGTCTCTCTTAGTGCAAGAAGGCACGGTTTTTCCAAAAGGTGGAACTCTGAACAGACAAGACTATACCTCCACTTATCTTAATATTTACATTAGGAATAACCATTAGAAATTTGTCTGAGATCTTTAGGTGTTTGAACGGGTGAGAAAGGCAAACATATTCTCTAGATCATTTTTCCTAAACAGCCTTTTGGTGGGTCATGACAGTTCGAGCAATATATAAAGATGTCTTTAAATTCTGTATGTATCTTGCCACAGTTATTGCTCTTCAAAGACAGAGGTCAAATATTGGGCTATGTCTTCTGACAAATGAATTGTACACATTCAGCTGTTAGGTAGGCAAAAATGAAACACAAAGATTTTAACAGGATCAAAACAAACCAAGACTCTTACCTTGATGATGCACAAATTATAAATATTCACCGAAACCTGATTTTCAAACATTATCATTTGTGTGCAATATCGTTTTAACAGTAAAATGTCTATGCAAAAAGTTTGACCAGTAAAATGTCTGCTCAAATTTATTGGCTGTTTCAATTGGAAATGGGCTGTTTGTGAATGGTCATGCACTACCCAATGATGCTTTAGTTATATTAACAAATAGCCTGCCTCATGCCTAATAAAGCTAGGTGGGTCGCAAAAGTTTGTCGTTCTAAAAATTAGGTTATCGTTCAAATGTTTGGGGAGCACTGCTCTAGATATTTATATTTAAGGCCTAGCTTCTTTGTGAGTTATGCAGTCCATTTTAAACCAAATTATTTTCTGAACCAACAGCCAGTGCAATTGTTTGAATACCTCGAACACATGCTCTCTCCTCCTTAGACATGAAACCAGATGAATAACAGTGGTTGCGCCCTTTCAAGCTAGTGGAATTGATCAGAGAGGAGGGCTGGACTTCTGCATTTGTGGGCATGGTAGGCTATGTGGATTGACAGGGCTGTGTGTATAGTTGACACATGGTGGCTTTGCTGAAGGAACTACTGCAGGTGTTCTGACCTTTGAAACTTTCCTGATCCTTGCAGCAGTCATTGTTGTGGGTTGTAGTTAGCTGGTTTGGCTTGGTTTTCTTGCCTAGAAGTGATACCACTGAAAAGGACTGCAGACGATTTATTCCTCAGAAAAACTGATTGTGTGCCAGATGTCCCAATGAATATGACCACACCCCTAAACCCCCAGTTTATATAGGACTTGAAACAACACATTGTTAGAGCCTTTTAATAAATGCAAATTGTTGTAATTAACATGTAGAATTAATGTGTAGGCCTAAATCAAGAAGTCACATTTTATAAAGGCAAATGGGAGTGCTGGACTTTCATAGTGAGCCATGTTAAGGTACAAATGCTTCTGTATGCAGTTTTTAGGTCGAACCACCTAGACAGTGCACATGTGGTGTCTCTCGACATGCTGTATCTCCTCTGTTAGCTTTTGGCACACCCATCAATTTCCATTCTGTATTTTGTGTGCCATTCTGAAATGCAGGCTTTTTATTAGTGCATTAGTTGTATTTGAACCTCCTTTGTGTGATTGGTTTCCTCCCATGGCAACTGGCCCTATCAATCAATCAATCAATCATATCATTTGTAAAGTGCACTGCTCACCTGTGAGGGTCTCAAGGCGCTGGGGTGGAGAATGCTGCTACTGTTCTAAAAGCCAGGGGCCTCATTTATGAAAGCCTTGCGCCACCGGTGCGTCACTTTTTCCCATGTTAAAAGTGACGCACCGTCGGCGCAAGTCCTTCATAAATAAGGCCCCAGGTTTTGAGGAGTTTTCTGAAGGTCAGCAGGTCAGCAGGTCTTGGGTCTGCCGTAGGTGGATGGGGAGGGTGTTCCAGGTCTTGACGGCGAGGTGGGAGAACAATCTGCCGCCAGAGGTCGGTCTTCGGAAGCGGGATCTGTGGCAAAGGCAAGGTTGGCGGAGCTGGCGGGTGGAAGCTGAGTCGTCTGTTGAGGTACTTTGGTCTGGTGCTGTGGAGTGCCTTGTGTGCGTGGGTGAGGAGCTTGAAGGTTATCCTCTTGTTGACCGGGAGCCAGTGCAGGTCTCTCAGGTGGGGTGTGATGTGGCTGCAGCGAGGGGTGTTGAGCATCAGGCGGGCAGAGGCGTTCGGGATGCGTCGGAGCCGCCTCAGGAGTTTGTCCGAGGCTCCTGCGTAGAGGGCGTATCCGTAGTCCAACCTGCTGCTGACAAGGGCCTGGATGACCGTTCTTCTCATTTCAGTGGGGATCCACTTGTAGATCCCGTAGAGCATGCGGAGGGTTTTTGAAGCAGGAGGAGGAGACGGCATTGACTTGTTTAGTCATGGAGAGGGTGGAGTCGAGGATGACCTTAGGTTGCGTGCGTAGTCGGTGGGTGTTGGGGCGGTTCCCAGTGCGGTTGGCCACCAGGAGTCATCCCAGGCTGAAGGGGTGGATCCGAGGATGAGGACCTCCGCCTTGTCCGAGTTCAGCTTCAGTCGGCTGTTCCTCATCCTTTCAGCGACGGCCATCATTCCTTCATGAATGTTGGTTTTGGTGGTGTGGGGGTCCTTAGTGAGGGAGAGGAACAGCTGGGTTTCATTGGCGTAGGAGATGATGTTGAGGTCGTGCCGACGGGCGACGTGGGCGAGCGGTGCCATGTAGATGTTAAACAGAGTTGGGCTGAGGGATGAGCCCTGGGGTATGCCGCAGATGATCTTGGTGGCTTCGGAGCGGAGGGGGGAAGGTAGATGCTCTGTGTTCTGCCGGAGAGGAAGGAGGTGGTCCAGTCCAGTGCCTTCCCTTGGATCCTGGCGTTGTGGAGGCGTGTTCATAGTGTGTGGTGGCAGACCGTGTCGAAGGCGGCTCACAGGTCCAGGAGGATGAGGGCCGCCTTTTCTCCGTTGTTCAGCAGGGACTTGATGTCATCGGTGGCGGCGATGACGGCAGTCTCGGTGCTGTGGTTGCTGCGGAACCCGGACTGGAAAGGGTCCAGGATATTGTTCTCCTTGATGTAGCAGGTGAGTTGTTCATTGACGGTCTTCTCGATGACCTTTGCCGGGAACGGGAGCAGGGAGATGGGCTGGAAGTTCTTGAGGTCCTTGGGGTCCGCCTAGGGTTTCTTGAGTAAGGCGTTGATCTCGGCGTGCTTTCAGCTCTCCTGGAAGGTTGCAGTTTCAAAGGAGGTGTTGATGACTTTCCGGAGATGGGGTGCGGTGGCTGTGTTGGCTTTGTTGAAGATGTGGTGTGGGCATGGGTCTGACGGAGATCCGGAGTGGATCGTGTTCATGATCTTGATGGTGTGGTTGTCGTTGGTCCAGGAGAGCAGGCGATTGATGCGGATGGTGGTCGTGGGGGCGGAGGTCTCAGTGGTTGTCGGGCAGTCGTGGCATTGAAGCTGTTGTGGATGTATGCAATCTTGCGGTGGAAGAAGGTGGCCAGTGAGTCGCACAGGTCTTGCGAGGATGGGACGTCGTTGGTGTTGGAGCTGGGGTTGGAGAGTTCCTTCATGATGTTGAAGAGCTCTTTGCTGTTGTGCATGTTGTTGTCTAGGCAGTCTTTGAAGGAGGCCCCTTTGGCAGATGTGATGAGGTGATGGTATCTGCAGACAGAGTTCTTGTGGGCTGCGTGGCTGTCTGGTGTTCGTTCACGGAGCCCTATCTTCTCCAGCTTTCAGCAGGTTTATTTGGAGGCTCGGAGGTCTTCAGTGAACCAGCTGGCTTTCTTGTTGGTGTGACTGTTGGAGGGTTTCTTGATCGGGGCAAGGGTGTTGGCGCAGTCGTTGATCCACTGTCTGAGGTTGCGGGTGGTGGTGTCGGGGTCGGTGGGGTCGGCAGGTGGGCTCTGGGTGAGGGTGGTGGTTAGCTGGTCTTCGGTGACTTTGCTCCAGCAGTGGGGAGGCATCTGTTGGGTGTGGTGGGTTTCTTGAAGGTGAAGCGGACCTGTGGAGTGGGTGGGTGTTGTGACGAGTTGCCTGAGTCCGAGTTTGGCTAGGTTGGCGATCAGGGTGGTGGAGTTGGTGTTTTTGTTGTTCTCGAGGTGGAAGTTCAGGTCCCAAGGATGATGTAGTCCATGGAGGCGAGGGCATGTGTGCTGACGAAGTCGGCGATGGAGTCGCTGAACTGTGGTCGGGGTCCGGGGGGTCTGTAGATGAGGGTTCCTCTGAGGATGGTGTTGGTGTCGGTGTGGATCTGGAAGTACAGGTGTTCGGATGTGCTGAGAGTGTCGTCGGTGTTGGTCGAGACTCTGAGAGTGTTCCTGTGGGTGATGGCGATTCCTCATCCTGCTCCATTGGTGCGGTCCCTGCGGGTGATCTTGTAGCCTTCTGGGACGGCTATGGCTCTGTCGGGTGCCGAGGCGGGGTTCAGGCAGGTCTCCGTCAGGAAGGCGACGTCTGGGGAGGTTGAGTCGAGTAGGTCCCAGAGTTCAACTGCGTGTTTTCAGGCAGAGCGGGTGTTGAGAAAGATGCAGCTGAGGTGGTTGGGTTCTTTCCTGGTCGGCAGCATGGTGGGGCGGATGCTTGTGAAGCTGCAGTTCCGGCAGGTGAAAGCTCCGTGGGTGCGCTTCGGGGCGGCCAGGAAGCAGGTGTGTGATCGTCCGGTGTTTAGTGCTTGGGGGGTTCTGGCATCGTACCGGTGTCGGGCGTCGTGATGTTTGCGGGGTCCAGGGGCTCTGGCGCTGGGAGCGGTCCAGGCGCAGACAGGCGCAGAAGGGCTTGCCTTTGGCGCGCCAGCGGCCGCTGCACGGCCTCCATATGAGGGGATGTGGGAGGGAGGAGCAGCTGAGAGGCGGACCGGCAAATGGGATTGCAGGGGGGCATATTAACAAGCCCATTATCGCCGCTTTAGCAGCAGTTTCCTGCCGCTAAACTGCTGATAATTTTAACACTGTTCTTGATAATATGCCCCTATGTTTCCTGCTGGTGTCTCCAAAGCGTAATGTTTTTTGCTCCTTTCATAAACACTCAGACCAACCCGTGCCAGTGTATGAAGGCATCACAACATGCTTTATTCAGTTAAAACGCTTCTGTTGATGTTCAGCTATTCGTTTTGTTGGTGCATCTTCAAAACACAGATATGAATGACGTGGTTTGCAGTAAACATGTTTCAAATTCCTGAATGCTGAAACCGTTCCCATTCACTCAGGTTATTTGGTGGAAAAGATTGTTGTTAAACCTCCGTGGTATTATTGTCCACCTTAGCATTAAACATCTGCACGTTTGCAGTCTGCCATTACCATGTATCTGTTTTCATTCGGCTCTTTGTGAATTCCCTAGAGATTTCAGGTTCACAACTAAAGCGAATTATATAAATACTGAAGATATAAATGGCAGCGTTTCCAAAGTTTGTTGCTTTAGGATTTAAAGTGTAGAAATGGGATTTCTGCTTGCGTGAGTAAACCATATTACATTAGAAGTTTGTAATTTATGGGACTTTGCCTCATGTCTTTTGCTCGCTTTTTATCATTTGCTAACCTACTTATTGCCCTACCATGTTGTCATGTTTTTCACTGGTGTTTTTGCCTTCGCCAAAAGCATTGGGCCTTAATGATCCCCATCAGTCTGAAAACAGTGTAACCGTTCTGGGAGCTAAAATTGCTTTCGGACCAATAAATCAAAGTTTGTGTTCTGACTATCATAACTCGAGCAGGCTGTTTAGCATAAAGATGCAAATTTTGTTGTGCAATTTCTGCGTACCCCTTTAAAGAGAGTGCTCTTGCCTGCCAGACCTTCACTTTGAACCCCCAGTGTTCAAGATGAGATGCAAACCTGTGTAGTTTATCCTGAAGTTGAAAAAGTCTTTTGCCATAGTTTGGGATTGAGTTATGCAACTTACCCCCAGATTCATCAAAGTCATGTTTTGCGAGTCCTTAATAGCGAATTTTAAGGATTCGCTATTAAAGACTCGCAAAACGGGATGCATGTAGAAATCGCAATATTTTTTGCGATTTCTACTGCTTCATTATTTGCCATTCGCTAATTGCGAATCGCAAATAAGGAATGGCTTTCCCCATTCATTCCTATGGGCCTAAAGGCCCATAGGAATGAATGGGGAGTCATTCCTTATTTGCGATTAGCAATTAGCAAATCGCAAATAAGGAAGCAATTTCAAGGGTGCCAGGGTGTCCAAAGGACACCCTGTTGCACACCTGAAATGGTAATGTCCACTGGTGCTGAGCACACACATGTCCCAAGGACATGTGTGCGTGTAACATACAACTTAGAAAAATGCACTAAAGTGCATTTTCCTAAGTTTTTGCTATTTACCACGTAGTTAGACTTCGCGGTAAATAGCGGCCCCAGATTGCAAATTCGCAATTTTAAAATGGTTCATGAATTGCATTTAAGGAATCTCAAATTGAGATTCCTTAAATGCAAATAATCGCAATTTAGCGATTTCAGGAATTGCGATTTTTGCTTTTGGGATGATGCATCCCAAATGCAAAAATAGCGCTCGCAAAGGGCCAGATTCTCAGAATCTGGCCCTTTGCGAGCCGATTTTGGTTTGATGAATCTGGCTGTTAGGGTGCTATTTTAGGGTTGAAAAACTCATTCTGTGGTTCATCGTTAGTGGCTCACATTACTGCTGAGTTGTGGCTAGGAAATAATAGTTTGCATGTCCTGGGCAGATGAAGGCCAATCAATCGGAAAACATGAATATTGTTTTAGTTGCAAAGCAGCTTCGTAACTGTAAGCCAGTCCAGATACCACACAATGAATTCTGAAACATTTTGTGTGTAATACGTTTTTTCTTCAGGCAGCATTAAAGGAGAGTGCCAGGAAAATATGTTTTGGTTACGAATTTCTTTCTTCTCAAATGACAAGAGTGCTCTACTGGAGGTGTCCAGGTGTATTTTCGTCCACACTCCTTGCCACATTACATTAGCAACTGTTGCGCAGTTTTAGCCACTCCTTTAAAATACATACTATTAAGTCTTGAAGGAATTGCACAGTGATTTCACATCACCTACAAAAGTCTCTAAACGTTCTTACCATTCTGAAGGAAAAAAACGAGTTATTTTTTAAAAGAGGCGAGAAAATAATATATGATTGGTCAGATTTTTTCAAAATGTTTGATGGTTCGGATTACTTAGTCTAGAGTGGGAGAACCTTCCCCAGAAATGCAGAGTTTGGGGTGCAGTAGTATGAAATCCTCCTGGTCTGTATAAATCAAGAGAGTACCTTAACCTGATATGTCCCGGAGCTGCGTGTGGTCCCTTATATTCCGCCTGGAAAAACCTTTTTCCACACACAGAAACTGCTGCTTGTAATGTCTACTGCATGAGTTTCACTCGCAACCACGAAGAAATACTGGGGCAGATTTGCAAGTCCATTGCGCCACTTTTGCGTCACTTTTTCCATGTTAAAAGTGACACAAAAGTGGCGCAATGGGCTTGAAAATCTGACCCGCTATTTTTAAAACTTGCAGAGGTTTGTTAACACTCTATGGATTGAATGTCACGAGCCTCGCTCGGGTTTGTTTAGGCTGTCGGCCCCTGTTGCTGAAACTGCAGACTAAGAAAAGCCCAACAAAGTTCCTTTGTGCAAATGAAAGACTGTCAGTGGCGTAGCTAGCACTTAGGCCGTATCAAAGAGTGGGGGGCGGGGTGGTGCGGGTGAGATTTTTTTAATTTGCCGGCTGATTGAAGAGGGGGGGGGCGGGCTTGCCAATCGAGGCAGCAGGTAAGAGCGGGGAGGCTCCCTTCCCCAAAACTCGACACCCCCCACCTTGCGACGCCACTGGTCAGTGGTACGAAAAATCTATTTCCACTTTTGAAGTCCTGCAAAATAACAGGTTGATCATGGCCTTCCAATTCCTTCTTGGAAATACATTATATTGGCTTAATTTGTTAGGGTTTCATACAGAAAAGGCAACATTATACAATTTAAGAACACCAGCAGATCTGAGAAGTAAACTCAGATTTTGTTTGGAGCTGGTGCTCACACCATTCTAAACTGCAAGAAAAGATAGTAAATTAACTCGGTGGAGTTCTTGCTGTAGGATCAGGGTACCTGCGACTCTGGAAAGAAAAACATTCACCAATAAAGCACCAAGAGGCAGCTCGGTTTATGATGGCATGTTAATATTAAATCTTATCTGTAATCCATAAAGTGTGTCTTCATACAAACTGACCTTATCCTCCTTGTTGGTATCTTGTAATAAGCGTGTCCTCGTTCTGCATTTCCCCTTTATTGATGAGGAGTCTCTGAGCAACCTCCAGTAAATGAACTGCATTCTCTGAGGATTTGGCACTTTATAGCTTGACTGGTTGGGCCTGATCTCAGTTCATTTGTATTTCCAGTTCAAACAGTTGACCAAAATAAAGTGGATGGTCTTGCTGATCTGCAAAAAAGTATATGTGTCTCATTTGTCAACTTTCAGCTCCCTTATGGATACTTTTAGAGTCTAGGTGGGTTAGTACTTCCAATCCCTCCCTTGGTTTTGAGCAATGTGCATTCCGTGCATAATAGGCTCTCAGGGCCAGTTCTAGGATTTTTGGGGCCCTGGGCAAAGTGGAATATGCAAGGCCCGTCTAAATTACATAAGTGACACCTTCAGGGCTCCGGCAGCTGCTCTGTGCTGACTCCTCGTAGGCCACAGCTCCCCTGTCTGCCACCTACAAGCACCTCTTTCATAGCTCATATCAAGCTGAAGGTGTGAGAATGGGAAACAACCTTTACAACGCAGTCATCACATTGCACTACATTTACAACGCAGTCATTACATCGCAACATCCTTTACAACGCATGTCACTACAACGCAGCCATTACATTGCATGTCACTACAACGCATGACACTACAACGCATGTCACTATAACGCAGGCATTACATCGCATGTCATTACAACGCATACTATTACAACGCATACTACCCCTACACTATCCAACACTTACCCTACTGTTGCACCCCCTGGAGTCAGAATAGTAATTTTTACCCCTACACTATCCAGCACTTGCCCTACTGATGCACCCCCTGGAGTTAGAATAGTAATTTTTACCCCTACACTATCCAGCACTTACCCTACTGTTGCACCCCCTGGAGTTAGAATAGTAATTTTTACCATTACACTATTCAACACTTACTCTACTGTTGCACCACCTGGAGTTAGAACAGTAAGTATCCAACACTTACCTTCAATGCAATGTAATGGTATGTGTTGTAATGGTATGCGTTGTAAGTATTATGCGATGTAATGGTATGCATTGCAAATGTAGTTAAAATAATTGTTGTAATGGCATGCGATGTAAATGCATGCGTTGTAAGGGATGTTGCGGTGTAAAAACTGTGTTGTAAAGGCATGCATTGTAAATGTATGCGTTGTAACGTCACACATTTGTGAGAATAGCTTGGGGGCTGAGAGTTAAAACAGTGCAGACTGTAAAGTGCTGGCACTGGGTGTCCCACAGTGTCTCTCAATAGGCAGCCAGGCAGGAGGCCTAAGTGTAGGACACACCTGCAATTAGGTCTCTCTGCAGCTGGCACAAGATGAAGGTCCCCCTCCCCTAGGCCTCCCCACACCATCCCCGAGAGGCCCAGGGAGGGGGCCTCCTCCTGTAAGCCCAATTGCAGACAGACACCTTTCTTCAATGGCTTCGTCAGGGGCACAAGAGGTTTGGTGGTGTGTTGCAGTGGTGCGAGGCTTCATACTGGTGGGCTGAGAGCGAGGCCTTGGGCAGCTGCCCATACTGCCCATGCCTAGAGCCGGCCTTGTATGCTCTTGTATACATTTTGCAGTGATTTTCCTTGCATTATTTTTGTTAGGGAAATCCGTGCTGTTTGATTTAGTTTTTCAACTTTTTGTACCCAGTGTTCTGTAATTGCACTCATAAGAAGGGTTTTCAGCATCTTATGCTCACCACACATTGTGCATTGCAAAATACCTTACTGTGGGATGTCATCTAGAGTTGGTAATATGGCGGAAAGACAAGTCAAGTGAGAGCAGCCCAGCAAGGCCTTTTTGTTTTAGTTCTTTTTTAGTTGTTTTTTTTTAATTCAAAACAATGTTGAAGACAGCTTATACTATTATGTTTGCATCATCTAGCAAGGTCTTGATAAAGGTTTAACCATCTTTTAGACAGTACACTCTCATCAATTACTTAAAATGATCATTCTGAACAGCGCGGTGTCTCTTTAATCATTCTGAACAGCATGGTGTCTCTTTTGCGAGGGTTATTGAAGACTAAAGACCCTGCGAAAACTGAAACCCTATCTGCCCGCCTTCGATTTCAAACAAGCAGTTCAAGCTCTAGTTATCCCCCGCTTGGAATGCAGAGCAGTAACCTTATGAAGACTCCCTAGAACATCGACAGCCCCGCTGAGAGCCACAATCAACTCAGCTGCGAGACTCAACGCAGGTTATATCCCCAGACCTGAGAGCCCTCAACTGGCAACCGTTTGAAGCCAGAATTCACTTAAAAATCGCTTGTATGACACACAAGGCTCTCTACCACAACGCCCCAAAACCTAGCTCAGAAACTGGTGCTCTCAGCGGGCAGCAGGGCTTCCAGGAGTGTCAAAACTCTTCTCCTACAACCTCAACGATTTGCCAAGAAAAAAACGTATAACCGGTCCTTCTCCGGTATGGCTCCAAGGATATGGAATGCTCTGCCCAGTGAAACTAGAATGAACCCTTCCTCTGCCTCCTTCAAAAGAGAAGTAAAAGCTATCCTCATGGCTATTCACTGTACTGTATTGCTTGCTTTTCTTCGCTCATATTCGTCCTTCTGTTTATCTTTGCTGATTTGCACTAGCTTCTCACTGCCTTCTCTTGATTTAGATGTATGTATTACTTATTTCATGGTTCACTATATCGTAATATATACTGTATATATTTCTACTGGTAATGTAAAGCGCTCTGATACTCGCAAGAGTCTTGTTCGCGCTATATAAAACCTTCAAAATAAATAAATAAAACATGGCCTGGATCAGAGAACATTTATTGCTGTGTTTCTGTTATACATTTCATTTGTTGCATGCAGATTTTACTCTTCTGCCTTTCTCTAATTCCTGTCCATTTTCTCGTCCTCGTTTTCCTCTTCTCTTTTTCTGTCCTTCTACCAATCTCTCTCCTTTGTCTTCTTTCCCTCTTGTCTTCCTTCTTGTTTTCTGGTTCTCCTCATCTTATCCTCTCTCGCACACACTCCCTTCTTTTTCCTGTCTTCTTCTTCTGCTCTCTTATTCCTTCATGTCCCTCTCTTCCTACCTCTCTCTAATGCTCTTTTTTATATTTCCCCTTTCGTTCTTGCCCTCGGTCTTCACACTCTTTCTATAGATTTCTCTAATTTTGCTAATATATTTGCCCCCCCTTAATGTTACCTCTAGCACATCTTCCATCTTTCTTCTCTTTTCTTTCTACAATGTATTCCTAACATTACCTTACATTACGCCTTTTAGTTCTCAGGAATTGTCTTTTTTTCTTTGAAAAACATCAGTTCATATTTTGTTTCTGGGTCAGTTTTCACTTCCTCCCCTTCACTCCTGTGCTTTTTCTGCCTAGTTTTGTGTATTTTTCTCTCATTTTCCCTTTCTGTATATTCGTTTCACTCCCTTTTGCACTTGCTGTCGATCTTCCTCTTCTTCCTTTTTCTCTTCTCCGTTCATCTCTTTTCACTCTTCCTCTTTCACCATTCCCCTCTCTTCTTTTTCTTTTCCTCTTTGCTGCTCTTTTTTCCTCTCTATCTCTAGCCTTCTGCTTTCTCTCTTTCTCTGTCTGACCATCATCCAGGCACTCATCCTCTATTTCTTCAAATCTCTCCTGTGCTCCCTCCCCTTCCGACATACACTATCTGTCCCCCCTCTCTTGGTTTCACTCATTCTATCTCTCAAGTATACACACAAACAATTCCTTTCTCTTTCTTGTTTCTCTTTCTCTGATACCCTCTGTTCTTCCTGTGGGTATTATTCTTTCTGTTCTATTGCTCTCGTCTCATACTAACTCAGTCTGTCTTTCTCACATGATTGTTTGTTACACCTACACACACCCTCTTACCTCAGTGTTTCATTCTCTATCTCTGGCCTCAATGCTTCTATATATATTATGTTATACTAATTTCAGACTCTGTCCGCACAGTTTCTGATTTCGCCCCATTGCCACAAGTGCAGTCTGCCCTTGGAATCTGGCATCTATTGAGTTTTCCCTAGTGTCCATACACTGCTCCTGTTGTAATTCAGGACTTATTTCCCAACCTCCACCTTCCTGTTGTTTATGTCCCCACCCTTAAAAAAAGCTATAACAACCTAGCATTAGAACAAGCAAGAAGACGTTGCCAGCATTGCAAGGACAAAAAACCTAGAAGACACTTTTTATGTTATTTCTATTTTGAATAGAGTTGTTCAGTTGTACATAATTTCTTTTTGGGTATATATAAGGTAACAAAAATGCTTATAACACTTTTTTATTAGCCATGCTGATCTACAACATAGCTTAAAGACATTGGTAAAGCCAATAGCTCTGGCTAAACACTCATAAGTTTCCAAAAGCTAGACCTATTGGCTATGCCAATGCTTCTTCTTTTTCTTTTTACCGACCTTAGATCAACATTCTTGGTGATGTGAAGATGTGAAGAGTTTAATGATAAAATGTGGGCGATTAGTATTACTTAATGTTAGGAAAGATCGGTTTTGACCTTCCCTTAGGGAGATTACTCATACAATACAATAGTGTACTGAATACATTTTTTAAAAATGTATTTCAATGTTTCATATTAGACAATACTTGTAAGTTAGAATATGTGAGAAAGTTATACTTTCATTTATGAAATGACAGACCTAACTGTGAACTGTTTTGTTTTGAATAGAATAAGCTAATGGGAACCAACCACATTTTATAATGTTAATCGAAATGTAATGTCAAGAATTTAATAATCTGAGAGTCTTTGTTTCAAGACAACATAGACGATGGAAGCTTTCCATTCCCATAAAGACATTACGACCTCATTGGCAGAAGAGAAACAAATGCAGCAACAAATGTATCAGTGATAAATATTGAAATGTTATATTAGTGTGAGTTCAGAGGGGATACAGCGTTTACAACGCTGCCGGTACAACACGTTTAGTACAATGACTGCGTTGTTACCATGCATACTGTTACAACGCAAGTCATTTCAACGACTTGCTGTAGGGGGCTTTAGGTGTTGGATTTTCAATCCAACACCTTCCCTGCTGTTACACAGACTGGAGTTGGAATAGTAAATTATAGTATTCCAAACTCCAGCGTACCCCTCACAGGATGTCATTGTAATGACTTGCATTGTAATGCACGGTAACAACGCGGTTGTTGTACTGACTGCATTGCAAAGGCATGCGTTGTAAACTCATGCGTTGTAACGTCATATATTAGTTCCTAGACTAGTGTCCGAAAACTTACCCGGGGGACTTCCGCAAGAGCTTCCTTTCACACTACCAAGCAAAATATCTGCGCTCTGAAGCTCTATGCTCTGAGTAGACTTTACTCCCATTGGTCCAGAATCTATGCTTTACCTCTGACAACTCCACTAAATATTTTAAACTTCTCTTCATGAGTAGTGCTATTTTAATTGCTTCAAGCTTCATGCTCACACCTCTCGATTTTGAACTCTTAAGGGTTCAAGATACTTTTCTCATTTTAATATTAAAATAGGTAATTATATAGAACACACTTTATGCTAGATGTTCTGTATTGTATTGAATAATAATTGATGCCTAATAAAGAAATAATTACGAAACGTTTTGAATAATACCCTTTAAACTCGCACCAAATCTCATCATTGACTCTCAACAACCAATCATTTGGCTGTGAGAATTAATTTAAATGTTGATCTTGCAGCTCTTGATGAATTCTTACCTGTGTCAAAGGTCCAGAGCCTTTGGCCCAGTAAGAGCAGGGGTTTTGTTTACAGGTATGCTGAGAAACCCTTTCTGAGTTGTAAACCATTTATTTATTTATTTTGAAAGTTTAAAGAGCGCGAACAAGATCCTAGCGGATATTAGAGCACTGTACAGATAATAAATGTTACTTATACCGAAAATAAGAGCAGATCAAAAACATATGTACAAAGCATATAGTAAAAACAGCATAAGTAGGTGTAACATCAAAAAAGAAAGTGTCTTGTGGGTGGGGGTGCATGTGCATCTCGTCACAGGGTTTCAGTAGATTTTAATCATGTGAACTTGGCCATGAGGATGGCTTTAACTTCCTTTTTAAAAAGGGTAGTGGAAGGGTTGAGTCTGGTTCCTGGGGGTAGGGCATTCCAAATTCTGGGTGCCATCCCAGAGAAGGATCTGTTATAAGTTTTTTTCTTATGGAATTTTTGTATTTTCAGTAGTAGTTTTTCCGCACTTCTTGAGGATCTGGACCCACCCGAGATCGTCAATTTCTGTGCCAAGTAGCTGGGTGTATTGTGATGCATGGCTCTGTGTGTCATGCAGGCAATTTTCAGCTGGATTCTCACCTCCAGGGGTAGCCAGTTCAAGGATTGAAGGTCCGGGGAGATGTGGGAGGTATGTTTAGATCCAGTTATGAGTCTTGCTGCGGCGTTGATTGAGGCTCTGAGTGGTGCAGTTGATGTTTTGGGTAGGCCACATAGAGAGACACATCCGTATTCCACTCTGGGTATAACCAGAGCTTGTACTGCCTGTTTGAAGTCATTGTGTGGTAGGAAGGGTTTCATTTTCCTCAATGTGTTTATCTAGAAGTTGGCTCCCTTTGTAGCATTGCTGATATGTTTTTGCATGTTGAGGTTACTGTCTAAAGTGATTCCTAGTGATTTCGCTGAGTCTACGATGGTAGGTTGAACGTTGAACGCTGTAATATGTTTGATCCAATCTTGCATTTTGGGGATTTGAGCCGGAGGAGCTATTAGTAGGAATTCGGTCTTTAGGGCTCCCCCAAAAGCTTGTAGCAGACTGATGGTTTTATGCAGTAAGAAAGAAAAGCTGCAGCATTGAAAAAGTGCCTAAGATAGATAGTCACACAATACCCATATGCCCAAAAGCCAGAGTTTGAAAATCAACAGAGTGCGGTTTCTCTGAAAGGATTGCAGGTGCTGAAGTGGAAGGGTGAGTATTTATAGGGATATGCATTTTAATTTGTATTGACGATTGTGATTTGCAATTGTATAAGCATTGATGTGTTGAATTAATACAATTGTGATTTGTTGGTATTCATGTACTATTGTCGAAGAAGATAAAGAGGTATTGGACTAAGAAGTAGTCTAAGATCCCGGGATAGATAAAGATTTCCTTTTGGCAGTCTTGTCTGCTAGAGATTTGAAGTGCAGGTCATGAGACGTGGTTGACTGCACAAATGAAATAGGGACTGTAACAGATTGTTGTAATAGTACTAATAGTGATTAGTGTTAGTGGAACATAATTTTAAAAAGTGGCACTGCATTAATTAGGGAATATTCCGCTGGTCGAGATTCCATTGTTGTGCATCGAACTCTTCTTGTCTGAGAAAAGTCAGAGGGAGTAAAAACCTAAAAATTCCGGTTGTTGGATTGTTTTTTTTCATTTCTGTGGAAGAAGCAGACAAAAACTGTTATTTTAGGTACATGGAATTTTAGCATTGAAGCTTTGTGTGTGTACAAAGAACTTACAAGGAAGGGGAGATGCTGCAAGGAGCAAGTTGTGACTTCATATTGATATTATGCTGCACTGGTATTGGTCAGGTGCTGTGAAACACTGCACTGAGATTGGTTGAGCTTTGTGAAGAGTCTTGCTGAGATTGGTTAGTTGGCTTACAGTCGTGAGCTGTAATTGGGAGAAAGGCTTATGGAATCTGACATATATGTCGTAATTTAGCAGCGATTAGATTAAGCATTAGCAGAAGACATCCTGTATTTAGAGACTATCTTGTCTTTCTATGGAATCCATTTTGTATTTGGCAGCCATTTTAGATGGCCATGTGCTCACCATGTACTCAGTCCTATCTTGCTGTTCTCTGCTCGGTATATTTAGCCTCTTCCTACTACTTTGCACATGCTCAGTTGTGCTTGCAGCTGCTAATATTCTGTAACTGTCAGGATGTGCTTGCTAGCATTGGCAAAACTGTTAGCTCCTCCTACTTGTCGACTGTGCATTTTCTGTATGACCATCTATGTGTGTAACTCTTCTTATGTGCACTTGTACTGCCCTTTTTTAGCCCCTGTGAGGGTATATAAGAGATACTGTGGCCTTCAGTCCTCAGACCATCTCATACAGAGTGCTGCGGCTTCTGTGTGACATGGCCTCACTTGTTGTAATTTAATAAATATGTTTCTCTTGATTACAGATTCTGTGCCAATTTTTTCATGCTGCTTTAAAGGATCAGGTGTTAGTGCAAACCCCTGAGATGGGATTTTTGATTTCCCTCATTTGGCGCGCCAACTTGGGGCTCATCAGAGCGGTGACTATCTGAAGGAGCGGTCAGGAGACAGAAGTTTACTGAGGAAGACAGGATTCTACTAAAGGAGGTACCAATTCTGGGGGTTCTTAGTCTCTGTAGCCCAGTCTACTTCTGATCTTACTGATTTTTGATCCTCCACATGATGGCACCCCTGACTGAGAACATTTCTGGCGTGAATATTTTAAAAGAAAAGACTGTTAGGTCATTCAAAACTTGGCAGATAGAACCTGGACGCTCGTGCTTGGTAAGAACCATTGTATGGTAATTACTGTGAGCTTATGGTAGCCAGTGACTCGCAAGGCAGTTTTAGGATACGCTTGCTGTGGCTTATGGATATGGATATGTATGGATGATCGATCATATTTATGATATGAATTATGTGATATATGCGTTGCAACACATGTAGGCAGGTAATGTGGAGATGTTTCTCCATTTATGGTTATGAGCGGCGCAATGATTAAGTGCCATTTTAGATTATGATAATGCATATTTTGCATTATGTTTGTTTGCATGCCTGTTCCAAACTCACATGTAAAATGTGTAGTTTTATGAGAGGTACCATAGTGAGATATGAATTGAATTAGCCGGCTTCCCCTAGAGGGAAAACTTAAAATAGGTTTTAGGTATGAAAACATATTTCTTCCTTGGTGAAATTTTTCCCCAGGGAATTTAAATATGCCCATAATACACATGAGGATCCTTTGTTCTCTGCAATTTTATGTATGAAGATATGCAGAGCGGTTTTTGGTGTTCTGCCAGCCTGAATTAGTGAATTGAGAGTATTTCTACTTCAGTTTTTAGAATACTGTTGAGAATAGGGTTTTTCCTTGTAAATATGACTTACAACTGGAATTTACATAGGTGGTTTGGATGCAGTCTGCGGGCTGTCTTTTGTTTCTGGCTTTAGTGTTGACCCATGGTTTAAAAGGTGTGTTTAAATGTCTAGCTGGTTTGTGGTTTTTTTCCCATTCATGTAACTTTTGCTTGTACATTGCGTCGTCGCTATTTACGAAACATGGCTAAAGCGCGCTGTATTGTGTGTCTTTTCTGTTTTACCCCTTTCTGTTTATGTCTGAACTGAGCTCATATGTATTTTTGTGGTTATTTTTGATGTTTTCAGTCTGTTAAACATAATGTTAGATTAATTAATATTAGGGAAAAATTCGATAGAAATTCAGGAATGACCTATGTGATGTGCTAAACATAACTATATGTTTCTCCTTAAAGTTATAGGGTAAGGAATAGTGCACATGTACAATTGTTAAATGTTTAAGGGATAAACTTAAAATTCTTATTCACTAAGGAATATTAAAGGCCTACAGCAGAAAAATGAAATGGTGTGTTTTTGTAGACGACACTCTCATAACATGTTTACTCCTATACATCGCATTAGATGTTAACGGACAAAACAGTTTAGCTGGAGTGAATTTTTCTGAACTCGAAATGTGTATTCTTGCACATGCATTTCAAAGCTTGGAATGTCTGTTTTTAGTAAGGCTGCCTCCAGGAAATTTAACACTGGGTAGGGCCTGCCGTCAAGGACACAGCTGTTGTTTTCGCAGGCCATGTTTATTTAGCCAGGACTTCTTCCTTAAGTTAAACATGCAACTTTGCATCTCAGAGTGTTATTTTGAAAGCAAGGTTTACAAAAATAAGGTTAATTATTTGTATCACAGACAGACATTTCAATTTCGGTTTTCCTTCTCTTTTAGCATTTTTCTCGTCAGCACATGTCTGGCTCTGTTGCTAAAATCATTGTCCTTTTCAAACAAAAGTGGCGCGAAGTTGTCGTATATTTAAAATTGAGCTTATGTACTTAGGCTTGTGAATAGGTGCTCTAAAAACATAAGCAAGGGGCAGATTTAGAATAGGGATGCAGCTTGGTTTTAAATATAGGATTATTACAAAAACGAAATATGGAGAGTAATTTTTTAATTATGACATAAAAAAAATATTTTGAAAAAAAAATAAGTGCTTTTTAAAATCGTTTTTTGATATTCATAAAGCTTAATACTCATACTGTGACCTCCTAGAATTATAATTTAATTTAAGTTGTGCAGTACTGCATAATGAGGACATTTATGTATGGGACCTTCACTTGGCGCAGGCGTAAGAAGTCATTTTTTTTAAAGATTTACATGAGATATGTCTCAGTCCGATTTCTGCAATCTCTAAAGAACATTTTGAGGATGATTAATATGTAACACAATTATAGGTTATTTATTTCTAAGTACCTCAAATTGCAAAAACGATATTGAGTTAAATAGACCATTTTAAAAGGCTTTCTTGCCATTTAAACTAGTTTTATAGTGCCTTAGGCTTCAGTGAATGCATACATTCAAGTATAATACAAATGTGCACGTTTGCTTTTTCATAGCTTAGTGAGTTAATGTGCCCAGCGCAGAGGCTTATGTTTAATATCAGGGTTGAAAGTTTTTGACTTCAGCGGGGCCTACTGAGCCATTCATTTATTTAAGGTTGATACAATATTGCATGGGATAGTGACACACATTTATTATGAAGCTGGTATGGTGTGTTGTTATGTTCCATGAATTATTCACAGTAAATGTGTTAATGCTCTGAGAATAAATAAATTGTAGTTCTCTAAAAGAAGTAATATATTTAAAATGTCTTTTTTTAAATAGGGTTGATTATTGCACGGACTTGCAGAGACTTATTGTCTTTGTCAGTTTCACAGTGAGGGTCCCAGGGAGGTTACAAGAAAGCTTGGTGCTCCAGCCAGATTTTGACCTTTAGGTCAGTGTGGTGGGGGCTTAGGAGTATGTGACAACAAATGGTGAAATGATTGCTTGGAAAAGCGTCACGCAAAGGAGCCATTCACGTCGACATTTGAAGAGTGCATTCCTGACACGGCTTTTTATAAACAGCAGGGCCTAAACTGGGGGGTTGGTGTAAGGGACACGCAGAGGCTGTGAAAGAGTTTTTGCTTAAGATATTTTGTACAGTTACAAAAACTGGGTGGTTCTACTTGAGATTTTGCGTGATATGTGAAGTATTGGCTGTATGATGAAACAAAGATGTGTTTTCATGACTTCTTTGAAATGAATTATTTGTGCATTTTCATGTTTTTTGCATTTCTTCCATGAATTTTCCCTGCTTTTCCTGTGTGTCTGACGCGACACAGTAAGTTATATTTGACAAGCTGATCTTCACTGACTGCTTGATCTGCTGTCAAAAGGGTGAGGATGGATTAAAAGAAGGTGTTAT
This sequence comes from Lissotriton helveticus, assembly GCF_964261635.1. Taxonomy (NCBI): domain Eukaryota; kingdom Metazoa; phylum Chordata; class Amphibia; order Caudata; family Salamandridae; genus Lissotriton; species Lissotriton helveticus. The sequence goes on along the minus strand of NC_136057.1, from coordinate 1,104,859,839 downwards.
TTAGGTATAAGTCTGACAAAATTAAAATGGGCCCAAATGTTTTTTTTTTAATGTTATTGGAGTGTTTATTGTGCAGAAAGTGCATGAAATGGTGTTGCATGCTATTGTGTTTTTATGTGCTTAGGTATACAGCAAAGTATATCTGATGGCTTGGCATGACATGTCCTATATTATGTATGTTTGTGATCCATGTTGGTGCTTTTGTAAGTTTTGCTGTGTTGTGAAGGGATGACATGACTATGTATATCCTTTGAGCAACAGTGGTTAAAACTTGTTAAGTGGTAAAACTTGCTGATACTAAATTATGATATATGATATTGTTATATTGTGAGCAAGAACAGACAGCACTTCACCAAGTGCATGCCTATGTGGTTATAATATATACAGCAAAGTGTGCCACCTTTAGTCGTTACTGCTCTTTTCCCTTAAGGAAAAGGCAGCCTCACATTTATATTTCCTTGATTGGACCTAAGGAAGCAATTATATATCTGTGACTCTTATGCAAGGTGACCTAATTTCTATATAGTATTAGTTAAATGATGTTCTGTCTTAAAAGGAAACCAGGTTTCATTTTCCCCGAGAAAGGAAGGAATGGGATCACTAGCTGAGATTACCGTAGATGGTGTAGTGGCCAGCGGTAGAGTTATAATATGTGTACTATTTTTGACTTTTTTGTATCACCCATGCTCTTGGCATTATGTCACAAACTTGATTGTCACCCAAGTCATTTTTTGTCCTTTCTATAGATTTTTCTTTTGCTGCTTCTCCCCTGATTGATGTCACATTGTGCCTAGTTTTTGGGGATTTTAGCTGTGTTCTAGTCCTATTTTCTTTTTCGTTTTTCTTTCACCATTTAGAGGTTTACATTTCCAGACTACAGTGATGTATCAGGTTCCTCTATAATATGTGTAATTCCCTTTTGTATGACCAAACTGGTTTTCAAAATTTCTTCAGGCCTACTCTGATGTTTTCTAGTCTGACTGTTAGGGTAGTGATAGATTATAGTAAGATCAGTTGTCCACCTCAATAGGAGATACTTTCACGTGTATTTAGTATGACAAATTTAAATGCCTATTCTAATTTGGTTTTTAGTTCTTTTTCCCTGCTGCTTTAATTTTTGGTGGGATCAGATGTGTCCTAATCATAGAAATACCAGGACTCTAGTTCTTGTCTGTTGTTTCTACATTGCTATTAGCTTTTGTATTGTATAGTCCACCTGACGCACAATTAGTCTACATGTCCCTGATAATCTGTATTATGTGATTTCTCTTTTTGAGGTGTTCTAGATAAGGAATTTAGGAACACCTGCACTTAATAATTGAGGAAAGTGTGCTTACCCCCTTAGACAATGCCACTATGTGTGAAGACATCCATTATGTAGTTGTCTACCTTTAGATGGATGAGGGTATGCTCTGACATGGAAACCCAATTGAAGAGGCTAGAGGTGCTGTTTTACCTACTACCTTTTGTCTTTGTACTCTATGACAATGACAGTATTTTGTTTTAGATCACTATAGTCCCATGGTGTATGGCCACTCCTTTGAAGATTGCAGGCCACCTGCTTGCAAATCCCCTGCAATGAATTGTTTTTTGTATACTTGCCAATAGGTCCAGCCTGTGTTTTTCTTTACTCTCACATAGATAGATGGAAGTGGTTCTTGGGTGCCTTGCTAATATATGGGGCATCCCAAGACTAGGAAGTATTTTCTAACACTCTGTTGATAGACTGTTTCTGTGCCTTGTCTAAAGACAATTTGTTCTGTCCACCAATAGATATTTGCTGCTGTACAAACCACTACCAGAGGGGCCCGGACATCAGATTCAGCCTGGGGAGTCAGCGTCAGCACCAGTGCAGCTTGAAACCAAAGTGAAGGTAACCAGCACAGGCATTGCTGGCAACTAGGACCTCAGTGAAGGCGGAAGCCCTGTGATTAAGTGTGTACCCCTGCCACTGTTTTGAGCGAAAGACGGGGTCACAAATCAGAAAGGAGAAATCGTGGATCATGCCTAGCTGAGAGTCACAGACCGACCAGAATGGCAAGGAGGTTTTGCTTGAGGTGACCCCTTCTGAAACAAGGGTTGCTTCAGAGATCCTAGAATCAGGCCTCTGATTTCTGGTCCTAAAGTGAATACAAGTTTGCACCTTTGTTTGTTGGTCAAGAGATACCTGGGTACACTGGATGGAAATGTGTAGCCCCAACGAATGAGCAGTGCGCCAGCAGAGCAATATAGGAGATAGGGAAGGACTTGAGATTAGGGTTCAAGTGCTGTGTCTCTGGTGCCTGTTAGATTGAAGTGAAGAAAAGTGGTGCACTGTTTGAGACACTGGACAGGATCGCTAAGAGCATTTGCCTGTTGGGTGACTGCCCTATCCTGAAAGAAGAGACTTTTTTCCTTAAAACTGGACTGTGATTCTTGAGTTGCGAGTTGTGCAGCTCCACCGTGGAAACAACAAGAGCCTGCCTGTGAGGCTCAAACGGACACAGGGAGAAGACTCCCCCTCTGGTTGGTTGTACAGCGGCTTCAATTTCCCCAAGGACTTCCTCTTTTTGTTAATAATGTATCCCTTTAGTTGTCCCATTTTTGAAGAGCAGTCCTTTGCAGCTCTTGGTCCTAATTCCTATGGCCCTGTGTGGTCCTCCTGGTCCCAGATATGCTTGATGTTCTAGCCATCATAAAAGGAAAATGTAACAGTCAATTGGAAAATGTTTTTATTAGATATGAGCTGTTAGCTATTCTGAAATTTAAAATGAATAGTCACTGAAATGCATAGGAGCCCTGAAAGTGTCTACTAGATGATTTTAGGATTTGCTTTAGCTTAGGCCAAGAAAAATGATAATTCTGTTTATAATAGTGGCCATTGCTTTCTCCTACTGTCTATGTTTATTATGATCCAATGCCCGTTTTTCTTGGATTCCTGCTGATACCCTTAGTGAAATGTTTAGACTGGAAAATGCTCCCCTAGCAATGAATTAGGATATTGATAAATTGTGAAATTGAATGTACAAATATTTTCTATGTTCTTACTGGATCATGGGAATGTCTTCAGCTAATGCTGAAAGGGTCGTCTGTCGTAATTTAGCAGCGATTAGATTAAGCATTAGCAGAAGACATCCTGTATTTAGAGACTATCTTGTCTTTCTATGGAATCCATTTTGTATTTGGCAGCCATTTTAGATGGCCATGTGCTCACCATGTACTCAGTCCTATCTTGCTGTTCTCTGCTCGGTATATTTAGCCTCTTCCTACTACTTTGCACATGCTCAGTTGTGCTTGCAGCTGCTAATATTCTGTAACTGTCAGGATGTGCTTGCTAGCATTGGCAAAACTGTTAGCTCCTCCTACTTGTCGACTGTGCATTTTCTGTATGACCATCTATGTGTGTAACTCTTCTTATGTGCACTTGTACTGCCCTTTTTTAGCCCCTGTGAGGGTATATAAGAGATACTGTGGCCTTCAGTCCTCAGACCATCTCATACAGAGTGCTGCGGCTTCTGTGTGACATGGCCTCACTTGTTGTAATTTAATAAATATGTTTCTCTTGATTACAGATTCTGTGCCAATTTTTTCATGCTGCTTTAAAGGATCAGGTGTTAGTGCAAACCCCTGAGATGGGATTTTTGATTTCCCTCATATAAGGAACAAAATCAAAACACTGAGGGCCTTATTTATGAAGGACTTGCGCCGCCGGTGCGTCACTTTTAACATGGGAAAAAGTGACGCACTGGTGGCGCAAGGCCTTCATAAATAAGGCCCTGAAGGTTTTACATTTACGACTGGAGATCCCCCTACAGGGGATCTTTTAAAATATTGTCGTGGAATTTAGCAGGGATCACCAAATTGCTCTCCAAGTGGGAATGGGGCAAATGTGTAGATTCCCACTACATATGCCTCTTCCAAGAGACATGGTGCCTGTCCCCCTTTTATAGGAGTGGGTTCACTTCCTATTGTGTTAACGCAGTAAAGAGTGGAAGGAGCAGACCCTCTAGGAGCCCTCTATTTGCACAAGTATCCGGAGTGACCCTGAGTCCCTGAGTGGACACCGCGCCTGTTTTCAAAAGAGGGAAGGACGCCAAGCACCGCCACCAGCCGCGCCGCCGCCTCGGGACTCCAAATCCCGACAGGCTCAGCGGCGGCGCGTTCCCCGACGCGTCATACGCGCCGGGAGGGGCAGCATAAAGCAGGAAGCCCTCGGTGGAGCGGGGGGAGCCCTCTATTTGCACAAGTATCCGGAGTGACCCTGAGTCCCTGAGTGGACACCGCGCCTGTTTTCAAAAGAGGGAAGGACGCCAAGCACCGCCACCAGCCGCGCCGCCGCCTCGGGACTCCAAATCCCGACAGGCTCAGCGGCGGCGCGTTCCCCGACGCGTCATACGCGCCGGGAGGGGCAGCATAAAGCAGGAAGCCCTCGGTGGAGCGGGGGGAGCCCTCTATTTGCACAAGTATCCGGAGTGACCCTGAGTCCCTGAGTGGACACCGCGCCTGTTTTCAAAAGAGGGAAGGACGCCAAGCACCGCCACCAGCCGCGCCGCCGCCTCGGGACTCCAAATCCCGACAGGCTCAGCGGCGGCGCGTTCCCCGACGCGTCATACGCGCCGGGAGGGGCAGCATAAAGCAGGAAGCCCTCGGTGGAGCGGGGGGAGCCCTCTATTTGCACAAGTATCCGGAGTGACCCTGAGTCCCTGAGTGGACACCGCGCCTGTTTTCAAAAGAGGGAAGGACGCCAAGCACCGCCACCAGCCGCGCCGCCGCCTCGGGACTCCAAATCCCGACAGGCTCAGCGGCGGCGCGTTCCCCGACGCGTCATACGCGCCGGGAGGGGCAGCATAAAGCAGGAAGCCCTCGGTGGAGCGGGGGGAGCCCTCTATTTGCACAAGTATCCGGAGTGACCCTGAGTCCCTGAGTGGACACCGCGCCTGTTTTCAAAAGAGGGAAGGACGCCAAGCACCGCCACCAGCCGCGCCGCCGCCTCGGGACTCCAAATCCCGACAGGCTCAGCGGCGGCGCGTTCCCCGACGCGTCATACGCGCCGGGAGGGGCAGCATAAAGCAGGAAGCCCTCGGTGGAGCGGGGGGAGCCCTCTATTTGCACAAGTATCCGGAGTGACCCTGAGTCCCTGAGTGGACACCGCGCCTGTTTTCAAAAGAGGGAAGGACGCCAAGCACCGCCACCAGCCGCGCCGCCGCCTCGGGACTCCAAATCCCGACAGGCTCAGCGGCGGCGCGTTCCCCGACACGTCATACGCGCCGGGAGGGGCAGCATAAAGCAGGAAGCCCTCGGTGGAGCGGGGGGAGCCCTCTATTTGCACAAGTATCCGGAGTGACCCTGAGTCCCTGAGTGGACACCGCGCCTGTTTTCAAAAGAGGGAAGGACGCCAAGCACCGCCACCAGCCGCGCCGCCGCCTCGGGACTCCAAATCCCGACAGGCTCAGCGGCGGCGCGTTCCCCGACGCGTCATACGCGCCGGGAGGGGCAGCATAAAGCAGGAAGCCCTCGGTGGAGCGGGGGGAGCCCTCTATTTGCACAAGTATCCGGAGTGACCCTGAGTCCCTGAGTGGACACCGCGCCTGTTTTCAAAAGAGGGAAGGACGCCAAGCACCGCCACCAGCCGCGCCGCCGCCTCGGGACTCCAAATCCCGACAGGCTCAGCGGCGGCGCGTTCCCCGACGCGTCATACGCGCCGGGAGGGGCAGCATAAAGCAGGAAGCCCTCAGCGTCGCGGGACGCGAGCGGGACGCCCGGGGCTAAGCCCGGGCAAAGGGCGGGCCCTCTACGGCCCTCCAAGGCCTGACCAGGCCGGGCAGGGCCACCCCTATTTTCTGCGTCCTGTGGTATATAAATAAATAATACCGGATCTATTTTTGGATGAATGAATGAATAACAGATAGCTCAATAAAATAAGAGTCAAGATTCGAGGTAGTAGGAGTTTCTGCAGGTTTATGACAGCATAAGGACAGGATCAGGACAACCTGCATAGAACGGGGGTAACAGGGCCCGACAGCTGCCGGGGCTGGGTCAGGAATGAGCGCGCTAACTTTTAATAACAATACATTGACTTATATACATAGCGCAAACACATAGCATTACATTGCAGTAGGCGTAGCAGTGGGTGGAGCAGAAGGCGTGACGCGTAGCAGTCGCGAGAGATAACAGTAAAAGTAGGTGTAACTGGGAGTATACATAGACATGTGATGCAAACGTAACAGAATATGTCATGAATGGGCGGAAACTTTGGAGGGGGCTACCTAAGGAGCCGGGACCTCTAACCTAATGGTGCGCGTAAACTGGCAATGATGTATCACTAGGAGAAGCTGGGGGCTACGAACTCTGTGCTAGGAGCAGAGACTAGAGTCTGGAGGGTCGGAGCGACATGTACCTAAACCCTATCTGGTATCTGATGTTTAGGGAACATGTTGATATAAACTAGAAGTCATGAGGGGAAAAGCTAACTTGATTCTAAGACTGGACCATGCATTATTCTACATGTAGTGCGTGATGAAGAATACTAAATGACCATTAATACAGTATTTCTCTAACGTGGAGCCGTGAAGGCTAGACAATGACGGAAACTATTGATGCAGTTCAGTAGCTTAGGAATGCAGAGAAGAAGGACTGAACTGATAGCTGGAATCATAACATACTCTTGGCAGACTCAGAGGCAGAGCCAAGCTGCACCGGGCACTGCGAGGCAGGAAGTAAGTGAAGGGTCGAGGATACAGGTGGGGGCTGTATCGCTCCTCAGCGAGGCTTTCAGGAGACAGGAGCTGAATCTGTGGTCCGGGCCCCTGTTGAGGCCTAGAAACGGGGACTCTATAACGGAATAACGTGCACACTGAGAAACGTGGCAACATAACTTTACATAGGCCTAATATTCGTAGTATTCACGAGGACTGGAAAATGACATACTAAAGGTGGACACAACTGGAATTGCGTCATTAATCGGACATGGGGAATAACATATGCATATTGGTCATGCACACATAACATATGATGGATGAGGCGTAGGGACACAGAACATGGCAAAATTTACTTTTCCACATTCCCTCCTTGTCACTACGTTTCCATCAGGAAACATCAATATTCATGATACCGTCTATCATTTCATACAGTACCATTTGCTCGTCTCGAATTGTCTTGGAACGGGATTTAGAACGGGGTTTGGGACTAGGAATACAAGAGGTAGCACACATGCTGCAAATCGCAGGGCCACATTGTATACAGAGGCAGCAGCTGAATATGATCGCTACTGCAATACCTAGAAAGGACAGGACTTTCCATCCCCAGGCGGAAATTATATTCCAGAACCAACCGGACCATGTCCAGGTGCCTGGATCTTGGTGTAACAGATGGGCAATTTTATGGAGTCTGGTTATAGCTGAATAAACAGACGGCGCGTTATTTGGAATGAAAATGCAGCAACTAGATCCGATGACTCTACAGGCCCCGCCCCTATCGGCCAGTATGACGTCAAGGACGAGACGATTTTGCAAAACGACAAATCTCATAGCAGATTGTTCTTCGGTTAAGTTACCTAGAGCAGAGGCAGTCTCATTTACTACAGCTTCAAGGGTTCTTGTTAACCTACGGATCAGTTTACTATTCTGGACAGGTCCTACAAAGAAGAAGAAACCTTTATTGAAATCTGTATACTGTTCTAGAGTAGTTTCAGTATAATCGACAATTGGGGACTCCCTTCTATGTCTAATGTGTACTAGATGTGTGTTTCTGTGATAATCAGATGGGGCTAGGAAAACAGGTGGCAGTAGGAAAGCAATGTAACAGGTTCCCTCCCAATCGAGGGGCAGACGAACATATGCAGTTTGACCGCAAATAAAATAAGAATGACGTGAAGCTTTAAAAATAGATTTCCCACTGTCACTATACCTGATAACAGTAGTACAATCACTATGACCTACGTGTATGGAACCATAACTACGGACACATAATTCGCCTTTGACAGGTAGTACTGAAATAGCAGGTAAGTCTGGAGTAGTATCAGACTGAACATTCAGAACCATAAAATTCGACGAATAATTACCTAAATTATATACTTCATTTTCTAGATCTAAACCTGTTCTGTGGGGGAGACCTTGCTTGTCTGGAAAACATGTACTGTTAAGAAAAGACATATCTGTTGAGGATGACGTTATCGTGGACCATGCTCCACACGAACCATTGTGTGAGAATGGATAAGGAAAGAGTGGCAGAACTCCCTTCGATGTCTGGAAAGGGGGGAGTCGACCACACACCCAACAATTAGTGGCATTGCTGGTCTGGTGTGAATAATGTAACATACGGATAAATGTGTTGTTACGCATAGCGAGGCGGTAAGAATATTCGTGAGGAGGCAGATCACTAAACGTGTGCTCTACTGTAGCATTAGCAGACATATTTACATGAGGAACTGGAAAATACAGATAGAACGCATAGCTGGTGCAGGAAATCATTATGCTGATGAATAATATGAAACTCAGAAAAACGATACATCTGATTGAACTTCGACTGACTCTCTCACTATGGGGGTCTATTTTATACATGTCAGAAACAGTCTAACCGTTTCACCTAGGGGAGGACTTATACAATCAAACTGACTGACTTATTTTACTAGACCTGAGCTTTAACTTATACTCCTGTTGCGGAGTTTTCTCTAACAAGGGAGGGGTTGTAATAATGTCTTGTGCGGGACAGTCCTTAAGAGCAATATTCGGGCAATGTTTCAAATCCTGGGAAATGTTTTTAGAAACTGGTTTCAGTCCTTTAAAAAGTTTAACATGAGAAAGGTGGATCCATCCTTTTCTGCCTTCCAACTTGACGGCTGTACGGGTGGTGAGGAGGACCTGACGTGGCTCCTTCCAACGTGGTTCCAGCGGACTTGATCTGTCGAAATTTCTGATCATCACTAGGGAGCCTGGAACGATCTCGTGTGGTGCCACCTCGGTATTGTCTGGAAAGGCGGCAGCAACCTGTGAACGACATGAGTTGAGGGCAGACATCAAGGAAGCTAGGTAATCTGTCAGCATATTACATGAAACATCGGTAATACTTCGGGGTCTAGGAGTACCCCACATGTTAGGGGGGCGGCCGAATACGACCTCATACGGGGACAGACCTGATCTGGAATGTGCGACCATGCGCATATAAAACAAAGCGACTGGCAGAGCTACTAGCCAGTCCACACCTTTTTCTTTACAAATTTTGGCAATACGGATTTTCAGGGTCTGATTATGTCTCTCGACCAGACCGGCTGCTTCAGGATGGCGTACACAATGGAACTTCCACTGGTACCCTAACAAAAGGGAAACGTGCTTCATTAATTCTGAGGAGAATGGCTGACCGTTATCAGAATATACGACTCTAGGGAGTCCGTATCTAGGGAAAAACTCACGAACCAACTGCTTGGCAGTGGTCGCGGCTGTGTAATCTGGGACTGGATATGCTTCTGTCCATCTGGACAAAGCGCATACAACTACAAGGACATACTTGAAACCTCGACATCGCTCCATCTGAATATAATCCATCTGGAGGACCTCAAAAGGGTGGTCAGGGGGCTGGAAACCACCTTGTTCCACCGGGACACTTTTACCTGGATTAAACTGACAACATATCATACAGGTACGGACTTTCTGCTTGGCTGCAGCTCGTAAATGCTTGTTGAACCAAATATTCTGGATACTGTCTAACATAGCTTTTTCTCCTAAATGTGCTGGACTATGTGCGGTGTTGATAATGACTTGAACCATAGAATCGGGGAGAAACCATGTGGCTCTACCCTTTGTTAACCATCCTTGATCTGTCTGGACCCCTCCTTGTTCAGACCATTTCTTGATTTCATCGGGAGTAGCATGTAACTGGATATCTATGACATCTTGTGTAGGGTCCTTAACTGTCATACATGTAATCGGATCTGGAGTATGTGTCATGTTAACTGGAGTGTCTGGAGTCTGTGCTGTAAGCTTGGCTGTGCGGTCTGCTAGATCATTACCTTGGGAAATAATGTCAGTAACTTTCGTATGTGCTTTACATTTCATGATAGCAATGGATGTCGGTAAATGTATGGCATCTAACAGGGCTTGAATAAGGAGACCATGCTGAATCTTGGTTCCATGAGAAGTCATGAAACCTCTCTCCTGCCAGAGCACTCCGAAGTCGTGTACAACTCCGAATGCGTAACGTGAATCTGTGTAAACATTAACTTTCAGGTTCTTGGCATGTATACAGGCTTGTGTCAGAGCGACTAGCTCTGCTGCTTGAGCGGACAGGGTATCAATACGGTGTGTTTCAATAACTTCGGTGTCAGTAGTCACTGCATACGCGGCGACTAGTTCTCCTGTACTAGTTCTCATACATGAACCATCCACATAAAGTGTCAGGTCAGGATCTGATAACGGAATGTCTGTCAGGTCTTGTCTTGGCTTTGTCGTAATATTAACTACTTCCACACAGTCATGTGGGTCTGGATTTAAACTAACTGATGGTAACAGTGTAGCAGGATTCAGAACGTTGCAGCGTCTGATTTCTGTGTGTGGCTGGAACAGTGTCAATTCATAACCTGTTAAACGTGCAATTGTCAAGTGCTGTGTTTGTGTTCGGTTTAAAAGAACTTCCACGGAATGTGGGACTTGTACTGTCAGGGAATGTCCTAAAACTATGGAATCACTTTGTCTGATAGCTAGTGCTGTGGCTGCAACTGACTTGAGGCACGCAGGCAACGCCTGGGCGACTGGATCTAATGTGCTCGAAAAATAAGCACAGGGCTTGTATTGTCCTGCTTGATCTTGTGTGAGAACAGATAATGTTGTACCTTCGCGTTCAGTAACGAAAAGTGTAAAAGGCTTACTGTAGTTCGGTGTAGCTAGAACTGGAGCTTGACATAGGGCTTTCTTTAACTCGTTGAAACTAAGTGTATGGTCAGATGTCCAAGGGAGGACAGTCGATACGGCTGCCTCCTGTGTCGTTAACTGTATCAGTGGCTTGGCTAGAAATGCATACTGGGGAATCCATTGTCTACAATAAGAAGTAAGGCCGATAAAGGCACGTACCTCCTTCTGGGTTCTGGGCTGGGGAAGACTCGCTATTAACTGGATACGGTCGGGTGTCAACTGCCTACCCCTCTTGGACAGCAAGTGTCCCAAGTATACCACTTGCTGAACACAGAATTGAAGCTTCGAAGGTGACACCTTGTGCCCCATCTCGGCAAGGAAATACAGGACTGTAAGGGATGCTCGCTCGCAAGCACGTTCAGAACGGGCTGTGATCAGTAGATCATCGACATACTGAAGCAGGGCAGTGTCAGTTGGCATGTGAATGTTGTCTAGTTGTCTCTTGAGTGCCTGACTGTAAATACTAGGACTTTCTGTGAAACCTTGAGGAGCGCGTGTGAACATATAGCTCCTTCCATTTAAACAAAATCCGAAAAGAAACTGGCTGTCTGGATGAATTGGAACACTAAAAAATGCATTCTTGAGGTCGATAACAGTGAAAAACATGGCTTCGGAATCAATAGCAGTTAACAGGGAAGAGATATCTGGGACAACTGGGTACTGAGGAATAATACATTTATTAAGCTCTCGTAAATCAATCACTAATCGATATACTGGGGGTGCATTTGGATCAGTACGTTTCATGACTGGAATGATCGGAGAATTGCATACATTGGAGTCAGTTTCTACAACTACTCCTTGAGCCATGAGTTCGTCTATAATTTTGGATAAGGCTGCTACAGCCTCAGGTGGCAATCTGTACTGTCTGATTCGTGGTAACACTACACCTGGTTTGAGAGTCACACGATGGGGTGTGATTTGCATGTAACCTACATCAGTTGGACCTTGCGCCCATAAGTGCTGCGGAACATTAGACAATCTGGAATCAAAATCTCGTAATACATAGTGACCCTTAAAGTCACGTAGGAACAGACGTATTCCCTCTGGGGAACAGCAAATAACTGCACCTAATTCTTTCAGTGTCTTAATGCCTAATAGATTTTCTGGACATGACTTAGTAAGTAACAGATCAGTAGTGCGGGACAATGGACCTACTTCTAGAGTAACTGGCTTTGATATCTCATTAACTATTGGCTTTCCTGAAAATCCAAGGGAAACATTTCTTGAGCCTGAGAGCGGAGCCCCTGGAACTTCGGCGTGACTAATTGTGGTCCTACTTGCCCCTGTATCGATCAAAAACTTTCTGTCTTTCCCCAATACTTGACTGTGAACATAGGGACCTTCTTGATCTACAGGTATCTCGATGAGAGGCAAGCCTACCTCCCTCTCTAGGCTGTTTCATGAATATGGCTGGTATTCTGGATACTCGGACTGTGCATACTGGTACATCTGTGATGTGACATGCTGTGTTGCAGCAATAGGCTGCGGTGCTGTAACTGTCTGTAGTGCATTCTGTGACTGAGGAGTCTGTGAAACTTGTTCTTGTCTAGGCGGACGTGGTCTTTCTTTAGTCTTACCAGTAGCTATATTGTGTTTCAGAACTGCACACTCGTTTATAAAATGACCTGGCTGTTTACAATAATTGCAGTTCCCTTTAACGGGAGCTGCAGGATGACTGGCTTGATTCGGACCCCTCTTCTGACTGTCTTGAGGAACAGTTTGTGCAACTAGCACTTTCATTTTCGTGTCTTTCATACGTTTTCTCTCGTGTTCTTGCTCTTCCCTGATTCTATTCTGGTGATACTGGAGCATCTGGAGCATCTGGGACGGGGTATTAGCTTGCCAGGTGCTTTCAACTTTCAAAACTCGATTTTTAATTTGTGGACTTGAATTCTCGACTAATTTAGTAACAAAAAGATGAGGGTATGATTCACTACTTGTCTTGAGACCACTGTTAATACTAAAACATTTTTCAAATCTAGAATAAAAATCACTAATATCTTCATCTTGTTTCTGTTTACAGGCTGAGATTGCATCCCAGTCTTCTTTTCTCGTTGTCAATAATCTGGGTAAAACTTGAATCAGTAATTCTGGTAATTCTTTACATTTATCTCCAAGACCGGTACCTGGTACTCGTGCCTTGTCTTCTGCTTCTAGAGCTGTCCAATCGATCTTTTTCTCTCCCACCTCCCATTCTTTTTCCTTTAACTTTTCATACACCCCTGCGGGTAACAGGACCTTTAACATTTTAATGATGTCTGGGTAAGTGTATTCTCCCATACGGAGCATGTCTTTTAATTCTCTATGGAACCCTGCTGGATCTTTGTCATGACAGGGAATTAATTTCTTCATTTCAAGAAGTTCCATCTTTGAAATCGGAGTGTATACAAACACTCGTTGCATTACGCCACCCGCCCCTTGGACTGGGTGGACTTCTCGTAACGGATTCTGTCTGTCTATGTAAAATGATTTACTTTCTGGGGGTGAGACATGAACAAAATGCGGGTTCAGTAACGTTCTATATTTGTGGCGCTGTTCTAGAATGACACTAATTAAATCAGTACCTAGACCTCTCCATCTATACTGGAGTAACTCGTTCAGGATATCGTGTAACGGGCCTGGATCAGAATGTTGACCCTCATACAGAGTGATGAGGTGCTGGATCATATACATACCCACCAGTCGTTGCTCGGCTGGGGGCAATTTCAGAAACATTTGTGCCACTATTTCGTCTGGAAAAGTGGTAGAATCAGTAATCCATCGGACTGCTGATCGGGCTAGTTCTTGTTCATGCATGGTACTTAATTCACTATAACCGACTCGTGATTTCAGAATGTGATCGGTAGCTTGAAATACTTGTTCTAGAGAACCTTGTTCTGGTGCTGGATGATGAAAAATAGACTTGTGTTCTAGGCGTAAATGGCGATCTGGAAATCTAGATTTTCCTACATACGCTATTCTGGCGGGATTCTCGTCTTCCTCTTCAGGATCAGAGATACTTTCTTTCTCGCTTACTTGTGCTGCTTTACGCTGTTCGTGTATCTTTACTATTTCTTTACGAATTTTCTTGTACATACTCTCCATGGCACCGACGGTCTTGTGCTTACCCTCGGCTATATTATCACTCCACCTTGTCAGGATTCTCATTTCGGCGGAATCTTTAGACGGGTAATCTTGTTCTCTTATTAGACAATTGATCAGGAACTTTAATATCATGAGCTGGATCTCGGCTTTCCTTTGAGACATAGTCTCGCTAATACTTTCTGGATCATCCCCTGTACGGATGAAACGATATATTCTGTCTAGATCTTCTTTCATATTCGGTAGGGTGACTAGATACTCGGTCACTTTTCTTACGCGGAATGAATATAAAACCATATTATCCTCGCCTGGGACTGGATCATAGCAACATTCGGCAAGGGATTTTCTTATTTCTGCAACAGACTGATATCTAGGCGTACGCTGTGATGCTTGTGCATGTAATTCGGCTAACGTTAAACGCTTGTGTGGCGGCGGGGTTTGAGGAGTAGCTCCCCCTGCGGCCCCTAGACTGGAGTCGTCTACTGAGGCTCTACGTCCTGGCAGAGTGGGAAACGGAACTGTAGGCTGGACCGGGGGTACCGTAACAGGTACTCCGGTGTCTGGAGGAGCGGGAAGTGCCTGATTTGCAGGGACTGGCGGAGCGCGAACAGGATTCGCATATTCGGGGACTGTGTCGTCCAAATAGGACGAAATAAAAATATCAGCTGCGGTCGGTTTGTGACGTAGCTTGGTCGGAACTAATGGTGGCGGGAAATTACTAGATGCCTCTGGGGTCGCTTTTGGCAAACCTTCGGCAAGAAGAGGATACATACCCTTAATGAGGGCATGCCTCTGTCTGTCTGACTGTTCGGCTTTGACTTGTTCACCTATCTCGATTAATTCTCTTTCTTGGGCTCGTTCCTGGGATTCTCTACTTAACTCTGACTTTCTGACTTCCTTTTCCGTTCTTCTATGCGCTTCTTTACGCCATAACTCGATGGCATCTTTCTGTGACTGTCTGGCTTTCTTTTTCCATAATGCTTCTTCTACTCGCATGATACATTCGGCATCCCATGTACCCGATACGGGCCATCTATACTTTTCTTCTAACTGTTTGGTATACTCTACCCATAAATCTAGATACAATATGGCGCTTATGCCATGTTTCTGATACATAAAGTGACCTGGACTGTCCCTGGGCGGGACAGGAACTGCTTCCTCTAACAGACCCTTTCTAGTTTTTAACTGACGTAACTTGGAAAATATAGGCATGACTGAACTGTAATCTGGACACAATACAATACACAATGAAAACACGAAATCACATCACACTCATACCACAACATTAAAATACATGAAGAACATTATAAATAACAGTTCGAACAGAATATTACCTGGAATACTGAAAACAGAAACAGAACAGAATTTCTCGAGAACGGAACAGAGTAGAGCTACTGGATGCACTGCTGTAACAGTACGGAACATACCGGTCCCATAAAGGGACGCATCAAGACCCGTATCCACCTAGGTGAACACTTCGTTTGTGAGTCTGGGCACCACCAACCCACGGACCAGGAGTCAATTTAGATTGGTCCTGTCTAGATACTACCCCAGCAATGGTACTCACCGGGCAGCACGGAACGGAAGGCCTCGGACGGGACTGGACTGCTACGACGACGAACTTCGGACTTCGGACTTCAGTTACGGGTGGGCCTCCGGATACCTCGGACCTTGGACTCTCGGCTTGGGCTCTGGTCGGGACTCGCCGCGTTCCTCCGCCGTCTCGTTTGGATGCTGGACCGCCTCCTCCGTCTCCTCCGTGGGCCTGAGGGATACTTGAGCAGAAATATCTGCCACTGCGCAGAAGAGTTCCGTCACGACTGCAGAGGGTCAGGGGGTCGGCGTGGCTTCACCGACGCGTGGGGAAAGGGCAAGTCCCTATTCGGGCGCCATTATGTGGTATATAAATAAATAATACCAGATCTATTTTTGGATGAATGAATGAATAACAGATAGCTCAATAAAATAAGAGTCAAGATTCGAGGTAGTAGGAGTTTCCGCAGGTTTATTACAGCATAAGGACAGGATCAGGACAACCTGCATAGAACGGGGGTAACAGGGCCCGACAGCTGCCGGGGCTGGGTCAGGAATGAGCGCGCTAACTTTTAATAACAATACATTGACTTATATACATAGCGCAAACACATAGCATTACATTGCAGTAGGCGTAGCAGTGGGTGGAGCAGAAGGCGTGACGCGTAGCAGTCGCGAGAGATAACAGTAAAAGTAGGTGTAACTGGGAGTATACATAGACATGTGATGCAAACGTAACAGAATATGTCATGAATGGGCGGAAACTTTGGAGGGGGCTACCTAAGGAGCCGGGACCTCTAACCTAATGGTGCGCGTAAACTGGCAATGATGTATCACTAGGAGAAGCTGGGGGCTACGAACTCTGTGCTAGGAGCAGAGACTAGAGTCTGGAGGGTCGGAGCGACATGTACCTAAACCCTATCTGGTATCTGATGTTTAGGGAACATGTTGATATAAACTAGAAGTCATGAGGGGAAAAGCTAACTTGATTCTAAGACTGGACCATGCATTATTCTACATGTAGTGCGTGATGAAGAATACTAAATGACCATTAATACAGTATTTCTCTAACGTGGAGCCGTGAAGGCTAGACAATGACGGAAACTATTGATGCAGTTCAGTAGCTTAGGAATGCAGAGAAGAAGGACTGAACTGATAGCTGGAATCATAACATACTCTTGGCAGACTCAGAGGCAGAGCCAAGCTGCACCGGGCACTGCGAGGCAGGAAGTAAGTGAAGGGTCGAGGATACAGGTGGGGGCTGTATCGCTCCTCAGCGAGGCTTTCAGGAGACAGGAGCTGAATCTGTGGTCCGGGCCCCTGTTGAGGCCTAGAAACGGGGACTCTATAACGGAATAACGTGCACACTGAGAAACGTGGCAACATAACTTTACATAGGCCTAATATTCGTAGTATTCACGAGGACTGGAAAATGACATACTAAAGGTGGACACAACTGGAATTGCGTCATTAATCGGACATGGGGAATAACATATGCATATTGGTCATGCACACATAACATATGATGGATGAGGCGTAGGGACACAGAACATGGCAAAATTTACTTTTCCACAGTCCGTGCCCAAAAGACACACAACTATGGCAAAAGCTGGATGCGATTCTCAACCTATGTGTGAAGGGAGCGTAATTTGCGGCCCCTTGGACAAATTTTTCACCAAAGTTAAGGGCGATTTTGATAGAGACCTGACCCTGGCAGAGAGGCGTATTGCTAGGAGACAATCAATAGAGCAATTTAAAAATAACGTTCTCATACCTGTTCCCTCACCTACGCCTGAGCCCAGCCCACTAAATTCCACCTTAAAAACCACGGTAGAGGATTTAATGAATACAGATAATGTGCCCTCAGTCTTTCAATCCTACTTTCCGCCAAATAATGGATCTTTGCTCCCATCCCCATTAAAAATTGTTAATTCTACAATCACGGCATCCGCCGACCTCATAGACTTGGTCACTCCAAACCTGCCAAAGACTGCAGAGTTTGTTGGGCCTGATATAATAGAAATCCCTTCCTCCCAGGTCACACAAAAGATTTCCATGTTCCACCCTTCCCCAGTGGTAGTACAGTCAGATAAAGCGTCCCTAATGAAAAAGAAACCTAAAAAGAACCAGGTTATTATTCGATCCCCACCCAAAAAACGGCGAAAAAAACTACCAACAAAAAATATCCCTAAAACTCAAACCTCGGCTAAGGACATACTCACTAAAGAACTGCTACAAATTGTAGAGGGAATACCAAAACCCCCACGGGAAATATTAACTTCCTGTGTCCCTCCTACAATTAAAGATTTTGTAGATGCTATGGAACATCTTGTGAAGGCATTATTAACACCAATACTCGAGAGAGTGAAAAGAATAGCTACTGAACTGCACACTCTCTCCGAGACCTTGATCCAAACCCAAGTAGTAATTCCTGACTCTATGTCAAAATCGGGTGATAAATCTGAACAAGAAGCAAAAACTACAACCATCACAATAAATCCTACTACTACGAAAATTGGGGGGGGGGAAACTAGTTGTGATAATTCGATCAAAGACCAAATTTCTATGAAGCAAACCCCGGAATCAAATCAGAATAAAACCCAACCGTCAGTCTCTACAAAGAAGCCACTAATTACTCAAAAACCACCTCCCCCTCCAAAAGCGCCTCCTAACATGCAGGCAAATTCGACACAAATTACTTCTCTCATTGCTTCGGCGAAAATGGGTAATGCCCCTCCTACCCGGGGGAAAATCTACCCTGCAGCGCTACATGATAAACGGCGAGGTAAAAGATATGCCGACCTACCCCCGACTGCATCACAAAACGTTATTATACTAACGGGGGTCGCACCATTATCAAGTTCAGGAGGATACGAAAATCATCATAGTTTAAAAAACAAGGTGATTTTCTGGCTCAGGGAAAATAGGCCTCTACCCCCTCATATAAATGGTGACATAATAATGGTGAGAAGAACCGACTGGGTTGGTATTCGCCCCAAAGACATAGAAGGTGATGTAGTTATTGTTACTTTTAAAGATCCGAGGGTTATTTCACATATCACAGACTGGTTCTCGGGCCTCCACAGGGGACCAATTCTGCCAAAACCTTTAGCCTACTTTTACCCTGAAGAGTTAATGTCTTCTAAGCCACACAAATTTCACTTTCCTAAACATTCATTTGCGCAGTATGGAAAAAATCACTTTACCCAGGGAGTAAGAGATCAGATAGCTTTCCCCTCAAACGCTCCCTTTCTACCGCCGACTTCACAGTTTTACCCACAGGGCCATGTCAAACCCTTCTCTTTCTTCCATTCAAACTGGAACTTACCCTGTTATAACTTTTTCGAGCCACTCTGCGGCATGGAGGACGTAGAATGACTCACTCAAGAGAAGCAAGTAAATGACGGCAGTGGGAGATCTGAGAGTACCACCGTCTACCTCAATCATACGCAGGTTAATCCTGAAAAGGGCCCAAATAAAAACTCCCCAATTAATGGGGCAAATAACAGAGTCCAAACTACTGACAGGGGCAAAGAAAAAAGTCTAAGTTGTCTTCCCATTAGTACAAATGCCAAGTCAGACTCTAACAATAAGGCAGATAAGAAAGAAACTGGCAATTTACAGCTCCTCTCGTGGAATCTAGCAGGACTTTCATCTAAAACTATTTTGCCGGATTGGATAAAGGTGGTAAATCAGTATTCCATCCTGTGTTTCCAGGAAACTTGGGCGATTTCACCTATCCATCTTCAAGGCTTTCAGACATTCCACTCACCGGCTGCTGGGACGAAACAGGGCAGACACAAGGGGGGTCTATGTACCTATATTAGTGTATCAGTCGGTCAGAGGATCAGGAAAACACTATTGAAAGATTCCTTCCAGATAATTGCATTGGATATTGCCCCGTCATTGTCATTGCTAATTATCAATTTTTACAATAACCTCCCTGTAGACCAATTGGAGAAAGCCATGGTTAATTTACATCAAGCCCTGCTCACGATTAAAGAAACCTTGGGCGGAGAATGTGCAATTCTTCTTGCGGGCGATCTAAACTGCCATATCTGTTTAAACACAGTAAGAGATGGTTGTGACATTTTTGATACATATGCCTCAGACCCTGGTTTTCCCACCTTCAGCCATTTTATGCATACAAAGTCAGGGGACCTTTTTAACACCTTTGTTACCTCTTTTAACCTACATTTGGTAAATGAGCTCCTACAGACCCCATGCCCCTCCAAATCAACCTTTCATGGCAGAGGCAGGAACACCATCATAGACTTTTTATTATTTTCAAAAGCACATGCAGTGTTAATACGAGATTGGGACACACTCGACCATCCACACAGTGACCACTATCCTCTGTCTATGACCTTAGACTTACCGGGACCACCGCAGAGCCGGAACTCACATACAGATATTTACGAACAACCAATTATGCTGGGAGCCAAAAACGGATATTGTGTCAAATGGGATAAAATCAACCCAAAAAACCTCCTCAAGAACTTAGTCAACAAAAGGAGGGAGGAGATTTATATCTGCCTTTCTAATAAGGACAATCCCGATGATATCTGTAATGCTTTCACTAAAATTCAGGGAACCTTGAAAGAACTCATGACGAGACAGTACAAAACTGGTATCATTGCTCAAAATGGCTGGTTCGATTCAAAATGTACGAAGGCTCTGAATTCTCTAAAGAACTTGCTGCGTGTCCTACCTAAACCTCAATTAGAAATACGTCAGGCCAGAAATCAATATCGTCTAGCCATAAAACAGAGAAAAAAGGAACTGAAACAGGAAGCATGGCAGAAATTGGTGGAAACATCGCAGTTGGCCGACATGTCAGCTTTTTGGAGACTTATCAATTCCCCCTTGCCATGGGTAAAAATGCCCGAGAGGAACTTGGACATGGCAATAAATGGAGAGATGTGGGCGGCGCATTTCCAGAAGCTTTACACCAAACCTGTATGTTTAAATAACCTCAACCCGGATCCATTGACTATAAATTCAACCCGGGATAGTCCATGCCAAATCCTTTTTTCACTTGAGGAGGTGGAATCAGCCATCAAAGAAAGCCCGCCTGGGAAGGCCCCGGGACCGGATGCAATCCCTGCAGATGTGTATAAGGCAGAGATGGAATTTTGGGCTCCCTTACTGACCTCTGTCCTTAACTCTATAAACCACACAAAGCTCCTGCCAACTTGGGGAGAGGCTATAGTAATACCAATTTTTAAAAAAGGAGACAGGCACTTGCCATCGTGCTACAGGCCTATATCCCTCCTCGACACCTTAATGAAAATTGTTGGACGCATAATCCTGAAAAGATTAACCATCTGGATAGAGGAGAAAGATATACTCTCGAAATTACAATATGGTTTCCGGACTGGCAGAGGTACAATTGAACAGGTCCTCAATTTACATCTAATCCAGTCAAAATACATCGACACCAAAAGGCACAGTCTCTATATAACATATATAGATCTCACTTCAGCATTCGACTGTGTCCAGCATGACCAACTATGGGACATCTTAAACCGTTTCGGGATGGATCCGTCAATCCTTCTTTTCATTAGGGCCTTGTACCGTGAAGCAGGAGCCAGAGTGAGATATGGACTGAGGGGAGAGTGCTCGCCACGATTTAACATCAATAGAGGGGTTAGACAGGGGTGCATTCTGGCCCCCCTGCTTTTCTCCCTTTATATAAACGCGATCGGCGAGCATCTGAAAACCATCGAGTGCGACTTCCCTAAAATAGGAGGTCAACCGATCCCAATCCTGCTTTATGCAGATGACGCTGCGATTCTATCCCAGACCAGAATGGGCCTACAAAAGGCAGTATCAGCTTTCACGACTTTCATGAATGACAGGGGCCTCAAAGTGAACATAGCAAAATCGTACACCATGCTATGTAACAAAAGATTAAAAAAAAACCCATGCCCCATCTTTATTGAGGACCAAAGACTGGAGACAGTGGAGGCCTTTACATATTTGGGAATCTGTCTACACAGAAAGTTATCCTGGAAAGCGGCAATAGAGAAGTGGAAACTTGCCTTCACGAGAGCGATTGGAGGTCTCCGGGATTTTGCAGGAAAGATAGGGGGTAGACCGGTTAAACAACTATTAACTATATATAAAGCTAAATGTACATCTACCGCTACCTACGGGGCTGGACTCTGGGGCGTAGACAAAAATATTTCACAGATACAAATTCTGGAAAACCAATTTTTAAGGTATCTTCTCGCCGCCTCAAAGGCAACCTCTGTATATAAAATGCACATCGAACTGGATCTCCCGTACATAACAGATACTATAAAAACTGAACCCCTCCTTCTCTGGCATAAAATTTGGACTACCCCTGAGACTGCTTTTAATAGAGAGGTGCTACAAGACATTCTTAACTTGGAAGGGGCTAAACATTTCAATCAATCTAACTGGCTGAATTATGTGAGAAATTTCTTTTTTGAGATTGGGCACCAAGAATGGTACATAGATCCCTCATCACTAGAAAACATCTCGCGAAAACACCTGAGAAAGAGTTTAATGGCCCATCTGGAAACAGTCAGATGGAACAAACATAAACTTTCTAACACCATCCTGGCATATCAAAGGGGGACACCTCACAAGGGGCTCCAACCATATCTATCATCAGATTTTCCGTGCTACTCAAGGATGTTACTCACCAGATTTAGAATGGGCTCTTTTTATCGATACGTAACATTCCCAAACTGCAATGACTGGTCACGGCTCACCTCTTTCTGTCCCTGTGACACTATCTCACAACAATCTAATATTCACACCATCCTCTTCTGTAAGTTTTACCGGATTTTGAGAAAAGCCCTATTATTACCCTTACTAAAGAGATGGAATATCAGGACATGCTTTTGAGCGGCTACAGGAACTTGAAGATAAGGAGGTGACAACCATAATGGAACAGTTCCTAAAATTAGTGATAAAATTTAGGAAAACTTTAGATTGAAATTGGAGATAGTGATTACTCCTATTTGTTTTTTAGCTGTTTTTTAATGTACACTTTTTAACTTTCTCTGAATCTTTGTACGAAATTTTTAATTGAAATATTCTTGATCATTTGTTATATAAATGCATTTATTTTTTTTCTTTTAACTATGTATATTAAGGTATGCTTATATGATATTTGTTTAAATATCGAATAAAGCTTATTTTGAACCTTTGAACCTTTTGACCCTCTGAAGGGCTGTGAACCTGGGTCAAAACATGCCTACAGTGTAGGATCAGGGAAATTCCCTTTGATTTCCTTAATGTTAAGGCAGTTGGACTTCAGTTACCATCAGGGCTTATCTTAAACATTTTCAATGTTTATAATAGGGTAGGAACAAGCACTGTGTAGACCAGAGTTTTAAATGCATTAGAGTAATCTTTATCTGAGCTCGCAGGGAATGTCTACTGGTGGTGGCTGGAGATTTAAATACTGCTTTAAAACCCCTAACAGACACCCCTTCCTGCCTATCACTGGACTATGACAACCAGTGATGTATTCCACAATTAGATTTACCAAATATGAGATGGACCCAAAAAGCAGCTTAGGTTTTAGCACTAACACTTAACTTTGAACTTAGAGCTACAAATGATAGGACTCTCTCAGACTGACAAGGTAAAGGGAGATTTAACATGTCGTGCCACCGTAGTAGAATTGATTATTATCTGGTTGATGTGAATCTCAGGCCAGCTGATGTAGACATGGTAGTGGCTGACAGATCTAATAGAGGTCGCCATGCACTAACCCTGACACTTTCAGATAACTCAGCTACAAAACCAATATTCTGGGGTCATATATGGATTTGGGTGGCCTTTCTCCAATCAGCAACAGGAAAACCATCAGGTGGAATTAGGTGAAAAAAATATTCTAGCCCTAGGGGCAGTCAAAGCCAGAGTGGAGAAATATGTGTATTATGTATCCCATCTCCCAGTGGAACATAGCAGGGTGGTGTTAAGCTCTAGTCATGTGTCCCTGTTTCTCAAATCTGTGATTTGCTAGGCAAAACTACATGAGGGATGAAGAATGGGCCCAAGACCTCTCCCTGGTACACCCGTAAATACAGGTCAGCCATAAGTGAGCTCCTAATTGCAGTAAAGAATAACACCCGCTCAGACATAATGAGGTATAGGGACGAGTTAAGGGAGATTTAAGCATGAGCCAAAAAGGAGTGGGAAGATTCCTTGTGCTTGTGGTCTTCTTTACACAAGTCCATGACTGTTAAAGATAATAAGTCTTTCTGGAGGTCTGCAGCAGTGTGCTTAAATGGCCCCACAACTGAATTAGACTTTTGTGTGCAACCAGATGAGTGGGTGGTCTATTTTAGTAATGTGTGCACAAATGGGGTGTTGTTGAGGATGTGTACATAGACAAGGGTATTATACATGATTCAAGGACCCTTGCGTTCTCATTAAATGAAACTCTGGCTGTGATGAATTCCTACCTTCCTGCTGGTGCTCCGGGACCAGACAGGATACCAAATGACCAATGCAAGGCAAACCCGGAAGTGTGGGGCCCATGTATGCACATCTTATCCAATGCCATCCTCTCTGGACTGGATATCCCCACTTCAAGGAGATTAGCGGAGTTCCTGCCAATTTATAAGAAGGGGGACCGAGCAAACGCAGGGAATTACAGACCAATCAGCGTGATCGATTCAATACAAAAAATATTTTGCTAGCAAGTGCTGGTACATCTGCAGGCCTGGATTTCAGATGAGGAGGTTCTGTCTGATTTTGTAGGCGGGCTTTAGTGCCAATGTTAGCACTCTAGATCACTTCTTCCGGTTCTCTTGCATCTACTGGAGAGAGTTGCTAATCTACAAGGGCAAGCCCTTTCTTGACTTACACATGGCTGGTGACCTGGTCCCAAGGGGGAAGCTCTGGAAGGTGCTGGAGAATATGGGCATTCCTTCTCCCCTCTAGAACATCTTGGTACGGCTGCATGCTGACAAAATGGCCCAGGTCAGATGGGTGGAGGATGTGGAGGTGTCCAAGCCATTTAAGGTAGATGGAAGAGTTAGACAGGGATGCATCCTAGCCCCCACCCTGTTTTCTCTGTATGTCAAGGGGCTGATTTAGTATTTAAGCGAAGACAGGTGTGACGCAGCCAAACTTGATGGGAGGAGGGTCCCTGCCCTTCTCTTCTCAGATGATACTCTCCTAATTTTTAAGTCCCCGCAAGGGCTTCAGTCGTTGCTCGACCTTTTGAATTCTTTTTGCGCTGAGCGGGGTTTGGAGCTCAATAATGTCAAGACCAAATGTATGTTTTTCTCCAATCACAAGCTGAGCCAATTGTAATAGACACATGCTAGTCAAAACCACCCCTTTAGGCTGGGTAGGTGCTTTTGACTATTTAGGCATCAGTCTAACACCCAACCTGAGCTGGGCTCTCCAGTTGGAGGAGTCCCACATGCGGCAGCGGTTCCTTCACAGGAGCGCAGAAGTGTTGACCCGCTACTCCTGTGAGCCCCTAACCTCCCAGGCTCATTAATTTGTTTAACAATTAATTTAAATAGCCTCGTAAGTACCTCCATTCTTTCTTCTTCCTTAAGGGGTGGGGCTGGTGCTCTCACGAAAGCCGTAGGTCAGTGGGATGAGCCGCTGAGGCTGTCAATGGAGCTGCGCATGTCAGATTGCCCAGTATTTTTGCAGTGGCCAACCTGACATGTTCAGGTTTTACATTGAAGGCTAACGTGAAGTTACGTCAGCAAAGACACAGCCCCATCAGTCTTCTATGGAGCGGTGTGTCTGCATGCCCAGTCAATCAAAGCACTGCTGATATGCTGCTTAGTATTATAAGCAGCATAAGAGCAGTGCTTGTTATTGCCTGGGCAGCTCCGGTGTATTTTTTCCCAGCTGACAATTACATCAACATGATACAGGCGGCGCGACTCCGCGAGGTGGGAGGTACCTCGGGACTTTGAGTCTAATGGCTGAACGTGTGCTGAATGGCATATATACAGTAAGTAGTTAACATAATTAGCAGGGCTCGAGTCGGGGTACCACGCGGGTGGATGGCGTCCCCCCACTGTTTTTACAGGGTGGACGCCGTCCCCACTGCCAAACAGCTGAACTTCACTCTTTGGCTTCTCCGGGACGAGATTGGAGCTCACTCAGCACACTGTGGTTCAAGTCACCTTTCGTGACGTCATTTCCTGTCGTGACGTCACTTCCGGTGACAGCGTCCCCCACTTCTTTTTTTAGGACTCGTGCCTTGATAATTAGCAACCCTCTCCAACTGGCTTTTCTCGGGGTTAAATACTGCCTTCATCAGCTGCCTCAGGTGCGGACATTCCCAGTGTTATTTCGTTTAGGTTTTTATTCTAATGTGGTAATGCCTTTTGTCTTGCATTGGATGCCAGGCCATTCGCTGGAGGAAGGCTGATTCCATTGCGTCGACAGTGGTAACACAAAAATTACTGCAATTGTATTTTTCATAGTCCCATCAGGTCAACAGAACCCCCCGCCCCCAACATACCCAACATCCCGCAAATAACACACAGACACCAGTGTTAGATTGGGAAAAAGTTGCTGCAGGTTTATTACATACAACGTTATGTAATCACTGTGGGTTATCTTACGGACGATCCAAGGGCAGGCTGCATTCTCGCCACCTGCCCGCCTGATGAGCCAAGCAGCACAGTGGCGAACCACCCATCTGCTGCGTCATTATGGTAATCACTCTACTCACGCCCCTTGCGGGGCGTATCTAGGCAAACCCCCGGTTGCACAGGCCCACAACGGCCCGAAGGACTACTGGGGCGCCGACACGGGTTCCCGGACCTCCCATGAGGTTCGAGGTTAGGCTCTGGCACCCCTATGTGCCCGCTGAAGTACAATGTTGCACCTCTCTGCTTACGGATCGCCCTGTAACTCCGCCACAGCCCGGCCGGCGGCCACCGTCGCCGCCCGGGCCCCCCACCACTTCGCTACTTAGGGAAACCTGCAACCCTTACTCTGCAGAGCTACTCGTCAGTCCAATAGGAACCAGTCAAACAGACAGGAGAGAGTTGGACCCCTTCCACTTCAAAGTGACCTGATCCTGTCCTGAATCAACACATGCCTGACGAACCAAAGCCCCTCTGTCACTAATCTGCAGATTACCCCCGGGTCTAAATGCCTCTACAGGATTAGAGTAGACCGTCCCAGGTACGTGGGGTCATACCCCCAGGTGAAGGACCAAGAGCTGAGGAGGGGCCCCCATTGCTGATAGCGCTTCCTGTAATCTGCACAATAGGAGATCCAGCGCACGCCACTGAGACCCAACCACACACCTACACAAAGCTTCAGCAGACTACACCCCGGTAAGTTTCAACTACTGCCGTAACGCGGTCCCCCGAGTAATCAGTAAAAAGTGCCACTGATTAAACGCTTGAGCTTCCATGCTCAAAGAGTACAGGGGATCATTCTAGTGAGAATTACATATATTTTATAATGAATAACTTGTGTGGAGTCCCTACAATTGGGGATCATGCTGGTGAAAATTGCCTATATTTTATAATATATAGCTTGTGTGGGGTGTACAGTCTTAATATCGAGTCATTTATTTCGACTGGACATAATATCGACTAGAGAATATCGAGATGGCATTAATATCGAGGTAAGTAATATCGATTTTTTTTTTATCGATTGTTATGTATGTAAAAAATATCGACATAAAAAATATCGAGTGAGTAATATCGTCAGTAAAAAATATCGATATGTTTATTAGTTTAAAAATATCGAAAGTTGTGTTATCGACTGTCACAATATCGACTCTCATGATATCGAATTTTAATATGTATATATATAATATGTAATAGTTCAATGTACATTGTTTTAATGTTTTATAATAGCATTTTGTGTTAAAATGTATTAATTTTATTTATTTATTTATATAGAATTAATGTTAAAAATAATTAATAAATTAAAAAAAAATTATATTACTATAATAATTTCTAGGAGCGGGTAGTGGGTTTTTAGGGGAATAGGGTGGGAAGTATTTTAAATATAATTAATTAATTATGTAAATATATTAATTGGTATTCATTAATTAATTATGGAAATATATTAATTGGTATTAATTAATTAAATATGTAAATATATTAATTGGTATTAATTAATTAAATATGTAAATATATTAATTGGTATTAATTAATTAAATATGTAAATATAATTATTGGTATTAATATGTAATTAATTGTTAAATTACTATTTAATTAAATATATAATATGTAATTGGTAAATATGTTATTTTAATAGTTTATTTGAGAATTATGCTTATTTAAATCATTTTTTTCATGTAGCCGGTTGTGGGATTATAGGGGATTAGGGTGGGAAGTAATTTAATAGTAAGTAATTAAATCTGTTAATTAATTAATTGGTAAGAATAAGTAAATACTTGTTATTTATCTAAAATATGTTAATTATATATAATTTAATTGTTAATTTATTTAAATAAATGGAATTATTGTTGAATATGTAAAATCAAACTTTTTTAGGATATGTAGTGGGTTGTGGGATTATAGGGGAATAGGGTGGGAAGTAATTTAATTGTAAGTAATTAATTATGTTAATTAGTTAATTGTTATGAATAATTAAATATTTGTAAAATAAATTAAATATGTTAATTATATTTTATGTAATTGTAAATTTATTTACATTAATGCTATTATAGTAAATTATGTTACATCTCACATTTTTATGTTATGTAGTGGGTTGTGTGTTAATAGGGGTATAGGGTGGGAAGTTAATTAATTATAAGTAATGACATATGTTAATTAATTAATTGGTATTTATAATGAAATAATTGTTAAAGACTTAAAATATGTTAATTATATAGATATAAATAGATATAACTAATATTATAATAATTAAATATAAAATATATATATATATGAAATATAATTGTCTAATTACATTTAATTACATATATATAATATATTTATAATTAGATATATAAAGATATATATAACATATAAATATATATAATTATAGATATTCTCATATATATATTATTTTGTATTTGGGGAAAGAGGTTGGTTTAGTCTTCTGGGTTACTTTTCTGTTTGGTTATTAAGGGGTATATGTTGTGTGCAGAGTCAGTTGTCAGTTTTTTGGTAAAGGTGTATTTGTAGGGGTCAGGGTCAGTTTTCATTTAGTGGGTAAAGGGGTATTTTTAGGGGTCAGGGTCAGTTTTCAGTTAGTGGGTAAAGGGGTATTTGTAGGGTTCAGGGTCAGTTTTCAGTATTTGGGTAAAGGGTAATTTTTTTCTTTCAGAGTCAGTTTTCAGTTTGTGGATAAAGGTGTTTTTAGGGGTCAGGGTCAGTTTTCAGTTTTTGGGTAAAGGGGTATTTGTAGGGGTGAGGGTCAGTTTTCAGTTAGTGGGTAAAGGGGTATTTGTAGGGGTCAGGGTCAGTTTTCAGTTAGTGGGTAAAGGGGTATTTGTAGGGGTCAGGGTCAGTTTTCAGTTAGTGGGTAAAGGGGTATTTTTAGGGGTCAGGGTCAGTTTTCAGTTAGTGGGTAAAGGGGTATTTTTAGGGTTAAGGGTCAGTTTTCAGTATTTGGGTAAAGGGTATTTTTTTGGTTGCAGGGTCAGTTTTCAGTTTGTGGGTAAAGGGGTATTTTTAGAGGTCAGGGTCAGTTTTCAGTTTTTGGGTAAAGGGGTATTTTTAGGGGTTAGGGTCAGTTTTCAGTTAGTGGGTAAAGGGGTATTAGTAGGGGTCAGTGTCAGTTTTCAGTTAGTGGGTAAAGGGGTATTTTTAGGGGTTAGGGTCAGTTTTCAGTTAGTGGGTAAAGGGTTATTTTTAGGGTTAAGGGTCAGTTTTCAGTATTTGGGTAAAGGGTCTTTCTTTGGTTGCAGGGTTAGTTTTCAGTTTGTGGGTAAAGGGGTATTTTTAGAGGTCAGGGTCAGTTTTCAGTTTTTGGGTAAAGGGGTATTTTTAGGGGTCAGGGTCAGTTTTTAGTTAGTGGGTAAAGGGGTATTTGTAGGGGTCAGGGTCAGTTTTCAGTTAGTGGGTAAAGGGGTATTTTTAGGGGTCAGGGTCAGTTTTCAGTTAGTGGGTAAAGGGCTATTTTTAGGGTTAAGGGTCAGTTTTCAGTATTTGGGTAAAGGGTATTTTTTTGGTTGCAGGGTTAGTTTTCAGTTTGTGGGAAAAGGGGTATTTTTAGAGGTCAGGGTCAGTTTTCAGTTTTTGGGTAAAGGGGTATTTTTAGGGGTCAGGGTCAGTTTTCAGTTAGTGGGTAAAGGGGTATTTTTAGGGGTCAGGGTCAGTTTTCAGTTAGTGGGTAAAGGGTTATTGTTAGGGGTCAGGGTCAGTTTTCAGTTAGTGGGTAAAGGGGTATTTTGTGGGTTCTGGGTCAGTTTTTAGTTTGTGGGTAAAGGGGTGTTTTTAGGGCTTTGGGTCAGTTTAGGGTTTTAGGTTAGAGGGATACAGGGTAAAAATATGGTCAATTTAAATGTCTATTAAATTAGTTACTTTTTCATATATTTTATATAAAATATTTCAATTAATATACATTAAAACAATTATTGGTATTGTAGGACTTTAAATATTAATACAATTTTTAAATATATTTAAATGTATAAGGTATTTTTAAATAGATTATTTAATATGCAAATAATATTTATATACAATAATAAAGAAGGAAACATAGACAGGGTTAAATGCCATAAATGAAAAATTGTTTATTCACATATAAAAATTTATTTGTAAATAGAGAATCATTTTTTATTTATAATCAAAAATTTTCATTCAATGTTTTTATTAACATAACAAAAATATGAAGTACATGTATATGTTTTTAACACATAAATTATATTAACATAATTTTTTTATCTTTTACATATATTAACATTTAAATAGTTTCTGAAACAAATTGGTAATATGTACTTTTTATTTAATAACAAAATATTTATTCAGATACACATTGAATTTATTGTCATTGCAAATTATGTACATTTTTTTGTAATTGTAACATTTTTGTTTATTACCAAGTCATGTTATATTTTTGGAAATAATTATTATGAATATTGAACATATTTATAATATTCATTTTTAAATACATAAACACCAAAAACATTTATTATATACATACATAATGTTTTACATAATATTTGCAAATTTAAACAAAACATTTCTTGTAACAAACTTATATATGCAATTTATTTTTACATTAACATTATTTACTAAATGTATTTATAAATCAAAAATTAATTTTTTAACTATAACATAACAGTTGAATAATTATTTCAAACTTATGAATATTTATGAAATAATTTTATACACTTTAAATAAATATTTACACTTAATATAATACTCTGTGTATTTTTTAAAGTGTTGGAATATAGAAATTAAATAGCATTTAGCTGTATACAGGGACTACTTTTTAACCGCGTAATGTTACTTAGGCGTATTTGGTGCTTCAACAGATCGCGGTTGGGTGCTGCTTCGCGTTAGAGAGGGTAAGTTTGTTTTAATTGTGTTTTATAAGTTTCTGAACTTATTGCTAGTGTATGTGTGCTGTGTTTATGTTTATGTAGGTAGAGTTAATTAGAGAAGATTGTGTGTTCGGTGTTAGGTAGAGTGTACGATATTGGATTTTTACCGCGTTTTTGTTGTAGGTGTGTGAGGTGAGGTAATATGTTTAAATGTTACTAAGATAATATGTTTGATGTATAAATATGTGTTTTTATATATGTATGGGTGTTTTTATGTGGGTGGGTATGTTATTTAATTTTTTCTAGGTTATCGTCGCGTTTCGCTGTTTTGGAGGACTCCCTTCTTTTTTGATCACAGCTGTGTAACGAGTATTATATACTCTTATTTTTGCACACTATTTTTTGGGTTTTTACATTTTCTTGGAGCGTTTATTTTTCGCCATTACGGATTTTTGGGTTTTCTATGGTATCTGGTGTCTACTGAAGTGGAAAGGAGTCGCTATGCATTTGCTTGTATTTTTGCATTTTTTTTGGGCTTTCATGGATTGTATGGGTTTTTGGAATGGTGTCCTATGGATTGCTTGGAATTGGATTACGTTTGAAGCTGTATCAGAAATATAAGTATTTTCTGGATTTTTAATGGGTGGGAAAACTGTTTTTAATTTTGCTTTACTTACGTTGTATGTAACATTTTGTAAATACATTATCTAAATACATTTTATATATGTTAATATTATGTATTTGATAATTTAATTGCAATTTGTTACATATTATAATGAAGAATTTTAGGAAAAATATGTTTAGTTTTACGTGTATAGTTATGTAATGTTTTAAAGAATAGTTTTGGCAATCATTGATAGATATTCTAGTCCTTTGCTAGTTGGATAGAGGGTAACTTGACTTTGGAGTGTGTTATACATTTTTTTAGTTTCTTTGGTGAGTTTAGGTCCAATCAAAGTTACTGATTGCTCCATTCGGAGCTCCTGGTAACTTTGTTCTTTTTGTAAGGATTGTATTAATTTGTGAAGGGTAGGCGTTCCTCGGCCTGTAGTTGCTTGGAAGGCATTGTGCCATCCTTCAACTGCATTGTTTGTTTTTGCTTCCTTATTTAGTGTGCTAAGGTAGACATTCCACCAAGCTATTTGGTATTTGGGTTGTCTTCTATGGCCTGATCTGTGTAGCCTTCCTACCCATGTGTCTTCGAAGTAGTCAAGCATAGGGCTTAGTTTATCTTCGTTTCTTTTATAGTAGGGGCTGTCTATTAATAAGTTATAGTGCTCAGTTACATCTGTTAGTGGAACATAGGCTAGGGCGATGAGTTTTTTGATTTGATAAGCAAATGTGCTATCAGTGGCGTATTGGATACTCAAGGTTGATTTCTGTAGATGTCGCCAGATACATTGATTAAAGTGGTAATAGCAACCTTGTATTGCTGTGTGTGGGTATGTTTTAAGGATGCTGTTTATCATAGCTTTTTCAAAGTCAATGATAATTTTTTGTGGAAAATAGTTGTTAGTATGTTGCTTGACTTCAGTTAGTATTTCTTGATAGGTAGTTTGCTGTTTGTTTGGTAGAAGGGCATAAAGGAATGGAATATTTGCATTTTGGAAATGACCATGGATGGTGTATAATTGATAAAAAGGTTTGGGGCATACAGAAAAAGTACCGTCCATCATCCAAGTTTGGCATTGGGTAAGTTTTGTCATGTTGTTTGCTGTGGCAAACAGTATAATTCTTTTATCTTTAGATTTGTTGTCATAGAGTATAAAATTTTCTTTATTGTGAGTTACAGAGAGTTCAGGTGGAATTTGGACTTCTTCTAAAGTTTTTGGTGTGGGAGGAGTAGTGCATGTTGCTCTTTTTTGTCTAGCTACTGTTCTTTTAAGGGATTCTATAGATGGTAATTGGCTAGAAGCATGTTGGGGAAGTACACTTAAATGGTGTTTCAGAATAGCAGTTGTTGGTTGATCAGTGCTAGTACTAGCTTCTTTAAGGGAATCTAGCATTTGTCTAATCTCTATTTCTGTTACATTGGGTGGGTGATTATGTTCTTTAGTATAAGTAACAGTAGTTTCCTGAGTTATAGCTCTACCATAACATTTGTTGGCATAATATTTCGTACACTTCCAAAACACTTTCAAATCTTTTTGTTTCTCTTGAGTGTAGACATATCCCATGTAACAAAGAAGCATTTTCCCTTTTTGTGAATAAATGAATTTAGCTCCTTCAGTCATGATAGTATTGTAGTGCTAGGAGGTAATTAAAAGAGAATGTAAATATTTTTTAAGGAAAAAAAATGTTCTAATCACATTATACAGTTTCACACATTTGTATTTTACCTGTAAATGTTTTGATGCTTTCAAGTCGTTATTTTCAGCTGTTGATGTTCTTCAAACTGTTATTTTCTGTGTATATCTTTTTGTACCTGTGGAAGTTGAGAAAATGTGTAGAAATATTTTATTACTATTTATGATAATTTGTTCGACGTTTTTTGCTAGTTTAGATTTAGTTACCTATCTATTAATTCTCGATTTTACATTTCTAATATATACTTACTTTTTTATATGTAACTTTTGATGTCCAGGTGTTGTGTAGGTCTTCTGTTTTTTTTTTTCATCTGTAGGATGAGTGCTAAAAAAAAAAGATATATTTGATGTATTTTGCTTTAAAATATAGGTGTGAGCTTTGAGAGTTACATTTTCGCTGACTAATAATGTAGTAGTACTTACTTTAGATATGTGTAGGTCTCTTTCTGTTGAAGTCCATCAGTTTTCTTCCAGAAATCCAGCAGAGTTTCGTCTTCCTTTACTTAGGAGATGTATACTGCGTTTTTAGTTACTTATTATTTCATTTATATAGTATTAGGTTAATTGTTTCAGAAATAGGATTGGTTGTTTAAATGGATAGTCTGTTTTTATTTGTTGATTTGAATTTTTTTTTCTGTTATGCTAATTGCTTTCCTTATATGGGTGACGCAAATTAACGTTTATTGAATGTGTAAGGATTTATTTTGTATAGGTAATGTTCTAGGTAATGTTATTTTGATATTTGTAAAGTGGAGGAATATATATAATTAGTTGTAAAAAATGTGTAGAAGGTCGAAACATTGTTTATGTATTATAAAATGTATGTTAGTATTTATTGTGTGTTGTAAATGTTATGAAAATAAATAATATATGTCATCTATTTATATTAACTAAATCTGGTTTTTTATGATCAGTATGACTTAATTATTAAATAATAAAGTCATTTATTTTAGGATCTATTAATGGCGATTTTTTTACAATCGATAAATTTGCTATCTATGTTTGTGTAATCGATATTTTGACTGTTGTTATATAAATATTTAATAATCGGTGTTTTAGAAATCGATAATGTTGTGAGTCGATATTGTTGTAGTCGTTGTTTTTAGTAGTCGATATTGTGTAGTCGATATTTTTGATGTTTGTTGTGTAAGTATAGTAAATCGATAATTTTGTTGTCGATAATTAGTCATCGATATTTTGTCCAGTCGATATTCGGTCTGTCGAGGTTATGTCAGTGATCCCCTGCGTGGGGTCACTACCTTTGCTATCACAGGATTGCAATGGTAAAACACTGGCTTCTTGCCCTCGAGAGTTAGCCCATAGGCAGCTAGTCCATACTACCCTAGGATAGCTTGACTATAAAGTTGGCATACCACCACCACCATAAGGGATTGCGTTGACTGCTGCAAGGTGCCCCCAGAGTTGGCTACACATATTTCAGGCCAACGCCAACTTCGCACACTGGGAGGGGCTTTCAAAAGAATCTATAGGTTGCTCAAATTCATTCACGAGGCAGTTCCGGCACACGCCCAGGGAGCCCAACAACCCGAACGTGTTCGTGAAGCCATGTGTACAATTCCTAATGGGAGCCCACCGACAAAGCCACGACCCAACTGAGTGAAAACAAGCAAAGGGGTGTTGGGTTACCAGCCCGATCAGTGTGAACCCTCGCAAACTTAAGCGGGGAAAATTGTGAGGGCCCCTCCCCAATGAACGGCACAGGAGTAAGCCCAGACAACAAATCTGTAAATTGTGTAATATATGATGCCCAGGTGGTTTTTTCGCACGGCACATAACGGGTTTCACAATAGCTGAAAAGGCAATTCCAATAACTAATAATGCAAACTACCCGCTACACGTGATGCTGCACTCCCTCCACTAGCCCTAACAGGAGGAAGTCAAGCGTCGCCTGCTGGACCATGTGCCTGTGGTAATAAGCCGCTTGTAAAATCACTACCCCTCGTGTATGTCAGAAGGCGAATGCCCCAGAATACTGTAGAGCAAACAGCTCTACTCCTGCCGCTGCAGAGCGGCGACCTGGCACATCCGGCCCAGAGCAATGGAGCACACTGCAACTGTGTGCCCTTAACCGGATAAGGAAAGGGGGAAAGCCAAGGACAACGGACCCTGTCGCCAATTGTTCTACTACTGTGTAACCCGCATCTGTGCCACAATGCACTTGAATGATGCAACTACCTCCCCTCGTCAGCTGCCCTGGCTAACGAGCGGCTGGATATGATTTAACTGAGCGACCAGTTATCAAATGTCCAACTCGCTACCTCGGGTTAGCCCCATGTGACTGACACCACACTCCATTCTGTGCATTGTGTGAACATGGCCACCATAGAGTATGAGCAGCGCCCCGTGAAGTATACTTGGCTTCATGGCCGCTGATGCACCAGGAAGGGGAGGAAGATGGAACATACTAGCTGAGACCTGTACTGGCAGGGGAGGTGGCGTAGTCTCGTGACTTGCAGCTGCGTCCATATGCAGATGCTTACGCCAGATAATGACCATTGCACTTTGGTATGTGTGATATAGCATCACATCCTAACTCAACCCCATACCACTCTACCCAGGAACGTTCCTCATCCCAGGCCTCCAAACTGAACTTCCAGTTCCCCTCCTAAAGGAGACTTCCAATTACAATTAATGCTCTCTCCATTAATTGCAGACGGCCTTTTTATTCTTCAAGTTCTAATCTCCCTGACCCTGGAAGGTGTTCCTCTAAAGTTCATGTGGTTAGAGAGTCCGCCAATAGAAGCAGTAACCTCCTCTTACCTCGCGTTTACTTCTGGTATATGGCAAGAGCCACCTCCGGGTAAGTCTGCACTTATCTACGACATAGGGAGCACTGGCTGCCGACAAGGCCCATGAGGGTGACCATCGACTAGCTGTGGGCTGACTCACGTGACACCCAGTCATCCCCCGGGAGCTCGAGTCATGTGAGAATGGGGATTCTCTCAATCAAGAGGGGTGGCGCGAAAGACGGCAAGCCTGGAGCGGAGTTATGCGACTAATTCTCGTCCTATACATATCACAGCTCTGCTGAACTAAAGGCGAGAAAACTTCGCCCAATGGCTTGCCCAATGACCCAACAACTTAGGCCCAAGTAAAAATTCCGGATGAAACTCAGACTACCACCAACCTTTCCTACGATGAATCAACAAGTAGGAGAAGCAGGTAATTTATCCCCTACCTATGGAGCCATAGGGAAGAATCTGACTCGCAGGTGGCGGTAGTGTGTTGGATATGTGAACGATACCCTAACCGGCATCCCTTCGACGTGTATGTGCTCAATACTGTGCCTGAAATTTGGCCTCTTGGTGAATGGATCCAAGACCATGCTAATACCATTTCCTATGGTTACAAGGGAGGCAGTCACCAAGCGCGGACAACCAGTGTCTATAACTATTGTGCTCTCCCCCTACTCAGAGGTGGAACCCATGTGCTTGCTTCTGGATGAAGGCGTGATATACACGCGCTCTTCTACATAACGGCTCCGGGAAAATGTTTCCCAGAACAGGTCTCTACCCAGAAAAAGGCCCTCACTGCCGCACACACCAAGGGCAAGCCTGTTTGACTGTGACGAGAAGCAGGTCGACCACATACATTCACAGAGGTAGAAACTATATTACTTATCCCAATGGTAAGTCAAAACGACTGCTGCACTTGTTACTTCACCTCCCATGACCACTTCCGCCTGAATTGTCATGCCCTCGCTATTGTCTGGAGGGAGCCGCGAAATATAGGAAATTATAATCTCCTTGGCTCTGTAGGGTCCTCCCGGGTGTTCTTGTGGTTTGAGAATCTGCCCAAACAACGTGATAACCCTCTCCCTGTGTTTGGTCCTCTACTGAAACTGCGCACTCAACTTCTCTCTTAAAACACCCCACTACTTGCACTTAGTCGCTCTAGAAGCATGCACGCCTGACCCTTTCCTCCTGTAAAGCCCCGTATGCTAACTCTTGTAATGTATGCTCAGGCGAACAGGTCTGTATCTAGCTAGAAACGTGTTCGCATAATGCTCTCACGTATCGGTTCTGTACAAGTTGTTGCACGCGCTGACACAATCTGTAAAAGTCTGCGCTGTAAGAAGGCATGAAAGATAATATACATGAATGCCCGCTGCTGCGGGATGAGTAGAGGCAAGGCAAGACTCGCACCTGCTTTCCCTGCAACAAAGTCGACCGCTTCGAAGTGAAGCCCCAGCACCACCATTAAAGACGAGTGCCTAAACGCTGCCATGCCCTCTCCAAGTAGCCTCCCGGACTCTGGCTTGCTGCTTGAAGTACTATGCAGACTTGCCACCCTGGCAGCCATGCGCCACAGAGGCCACTGAATTACCTGCATTCTAGACAGTCGAAAAAGGGGTCCTCTTACCAAATTTGTCACCAGACAAATGTATCTACCGTACTGTGCTCTTGGAAGGCATGTCACCCGGGCACCTACCTGCACTGCGAAGGGACCACATACGCATCCAACCGGGCAGTGCACAAAAGACACTTAAGCCACAGCCTAGACAGTAGTGGCGCAGCGGCTGCAAGCAAGGGCGGGCACCCGGCTGCAGGACACGCCAACGAGGGATCGCAGATGGGTTCAGTTACAACACTGTGACTGAGGCGTTCGGGGGGCACAGGCGCAGTAGCACCCCCATGCACGCTCGCATGTCTACTGACGCTTGCGCCAAAACCACGTCTATGCTTGAAACGGCTGCCCCACATGCCACTCCCACACGCCAAATGGCTGGTCCAAATTTCCCGAGGCCCTCGCCGTGCGTTCCTGACAAACATTACATGAAATGTGACAACCACACATTGGCCAATAGATTCCGCTCGTACAAAGCCTTGGCTAGTATTTAGAGTATGCAGGAGGAGCAACACTAGTGTAAATACTACAACCGGTAGCGCCTGCTACCCTCCCCCGTCGCCGACGGCCCGCCGTGCCCAGGCCACCATTACCTGGGGGGAGAGCCTTCAGTCGATAGACACAGACAAGGGGTCCAAAGAGTAGTAAGAAACGGCAGAAAACAGAATAGTGCCTTTTAGAAGTTAGCAGTGGAAGAACACATGAAGAATTTCGCAACCAGAGGAGGAGGAAGGCCTATTGTTTTAGGTACACATGCAAAGTTAGTGTTGCACGTCACTCGAATTTTGTTGCAGGGCATAGGTGCTGTTCGGTAATCACCGCAACCTCACGTTTGTCCCTCATTTCCCTTTATAGCGGCCTAGTAAGAGAGACCGTCAAAGCAGTCAAAACAGTTAAATTGCTAGAACAGGCCCATTTCATGACAATTGCAGATATTTCCATCTGAAAGAAACCCAGAAAGTAGACAAGATTAGCTACTAACAGCACAGCAGCACCCTGAGCCCACCAGCTCTCTAAAATACGTCCTTGTGTGCAAATTGTCTGGATGTTTTATTCTCAATTGTATAATTGCCCTTTATTTCCGGGAAGTAGAGGTTTACTCCGATAAAATGAACCATGTTCATACAAATGCTAGTCCCGCTGCTAGCGGGATTTGAACCTGCCCGTTAGAATTTGCCTCCAACTCCTTAACCACTCGGCCATCGCAGCGCCTAGAGAACTGCGACGCTGCCTGAAAAGTTTCTCCGCTAGGTAATCCTTTTTACACGCAGCCCACTTATGGACACCGAGGGGGCGGGGGAGTGCGGAGCCCCAGCCCGCGGACAGTGAGCCTGCAAGAGCGGGCAATATGCCACCAGTGCACTTGAGTCCGCTCCAGCACAGGAGCCAGGCAGCCTCCGTCTCGGACCCGGGGGAGGCGGCCAGGGGTACGGGGGAACCGCGACGCTGCAGGACGTGAGCAGGAGCCAGGACTGCGCGGGTCCGGGCCCACGCGACCACCGAAGGTGCTCATAAGAGGCGAAAGGTGGGGCAACGCAGTCCCCCCGACCCTACGGCCCTCAGCTGCGGCTGCCCGCGCGGGCCCAGCGGGCTGGAGAACTCACTTACAAAGCGGCCTGGCCGGGGTGCCGCTCGTCGGACCGTTTACTAACCCGCAGCACCTGCAAAATGCGATGCATGTCAAGGGCTACTTAGAGAAGGCCCTTGCCCAGGCGAGTCTAGGGCCCGATGTGTCTCCCCAAACGGGCCCCAGCCCAGCCCCCGTTCGACCCTGTCTGCCACCCCAGCCTATGAAAATTGGTGGCACCAAGCGCAACACACGCTCTGGCCGGGTGATCGGGCCAAAAAACTCCGACCTCTAGCCCTTGGCCCCTCCCCTGTTAGACGGACACCCAAAGGGCCACGCTGGCCATGGACTAAGCCCGAAGCATGTGGCACGTTGCCGGGGCAGGGAGCAGGTGAGTCCCCCCACCAGCCCTACTGAGTGACTCCCGCCTGCCCCCAGCCTCTAAACATTGTAGCCCCCCCGACCCCATAATGGAGTGCCCCCTACCAGTTCCATGTTCCTTACTTTTAGGTCGCATACAAGGTTGATGCTGTTGACTCTATCCTAGTGTCACACGTACCTAAGCGTGTGAAGTTTGCTGTTGTGTATGGGGGTTGAGAGACAGTCGGAAGAGGGCCCACTGCCGTGGCCCAGTAAAGATCCAGCTGCCAGTCCGGCATCGGACAGCCGCTCGTGGGTAGTAATGTTACCGCTCACCCAAGAGTGCTGGATCTGCCTTTATCGACTTTTACTCTCCGCAGAGACCATGGCGAGGCCCCGCCCTCGAGGCACCAACCCGCATCGCATGCATCGCACACCTGACCCGCCAGAAGGAGCCGATGGCAGGTACGGGGAGCGAAACGGTGTCCAGAATCAGACCGCCATGCGCGCTAAGGTTTGCTTGACTGGCGGTGCCTGTGGAACGTAGCGTCGACCCTTAACTGCGGCCCGGAGTCACCAGGAGCGGCGTGCTCCAACCGACCTCTGTACTTCCGACTGCGGCACCTGGGGGCTGAGGCAAGGCGGCTGGCCCCTGCAGGCCGGAAACCCTCGCCCCAACCAAGACCACACCTGAGAATCACTGCACCGTGCTCGAGCGCACCAGGGATGCCCGCAGGCAGGGGATGGCGTTCGGCCGGTTGTCTCGGGCGCGCGGTCGCAGGGTGGGAAGATGACCCGCAATGGTGGCTGTTGGTCCTATCCAGCGGCCGCAGGGATAACCACCAGACAGGGCCGGGCCCGGCAGACCGCCCAATGGGCCGCCCTGACCAGGTCGCACTTCCGGCCTGAAGATGGCCGCCCGATTTGAAAGTCCGTTCGGCCAGAGCAGATTGGACTGTCTGACCCGCGTTTCCTATCTTTGCTCATCTAAGAGCAAGCGCGTTGGTTACCTTGCGCTGGCACTGACTTAGTTACACGTCAGGCCCCGGCACATACCCTTGAAAGCTCTAATGCTCCGCCAATGCCTACGGCCGTAAGGGCTAACCTGCACAGCTGTGGACGCATAGCGTCGGGAAGCGTGTAAAACCTTCCCGTTGCAAGGGACAACCAGGGATGCACCCTGCCGGATCTCCGAGGAAGCAGCATGGTGTGGATCTGATGGGCGGGGGGGTGGGGGGCGGATGGGTCCCGTAGACCAACCACCCTCCCTATGCCCCCCTCCCCACCCCCGCAAGGTGCAATGAACAACATGGGGACCCGATGGCTGCGACGGCGTCTGCCAGCCTGCCCCAGCCCCCGCCAGTACGACCAATGAAGGTCCACCGCGTGGGCTCGGTGTAGTTACTGCACCCCCGCCTCCACAGCGGCCCGCTTCCTAAGCAGGCCGCCTAGCCCTGCTCTACCTCCGAGAAGAGGGAGTAGGCGGAGGGGGGTACCGGCCAATGGGCCCACACTCACCGAAACTCAAAAGAGTGTCCCGATGCACGACGTCCGGAGCGGCAAAGAGGCAACTAAAATGGCGAGGGGGAGATTTGGGGCCCATTGGAGAAAGGGAGGGGAGGAAGAAAAGCACCAACCCGAGACTCAATGTAGGTGTGAAAAAGGCCGCTTTATTGGAAGCAGGTGCATCCTACACAATAACATCCTCGGCCTGCGCCGCACAATCTAAACCTCATAAATATGTAATTTCCTGACTCACCCCCACCCCCTCCCCTAACTGGTTCCCACAATCCACAAACAGTAACAATTAGCATAACGTCAATTTGCCTCTCCACCTGGCTAAATACTTTATTGTGCTTGACCTACCCCCCGATAATCCAAACAGATTTTCTACTCTTCCCCCATATATTAGGAAGAACCGCCCCTACATGCAGAATGCACCCCACACCTGCTCCAATGACATGCGAAACCCCCCACCCAATCATAAAACCCCCTATCACCAGCCTCCAACAAAACATCGCCCAAAAATCCCCCGGCACCCCAAACTCCCCCGAAAAAGAAACACCCCCGAAAAGGGGAAATACCTGCCCTTGGGAGCCCCCCCCGTATAGGGGAAAAAATGTCCACCCCCCGCCCGGCGGCCGAGACACCACACTTAAAATGGTGTCTCTGCCGCGTGGCCAGCCGGATACAAAACCCCAGCCCAAAAGGAGCCCAACCAAACCCCGCCCCCCAGCCCAAAAACTACCAAAACACCCAAACCCGTCCCCGGGCGGCGCCAGCTCCACCCCCCCCC
Source organism: Lissotriton helveticus (assembly GCF_964261635.1). Classification (NCBI taxonomy): domain Eukaryota; kingdom Metazoa; phylum Chordata; class Amphibia; order Caudata; family Salamandridae; genus Lissotriton; species Lissotriton helveticus. The sequence continues at coordinate 1,104,818,021 of NC_136057.1, read as the reverse complement.
TTTCCCCGGCCCCCAAATTCCCCCGGGCGGGGCAGGCCTCCCTTTGGTCGGCCACCCCCCCAGGACCCCCAATATACCCCCTCGCCTTGCCTGCCGCCCCGGACGCGCGTCACAGCCCACTAGGCTCCCCCTGCCCGGGGGAGGAGTGGAGAACCACAGGCAAGGGGGCGGGGGAAGCCCTCTGGGACTAAGGGGCCCGCCCTCCTGATGGCCACCGGGTGGCCTCGGGCAGCCGCATAGCACACTGGCACTGCTGCACAGATTCAATGACATCCGTAGTTGTAACAAGATTAACAGCAGCCAATGAGCAACAATCAGACGGCTAAATAAAGGACTGCAGCTCACGAAGGGAGCCTGCTAGTCACGTGGCTGGTTGCAGGTCAGGTATATGTGCCCCCACGCAAGACCTAGGGGGAAATCTCTTTAAGAGGGGGAGAGGATGTGGTGTAACAGCCAGAGCTGTCACCTTCAGAACTGGGAACCAGGCTCGAGTTCCGCCACAGGCCCAACCCCCTGTGATTCTTTCTATGCACATCACCTAATCTCCCCCGTGCCTAACAAACCTGACCTTTTGCTAAATCAATTGCTGCTCCAGGGCCCTTGGGCTGTGTGAGAGCTGGGACAAAACAAGGCCAATAAAATCCTTGAACAGAGCGTACCGACGGGCTACATTATTTTGTGCCACCTGCTTTAAAAATGGCGAATAAATACTCCCGTCAAAATCCTTCCTGTAGAATGAAAAGGTATACGTAACGAGCTTGTAGCTTTATTCTTACTTTAGAAGTGTACCACCAGGTCCCATGCATCACAAGTCTGGGTAAATACTTGTACTTCTAACAACAAAACCAAAGAGGTTGTGGCATAACAGCGAGAGCTGCTGACTTTGGACCTAGTGAACCAGGTTCGAGTCTCAACGTTGGCTCACATCCTGTGATTCTGGGCCAATTACTTCATCTCTCCATGCCTGAAATACAAAAATAAAATGGATGTGTCCTTGTGTAATGTTACTGTTGCTCATGTAAAGCGTTCCAATAACTTGGGATAGAGTTTGCTCTATATAAAACTGCAAAAAAGTCTTTTAAAGTTCTTGGTATCTGTCAACTTTCATCTCGTCACGGGAAAAGCCAGCATCTAGAGGAGGGAAGGCGGAGTAGCATGTTTTTGATAAATACAAAGCTGATGGCCCTAAGATTCCTAAAACTTAGTACAAGCACAGACCATGCACAAGACGAGAATAAGGGATCGTGCAGCCAACCAGATTGTGCACTACAATGTAATTTGACTGCTGTACTGTTCAGAGGCACACACTACAAGTGCAGTAGGTACGACACTTCACCAGGGCACTGTTGGGATAATTTACAGGTATAAGACAACAACCCGGTTCTGGCTTAAGAGTAGCTGTTTGAACCCAATGGTTTACACTCTCTTCGAGCGCTGCTTCTTGAGCCTCTTCTTTATTGGTATCTAATCTTCAGAACAGTAGGGAACATATGCAGCTCTGCCTTTGGAACTGATTGGCATTGCCTATTTGCTTCCAAGACCTATAAAATGTTGAGAAGGGGAAATAGCTCACAATAATATGAAGCATCATTAACGCACCACCGCGGCATCGCTCAGGGGCGCCGCGGCATCGCTGTGCGCCGCAGCGTCGCTCGTCGCCGCCACGGCATCGCTCAGCGCCGCCACAGCGCCGGTCTGTGCGGCCGTTTGACAGCGACTGGTTCGGATGTGTTCTCTCAATGTTTCGGGCTTTGTTGCGGATGTCACAGGGAGATGTTGGTATTTCACTTCTGTTCTTGGATTTTCGTCACAATAAAGTGCACTGAACATGATCTTCACAGGGGTTATTTACGGGGTTTGAGCTATTGCCGTTATAAATTGCAATGACTTTTGTTTAAGTATTGATTGTTTAAAAAAATTGGAAGCCATTCTTGTTTGTGATATCAATGCATCTGGGTCGCGTGGATGCAGGACATGTTGCATTGCAGGTGCTATGGGTGTCACATTTGCAAAAGTTAAAAGTATTGGCATTGTGGATGACAAAGCTATTAATTTCGCTATTTCCAAAACCAACCCATAAATAAAAAAATTGTCGTTTACAAGACCAATAGCTCAGGCTTTCCTAGTGTGAGTCCTATTGCATTGCAAATGCTTGTTTAAGGGATTTGCTCTCATTGTGATCAATTTCTAAAGTTGCTTGCCATTTCTTTATGGTGAACGGTTGGTTACTCGTGGTGGGCTTTTTACGGTCACACCTTTGTATAAATGGGATACTGACAACGGTAATGAAATGACTAGGGCGCTCGACCTCGAACCTGTAGATCTGAGTTCGAGTCTCGGTTACGACGCCAAACATCCTGTGATTTTGGGCAAATCACTTAATCTCCCCGTGCCTAACAAAAATGAATGTGTGTCCTCATGAAACGTAACTGGTGCTATGTAAAGCGATTTGACATCCGATTCGGGTAAAGTTCGCGCTATATAAAACTGAGAAAAAAAAAAGAAAAAAAAATTAATTGCGCATACAACCCCCTTAGGTGAAGCAAGCTTCTCTCATGTGCAACATTGACAATATACAATAGACTTCATGGGTAACTGAGCTTATGGTGACAATCAACCACACATTGATGGGTAACCACATCTGCACACAGTGCTCAATCTGTATACAACTCTGCAGAACAAAACAACTCCCTGCCTCTTTCTTCCTTCAAGCCCTATTGCATAACTAATGCCTAAACGGGCAGCCTTTAGGCCATATCTAACCCTTCACAGTTAGTGAAACTCTGGTGAGAAATTAAGCAGATATGAGCAGAAAAGTGGGTACTATAATCAGTGTGTACCCTATGCAGAGAGTTTACCCTTTACCACCCTGTCTGCAGAACAGCAAACTCTCATACAGGAGTTGGCAAAATGGTTCATGGGTAAAAAGCCCTGTGGGCCAATCAGATATATGTTTGGAGATTAATATCTCCAAAACTACTGAACAGATTTACACCAAATTACAAAAGGCATGCTTTCTAGACCAAGATTGGGCTTCCTGCCAGGTCTAGTGTAAATCCGTTCAGCGGTTTTTGCAGTAGCACTGCCTAAAAGAGTCTATGGGAAATGCAAGGGGATTTTGCGTTTTGTATATCCCTTTCATCTCAGCCCCCGCTTGACAGGTCACTCGGAAACTTTCAACGCACAAACTAGGCAAAAAAGTGAAACATTTTGGAAACCTTTGTGGACATTCGTCAAACGGCTCCAAAGTTATCATTAAAACAAAAAGGCATTTACTATCCAAACGCTGACGTAATTATAACTAGCCAGTGACTAGTCACTGGGTAGTTATAGTTAAGTCAGCGTTTTAATAGGAAATGCCTTTTTTGTCATGCTAATAACTATAGCACCATTAGATGGTTGATATATATATATATATATATATATATATATATATATATATATATATATTCGGTACTCCGCAGTTTCGCCCCGCTCCAGGATAGCTAGCCAAGGCACACCAGAAAAACTCACGGACACGGACCACAGAAGCCTTTTCTTCAATTTATTTCAGTGCGGGTATGTCAAAGACGTTTCGGCTCCACGAGCCTTGTTCACCTGACAATGTTTAATGTGCGGGTGCAACCTTTTAAAGTGCCAGTAACTATACAATGATGTCACGTGTTAAAAAAATGTGTGTGTGTGTAACAAGGACATGGAAGACATACTATCAAATAGTTCTCGCAATCATCCTATTTTTGGCATTTCATTAAAATATGATAGTATATATATATATATATCTCCACACAGAAAAGGTTGCCCTGTTAAGAAACGCCTACACAGTGAAAGAATCATTCCTTCATTTATTGCAGATGCAGGTTCAGCATGCATTCCTCCCCCATCTCAAATGCCAAATGCATTTCGGGCTCCTGCCCTTGTTCACTGGCTAACATGCAAGTCCCGGCAGCTGTAGGGACTTATACTCTAAACAAAAAGGCCATGTGGGAATTCAGAATGCTGGGACAGGTAGTCCAAATGTTTTTTCTCCATAGTGGGCTGCACACGGAATTCGTGCCAAACTGTATTCCCCCAGTGGGTTGGATGGGAAAGGACCATCACTGTGCCTGCCACTGTCTCTAGCCGCATCACTGGAAAACTTCCCCTCCTATCGGCAATCGGGATTCCCGGTGTCAGGTCCGCTTCAGTTGCGGCAGGGCGTTTCAGCGACGAGGCGCGCCGCACTTTCAATCCACACAGAAAAGGTTGCCCTATTAAGAAACGCCTACACAGTGAAAGAATCATTCCTTCATTTATTGTAGATGCAGCTTCAACATGCATTCCTCCCCCATCTCAGATGCCAAATGCATTTCGGGCTCCTGCCCTTGTTCACTGGCTAACACGCAAGTCCCGGCAGCTGTAGGGACTTATACTCTAAGCAAAAAGGCATTTACTATCCAAACGCTGACGTAATTATAACTAGCCAGTGACTAGTCACTGGGTAGTTATAGTTAAGTCAGCGTTTTAATAGGAAATGCCTTTTTTGTCATGCTAATAACTATAGCACCACTAGATGATTGATATATATATATATATATATATCAAAGAAACCTCTTGCAGTTTGAAGAAGGGAAGGGACACAGCGGGGTTCGTTCAGGACATTTATTGAAGCAAGGAGTCAGCATGACCGGTTTCGGCGTCAAGCCTCATCAGATGCCGCAGTTCGTGTGAGGTGATTTTTCCCCAAGTTAATATCGAGCTCCTCCCATTGAATAATGAGAGGCCCAGCTGCAACACATGCTCTTGCTGACGTCACAGTAGCCTCTGCCACGGACTACTGATCCCGTCGTGCATCTTGTTGGTGTCCGATGTGCCGCAGGGAGTGGAATAACCCCCGAAAATACTGCAAAACAAATGTCCTTGCGTCCCCTACTTCCAAGCCCTCGTAGCAAAGTATCATCGAGGCTGGAGGCGAAGGACAGTGCGAACGCCTCTCACCCGGGAAGTCCCGGTCCGCCATATGATAGCAGCTCCTCGATGTTGCCAGTGTGAGGGCGGGATGTGATATTTCGATACCTCGAAAGCTTAAGGTTAGTTGCCCAACGTCCTGTAGGTATCACATCCCAGGTAGGAAGGGTCCCCTCAAAGTGCCACAGGAATGCACTTAATAATGCCAAAGAAACCTCTTGCAGTTTGAAGAAGGGAAGGGACACAGCGGGGTTCGTTCAGGACATTTATTGAAGCAAGGAGTCAGCATGACCGGTTTCGGCGTCAAGCCTCATCAGATGCCGCAGTTCGTGTGAGGTGATTTTTCCCCAAGTTAATATCGAGCTCCTCCCATTGAATAATGAGAGGCCCAGCTGCAACACATGCTCTTGCTGACGTCACAGTAGCCTCTGCCACGGACTACTGATCCCGTCCTGCATCTTGTTGGTGTCCGATGTGCCGCAGGGAGTGGAATAACCACCGAAAATACTGCAAAACAAATGTCCTTGGGTCCCCTACTTCCAAGCCCTCGTAGCAAAGTATCATCGAGGCTGGAGGCGAAGGACAGTGCGAACGCCTCTCACCCGGGAAGTCCCGGTCCGCCATATGATAGCAGCTCCTCGATGTTGCCAGTGTGAGGGCGGGATGTGATATTTCGATACCTCGAAAGCTTAAGGTTAGTTGCCCAACGTCCTGTAGGTATCACATCCCAGGTAGGAAGGGTCCCCTCAAAGTGCCACAGGAATGCACTTAATAATGCCAAAGAAACCTCTTGCAGTTTGAAGAAGGGAAGGGACACAGCGGGGTTCGTTCAGGACATTTATTGAAGCAAGGAGTCAGCATGACCGGTTTCGGCGTCAAGCCTCATCAGATGCCGCAGTTCGTGTGAGGTGATTTTTCCCCAAGTTAATATCGAGCTCCTCCCATTGAATAATGAGAGGCCCAGCTGCAACACATGCTCTTGCTGACGTCACAGTAGCCTCTGCCACGGACTACTGATCCAGTCCTGCATCTTGTTGGTGTCCGATGTGCCGCAGGGAGTGGAATAACCCCCGAAAATACTGCAAAACAAATGTCCTTGGGTCCCCTACTTCCAAGCCCTCGTAGCAAAGTATCATCGAGGCTGGAGGCGAAGGACAGTGCGAACGCCTCTCACCCGGGAAGTCCCGGTCCGCCATATGATAGCAGCTCCTCGATGTTGCCAGTGTGAGGGCGGGATGTGATATTTCGATACCTCGAAAGCTTAAGGTTAGTTGCCCAACGTCCTGTAGGTATCACATCCCAGGTAGGAAGGGTCCCCTCAAAGTGCCACAGGAATGCACTTAATAATGCCAAAGAAACCTCTTGCAGTTTGAAGAAGGGAAGGGACACAGCGGGGTTCGTTCAGGACATTTATTGAAGCAAGGAGTCACCATGACCGGTTTCGGCGTCAAGCCTCATCAGATGCCGCAGTTCGTGTGAGGTGATTTTTCCCCAAGTTAATATCGAGCTCCTCCCATTGAATAATGAGAGGCCCAGCTGCAACACATGCTCTTGCTGACGTCACAGTAGCCTCTGCCACGGACTACTGATCCCGTCGTGCATCTTGTTGGTGTCCGATGTGCCGCAGGGAGTGGAATAACCCCCGAAAATACTGCAAAACAAATGTCCTTGGGTCCCCTACTTCCAAGCCCTCGTAGCAAAGTATCATCGAGGCTGCAGGCGAAGGACAGTGCGAACGCCTCTCACCCGGGAAGTCCCGGTCCGCCATATGATAGCAGCTCCTCGATGTTGCCAGTGTGAGGGCGGGATGTGATATTTCGATACCTCGAAAGCTTAAGGATAGTTGCCCAACGTCCTGTAGGTATCACATCCCAGGTAGGAAGGGTCCCCTCAAAGTGCCACAGGAATGCACTTAATAATGCCAAAGAAACCTCTTGCAGTTTGAAGAAGGGAAGGGACACAGCGGCGTTCGTTCAGGACATTTATTGAAGCAAGGAGTCAGCATGACCGGTTTCGGCGTCAAGCCTCATCAGATGCCGCAGTTCATGTGAGGTGATTTTTCCCCAAGTTAATATCGAGCTCCTCCCATTGAATAATGAGAGGCCCAGCTGCAACATTCCTCCCCCATCTCAGATGCCAAATGCATTTCGGGCTCCTGCCCTTGTTCACTGGCTAACACGCAAGTCCCGGCAGCTGTAGGGACTTATACTCTAAACAAAAAGGTATTTACTATCCAAACGCTGACGTAATTATAACTAGCCAGTGACTAGTCACTGGGTAGTTATAGTTAAGTCAGCGTTTTAATAGGAAATGCCTTTTTTGTCATGCTAATAACTATAGCACCATTAGATGATATATATATATATATATATATATATATATATATATATATATATATATATATATTGTTGGAAAGTGGGTTATTGGTAGGGACAAATGTAGGCAAATGGCAAATGTAGGTCTTCCACTGGCAATAAGGCCACTAACACATGTTTGGACTCAGCATAGGTCTTAGAAAATTATTCCTATGCTCAACCCTAGGTAGCTTGGCTGCAAGCAGGTAGGCTTAACTTCAAAGACAGGTATGTAAAGCATTTAAAAACAAGTCAAGTCAAAGTTGCTTTATTCGAGGTTCACTCATAAAAGTACATACAGTCTCCAATATAAAAACATTTTTAGAAAGCGTTTCAGTTAAAAGTAAGACTTGATTAACAAACAGATAATTTAAAACGTAAATATCGTTACAGGGTAAAAATTTACAGATGAAAATTTACAGATAAAAATGCAGACAGACTATTAATACAATAAAAAAGACAATCAAATGACTAAAAACCTCTGTCTGATAGTCCATGCCCATCCAAGATATTTGGCGGTAGCTATTACTAAAGGCAGTAAAGTGCTAGTGCGTATGATTCTTAAAGCTACAACACTGCTAGTGGTACCTAAGTTCTTGCACATTGGTGTTAGCCAAATGCGTCTGGGTTCTGCATAGGTCGTGCAGGCAAATAAAAAATGGCCAATTGTTTCCTTGTGAGCTCCACAAGCGGGAGAGTTGCTGATAGATGAACCTCCCCACCTGCCTGTCAGAGATCTAAGGGGAAGGGCACCTGCTCTAATTTGGAAAAGGAGCTTCCTGTCCCTCGGTATGGTTATAGCGTCCCAGTAAAGTTCTAGGCTGGGATTCGGCTTTGCTTCTAGGAATCCTCCAGCCATAGACGCTGCACTAGTACCACTCCAGTACCGATCGGCCACCTTCTCCCAGTAGATTTCTTTTAGGACTTTTTTAGTTGGGAATGAAGCTCCCACTGGGTTTTCCCAAAGCATTCGGAGACCGAGATCACCCAGCGTTGCTCATTCAACCAACCAATTTTGTGGAACACATCCGCTTTAATAATATCTAGAAACCCCCTCATCACAGTGTAAAAGCTCAGGTGTAGTCCAGAGCCTCCGCCAATATAAGTTTGGACGAAGCCTGGCCAAATCTACAACAGCCTTCCTGCCCAGATCGTACCTAAGTGGCAGCAATGGAGTACTTTTAGGGAGGCCAGTAATAGTCCGGGAGAACTTATTTTCCGAAATTTGGAGTGACTGAAGCTTCTCAAAGCCCCACAACTCAGCGCTGTAAAGCGCAGAGCCGAGGGCTTTGGCCTCGTACACCTGTAGTTCTGGTTTTATTGGTTTGGTCATAGATTTTCTATGCTCTGAACCAAGAGCACCAGCCAATTGTCTGTGCCTTAATACTGCAATATCTATGTGCTGGGACCATCTAAGATCATTTGATACATGAATCCCCAGATACGTAAAGGCATTAACTACCTCTAGGGGGCGATCGTTCATAACTAGTTTGGATCTAAAACTTCGGTGGGGATTAAAAACCAAGAGCTTAGTTTTAGCCACATTAACTTCTAAGCCATGCTCCCCACAGAATTGGTCAAAAATAGATAATGCACGCTGTAGACCACTCGGAGTCTTTGATAAAATCAAAGTGTCGTCTGCAAACATTAAAATAGGTATCTTAGTGCCAGCTAATGAAGGAGCATCCACATTTGCAGACAACATACGAGCGACCACACCATTAATATACAATGTGAAGAGCGTGGGAGCCATCGAACACCCTTGCCGAACTCCCCGCTCCACCGGGAAGTCTGCGGTGACAATTCCCTGCCCCCCCACTGGATCTTAGTGAAATTTGCTTCGTGGAGCCTCATTAACATTGTCAATAATTCTTCTGGTAGGTCCAAGTTCTTCAATACCAACCACAGCTTGGACCTAGGGACTATGTCAAAGGCAGCCCGCAAATCGACAAAAGCCGCATACAGGCTGCCCTTGCCCAGCAACACAGTCCTCCACTGCAATAAAGTAAAACGGAAGACCTGGTCCACCGTACTGGTAGATTTTTGAAACCCCGCTTGGAATGGAGACAGGGCGTTATTCTCCTCTGCCCAGTCCAGGAGCCTATTGACAACCATCCTCCCAACCACCTTTTGGATGGTGTCAATTAGGCTTATGGGCCTATGGTTTCCTGGTTGGGATCGGTCTTCTTTCTTAAATACAGGTATTATGACTGCACCTTGCCAGGATGTCGGTACAGTTGCGCCCTGCGCAACTGAATTGGCAAGAAGAAAGATGTACTTGCTCCAGCGCTCTTTATCATTATAAAGACGTCCGCCAGTACTCCGTCTAAGCCTGGGGCTCTACCACTAATCACTGTACTAAGAGCTGTCATTACTTCATTGCTACTGAAAGAGTTTTCTTTATAATAAGCAGGCCTAAAGCCGACCATCAGGTTGCAAGCTGTGTTTCAGCATACTGGGGCTTAAAATAGTTGACCCAGTCCTCCTCAGGTACGTTGTTATTAGGAGGATCGAATACTCCCCCCCTACCCCACGTTACAATATTCCAAAAGTGCCTAGAGTCTTTTCTATCACTAGCATCCTTTAACTCTTGCCAGTAGAGCTCGTCCCACAGTTTCTTAGCCTTAGTTATACTTTCCTTATATTCTTTTCTGGCAATACAAATGGTCGTCGATTGTCACCCCTTGATCGCAGTACCTAAAGCTAATCGGGCATTCCTGCACTGAGTGTTGTACCATTTTGCCGGCTTGAGGGTTGCCCCTCTACTCCTCTTTACAGGTTTCAAGAAATAATTCCTAATGACAAAGAGGTTATCATGGATTTTGGTTACATTGTTCATTCCTGGGTTGGTTGTGTTAGCTTGCTCAATAGCCATTATGGCTTTATCCGCCTCAGCATTAATATTATCCATGGCCTTTTGGTTGGTCACAACATGTGCCCATTTTAACCTACGCATATCATTTGTAGGGACAATCAAAGGGGCGCTATCCCCCTCGAGATTCGGGATCACATTGTCAGATGTCCACCATTTGTGCTCTACGCACTGCGGATTGTGGTCACTTTCAATCCTCCATTTGACCTCCATGTCACAAACTAGGTTCCAGAGTTTCATGCTACATAAAACATAGTCGATTCTGCTCCTATGACGCCCATTATCGAAAGTGCTTGCCCCTATCTTGTCGCTCATGGTCCTCCCATTTAGTGCCCTTAGACCGCTTTCATAGCATATAGCATTTAAACAGATAACATCCTCGGACCAACGAGTAACAGGTTTCAAATCTAATTTGGGGACTCCCCATTGCCTGTCCTCTTCATCCCCAGCAAAATCATCATAAATGGCCAGAGGTTCGAAGGTTCGATTTAAATCACCAGCTATCATTGTTGTCCAGAGAGTGGGTTTCAAGGAGGGAACCCAAAGCCGCTAAAACGTCTGACCTCCCACCCCTGTTACCCCTGGCATAGACATTGTAGATGTCAAGCCGTCCCAGAGGGCCCAGATCCACTCTAATAAGTTGGATGTCTTTGCTTCTAGTGTCTACCACCTTGACAATGAGCGATAAGCTCTGCCGGACCCAAATGGTCAAGCCGCCCATAGGTCGCCCCTTAGGACCCTTTGATGCTGGAACAGAGTAATTCAAATATCCCTGGGCAAAAGAGGGTTCACACAGCCACGTCTCCTGGAAAATACACACATCAAAGCTATTGACAAAATTTAGCCAATCCTGGGATTCCTGTCTAAAATGCACCCCAGCAATATTTAATGAGACTAGCTTGCCCACACCATCCCTAATGCTGTCAATTATTCTTGGGGGAGTGGTTACAGGGTGGGTAGTAAGCAATCCCAGATTTAATTCACATGAGGTACCTAGGTTCGAGTTTGTTGTAGAACTCGTCCCACTCCTCGGGCCTTCCTTTAGATTGGAGTTCGAGGAGTAGGCAGCACCCAACACTTCCCTACCAGCTATCTCTATTGCACCCATGGTTTTCTCACCGTTCAAGTCCACCAAATTTCCCCTGTTTCCTATCGATGGGTCTAGTGCATGTCAATCATTGTTATCCAACCCGGAGCAATTTCTCTTGCTTACTTTGCCCATGATGATAATCTGTGAATGAGCCGGGGCGCTAGTTCTGAACTCCAATGCAAAGAGATTATCAGCAAGGGATGCAGATTTCAAAATTAACTCAATAGAGTCGCATTTATAATTTGGGGAACTAATCCTTTTTGCCTCCAGGATATCATCCCTAATCACTGAGCGGCAGCCTCTAACGTGGAGCAGCCAGTGGATGGCTTTGTTAATTAGGGAGTCTGGGTGCTCACAATTACCATATCTCGCTTTTTCGAGTTTAGGAACATTGGTCATGTATATTTTATTATTTTGGGAATGAGCATTACTAGCAAAAATGGTCCCTTTCTTCCCTGAGGCATTGGCCTCTGCAACTTTCGCACTCTCAGCTACCCTAGGTACTATTTTTTGCCCTCCTGCTACACTAACAAACTTCTGTCGTAACTCGGATCCACTCCCCCCTGCTCTAGAGCTTTGTAATCTTGGCCCTTCTTTTGTACCTTTCAGGGGTGAACGATCAATACTAGAAACAGTAGCATGCGCCATGGATAAGTCACTATGTTTGTCCCTGGTCTGGGTTTGGTGTACCTTGCTTACTGCACTTGGTTTTATGGGGAAGAAATTTCGTGCTATTGATGTCACTTTAGGCGGGGTGTATTTTACTCCCTCATGCTTATCATTGACTATAGTAGTTAAATTTATAATCAATGACTTTAATGATGTCCCGCAAAAGAATGACAAGGTTGGTTAAGGTATTAACTTCAACAGACATTGCTTTATCCCTACTGATGCTGGTATTGGGCACAGCGTCCAGACTGGCTATCTGTTGTGTCACAGGGGCTGGACACATCCCTACAGCTCCAGCTCCTAGAGAAGTTTGTGGGGCGGGGAGCTCATTGTGAATGTCAGCCAAAACTGGAAACCTGTTACCAAGAAGTACCTGGGGGGCAAAAGGCGATGACAGGTTCTCACTCACAACATTGAGGTGGATATTCAGGTCCGCATTACAGAGAGCCTCGTTAGATGTAATCGGACAACCCCCGTTATGATTATCAATACCATCCTTAGATTTTCTTTTTGCCCTAAACATTTCTGGAATTGTTGGGGGTTCTGTAGGATCGTTTACTGGTTTTAAAATTGCACCCCCCTTATCACTCGTGGCATCGCCGCTAGTATAGCCTTGGTCAGCCACAAGGATCTCCCTGCAATCATCCACAAGATTGTTGATACGATCAATTACACAATTTGCAGCGGCGTGGCTAGCCCCCTTCATTGGTTTCCTTCCTTTACGATGTTTTGGGGGGTTGCCTGCCCCACTCCCCCCCCTCCATAGATTTACGTTTCCCCATGAGACCTATAGACAGGCTGCTTTACTAAATACAGTACACCTAGCAGCTTGGGCCTGACCTTTAGCAGGAACACCCTCAGTCCTCAATTTTGTCTCAAGTACTTCTTACGGTTTTAAGCCAATGGTAGTTCTTGTTTAGCGGACGTTAAGGATAGGGCCCTGCCCTGCCTCGTCCTGCCCTGGATGGCCACAGACGGCCCGCTCTTTGCCCGGGCTTCGCCCAGCGCGTCCGCGTGCGTACCGCGCAGCGGAAACAGATGTCGCAAAATAAGGAGTCCGCGACCGAAAAACGAGGGGCGGTCAATCAGTGTCGGTCGCCAGAGCCTCCTGGGTGTTGTAGGTGCTTGTTCAGCCCACAGCAGCACTCCCTCACGCAGCGAAGAGTCTCCCGCGGAGCGGGAGGCTCGAGCAGTTGATAAAGCCCTCGGCGCTTCAGGGAGGGGCGGTCAATCAGTGGCGGTCCCCAGAGCCTCCTGGGTGTTGTAAGCGCTTGTTCAGCCCACAGCAGCACTCCCTCACGCAGCGAAGAGTCTCAGGCTCGAGCAGTTGATAAAGCTCTCAGCACTTCAGGGAGGGGCGGTCAATCAGTGGTGGTCCCCAGAGCCTCCTGGGTGTTGTAGGCGCTTGTTCAGCCCACAGCAGCACTCCCTCACGCAGCGAAGAGTCTCCCGTGGAGCGGGAGGCTCGAGCAGTTGATAAAGCCCTCGGTGCTTCAGGGAGGGGCGGTCAATTAGTGGCGGTCCCCAGAGCCTCCTGGGTGTTGTAGGCGCTTGTTCAGCCCACAGCAGCACTCCCTCATGCAGCGAAGAGTCTCCCGCGGAGCTGGAGGCTCGAGCAGTTGATAAAGCCCTCGGCGCTTCAGGGAGGGGCAGTCAATCAGTGGCGGTCCCCAGAGCCTCCTGGGTGTTGTAGGCGCTTGTTCAGCCCACAGCAACACTCCCTCATGCAGCGAAGAGTCTCCCGCGGAGCGGGAGGCTCGAGCAGTTGATAAAGCCCTCGGCGCTTCAGGGAGGGGCGGTCAATCAGTGGCGGTCCCCAGAGCCTCCTGGGTGTTGTAGGCGCTTGTTCAGCCCACAGCAGCACTCCCTCACGCAGTGAAGAGCATTAAAAAACACAAATTCAGTAAATAATTAAGACACAACACATAATAAAAATCCAACACCAATTTATAAAAATAGGAAATATTTTTATCTTTAAAATGGCACCAACATGACACAAATCTAATATAGGGAACCGGAGATATGAATTTTCAAAGATGTAGCATTATAAAGCACTTAGAAACATATAGCACCTTATTGAGATATCTGGTCGCGATAGACCAGCTCAAAGTCAAAGTTTCAGGCTGACCGCGATGGAGCCCTGAGCGGCTACCACTCATGGTAGGTCCCGGTCACAGTTTTTACTTTCGGACTTAGAAACTTTTCTGGAGCATTTCTTCCCGGGGTCCCTTGAAGCTCTCAGCCAGTCTGGATTCAGTGAGGGTTCGCCGGATAGCCTTTCGATGAGCTCCCTGTCAAACTTATGGAAGTCCAACCTCTGGAGCTTTTCAGCGGGGCAAACCCAGGATTCAGGTCGACACACAGTTGAAGTAGTTCAATAACAATGGGGTAACCCAGTATCCCTCAGAACCTGGGCAGTCTAGTATGTAAAAACCAATGGTTCCGTCGTGTATTCAACACTCCTTTAGTAATCGAAGGATTCACTAAGTTATTTACTTTTGGCTTTAAGTCAAAGGAACACACGCTAAGACCATATAGGGTATTTTGTCACTTTATATAAATTACATCATTTATATTAGGTAAATGTCGCAACATTTTCTATAAGGCTGTCAACAAACAAGGTGAAGTATATTTGTGAAAATGTGACAAAAGTGACATCAAGTGCTAGGTGACATAATGATATACAAATTCCCATGGACCAGCCATAAGGCTCTGAGTTAAAACGTATTTATTGATTTCGCAGAAGCACTTTTGCCAATCATTGTTTCCTGGCCACCAATCTTTCTGTACATATTTTAATCACCTTGTACATATTGTGCACTATCATTACTAAAGCAATGTTGCATACCCGACGGAACCATTGTTTTTTACATACAAAATGCGGTTGAAAGCAGGCGGCTTTGCTTTCGCGGTTGCTCCCGGTCACCTTTTCTTCATTCTGACTTAGAAACTTTGACAGAGCTTTTTCTCGCCGGGTCCCTCGATGCTCTTCACCAGGCCGGATTGGGTGAGGGTTCACCGACCTTGGATTTCTTCTTCTCCCGGTCAAACTCTGGAAGTGGGACCTACGGAGCTTTTAGCGGGACGATCCTGGATCGCTTGGCCGGCTCACAGTTGAAGGCAGGCGGCTTGGCTGGCCAGGTTGAGCCGGTCCCTCTATGGAGCTTTTTCCAAAGTTGCTCAAAACTTCTCCAAACTGCTTGAACTTCTTCCAGAAGTTCCTCAAGGGGTCCCAAAGTGTCTCAAACTCACTCCAAGGGTCTGGGAGCTCCAAGATGGTCCTTGAAAGTTGAGGATTTCAGTTCCCACAATCCACTTGGAAAAAACCCTTACAAATCCACTGCTGTTCTCCAGGTTGAGGCTCTGTCCCTCTCAGATACTAATTCCCAGTTCTCTGGGCCAAGCAGGAGGTCACTGCTGACCAATGGGAGATGGCCAACTCCCCAAAAATCCGACCACATCCTGCAGAGTGTGGCATTATTTTATCCCGTAGTGCACAAATCCTCCAAATTCATAATGGCTGATTTTCCAGCAGGGAGGTAAGAACTGGCTAAACACAGCCCTAGGATGGTTTACTTTCCATAAACACTCCCCCTTGCATCTGTGTATTCCTTCCGTAAGCCTGGCTCTGGCTGAGGTTAAGAGTTTAGAGTTGTAAATGACACCAAGGTCTCCTCTTCCCTTTGAAGACCATGGTTTATGACTCTTCCCCCTGCTCTGGCATTCCTGTGTAGCAGCGAACTGGAGAAACTCAACAATACCATATTCTTGAGTTTACTAATACCATTCAGGGAAGTCTTTAAATGGGACGTCTAGCCCTCTCCTATCACGAGTGATTAATTAATAACTTCCTGCTATGTTAACCTATGTGGCAGGGGATTTGCACTGGGAAAATGACTTGGGCCATTTTTCCAGCACCATGACTTACAAAAACATATTTTATTAGTACTTTGCTTATTTCTACAGGACCCCTACCCCCTGGAACAACCAGGGGAGGATTTGGGGGTTCTGAATCTGTAGCAATATTGGAGATGCTCCCTCCACAGTGCTCCCAGCATCAAAGTCGAATCTGGGCAGCCCTTTACCACAATGTGGGGAGTGAAATGTGAAATTTCACTTAACCCAGGGCATATTAACTAATTTGATAAGGGTCTAACTTATAAATACTTGTCCATCCCACCCCTGGGACACCTAGGGGAGACCCTGGGGGTTCCTAATATGCCATAACATTGGAGGATATCCATTTTTAAGTGCCCCAAGCCTCAAAGTCGAGTTTGAGAACAATTTACGTTTTAAAGGCAGTCCTGCCACCCATAGCTACTTTTAAAACTGACCTCAGGCTTCAGCAGTGCCCACATGCAAGTACAAAAGAGCTGCTGGCCTCTAAACTGCCATGCCCTATTTATACTAGGGGCTGAAGGTAGTTTCAATCCCCCTGCCATAATATGCACTAGGGCCCTAGGAGGTAGGTCATGCCAATCACAGGGGTACCCCATACCGTAGTGTACCTTAGTGTATGTAGGTTCACTGTATTCAATATGTGTGTCTTTCAGTATTGCACTGGCTCTGGGCCTGGTTAGGCAGAGCCCAGGGTTAGTCATAGTCAGTTACCACCAGTACCATTTAGTAAAAAGTTAGGGGGTGCCCAGGTCAAAGGATGACTTTGCAACAAATATATATATATATATATATATATATATATATATATATATATATATATTACCTACTGGCGGTCGCCAGTAGGTATATATAGTTAGGATTTTTTCTCTATGGGATTTTTGAAAATTCTATGTCTAATAACTTTGGCGTTTGTGGACGGAATTGGCTGAAATTTTCAGGAAAATGGAACATTTTGTTTCTGAGCAGCCCCTGACAATTTGGGGGGGTTTCATCAAGGGGGGGCCGAGAAAAAAGGGGGGTCCCAAAACGTGTTTTTCCCATGTTAATTTCCATAGGGCGGTTGGCCTCACTTTTAGCTCGAACGGCTGAATGGATTTGCACGAAACTTGGCAAAATTGTAGGGACTGTTAGCCCGATGTGCCTTTGCTAGGTCTCAATATATGTGCTCCAGTGGATTTTGAGTAATTTAGGTTCAAAAAAAGATATATATCTGGGCGGAGCCTAACCACACATCTGATCTGATTGGCTGTCAGCACTTCATCCAAGAAGTGTTGGCAGCCATCTTGGGACCAATATACATGATAGCACCTCATTAAAAAGCATTGTAGTTAATAGAGGGTTTTAGGACTTTAGTTACATTATAAATCATTTGTTGATGGTACCATACTCGTTTTAGGAATTGTGGTGGGTTCTAAGGTGATTTTACCATGTGAAAAAACCTTCTGCTGTGATATCATGAATATTGTTTGAAAGAAAACTAATATCTCATGATTTTCCCACAGTGGTTTGGAAGGGGATCTATAAGCTAAACTGAAAGCATATTTTCTGTAAATTCACATTATCTTTCTCAGTCATGTGAAAATGAAGTCTGACATTCTCAGTAAAACATGTACATCCAACAAGGACAGAGACTGTCAGTTGATTCCTTTGTGTTCTACTGCAGCCTCCTAGAGTGTTCTAAAGAACAACTAGAGCGCTAACAGTCCTACTTATTACAAAGGTATGGCACACCTGAAGCCATCTTGATTGGAATAAAGTGGTAACTCTTAAAACATTTAATTTAAAAAGAAACAACATGAGGGGGTATATTTTGCCATAGAAAGTATGATTAGTGCTGCAGAATGAAAAATTAGGGCACATTTTGAGTGACTTCTCAAATCCTTTTCTATTTCATTAAAACATTCTGACATGCAGTCTCCCAAAATGGCCACCAGAGACAAAAGAGCCCAAATGTAGCCCAAATATCACCCAGATGTAGCCCAAGTATAGCCCAATGACAGAATGTCCTAGAGTGTTCTAAAGAACAACTAGAGCGCTAACAGTCCTACTTATTACAAAGGTATGGCACACCTGAAGCCATCTTGATTGGAATAAAGTGGTAACTCTTAAAACATTTAATTTAAAAAGAAACAACATGAGGGGGTATATTTTGCCATAGAAAGTATGATTAGTGCTGCAGAATGAAAAATTAGGGCACATTTTGAGTGACTTCTCAAATCCTTTTCTATTTCATTAAAACATTCTGACATGCAGTCTCCCAAAATGGCCACCAGAGACAAAAGAGCCCAAATGTAGCCCAAATATCACCCAGATGTAGCCCAAGTATAGCCCAATGACAGAATGTCCCAGAGTGTTCTAAAGAACAACTAGAGCGCTAACAGTCCTACTTATTACAAAGGTATGGCACACCTGAAGCCATCTTGATTGGAATAAAGTGGTAACTCTTAAAACATTTAATTTAAAAAGAAACAACATGAGGGGGTATATTTTGCCATAGAAAGTATGATTAGTGCTGCAGAATGAAAAATTAGGGCACATTTTGAGTGACTTCTCAAATCCTTTTCTATTTCATTAAAACATTCTGACATGCAGTCTCCCAAAATGGCCACCAGAGACAAAAGAGCCCAAATGTATCCCAAATATCACCCAGATGTAGCCCAAGTATAGCCCAATGACAGAATGTCCCAGAGTGTTCTAAAGAACAACTAGAGCGCTAACAGTCCTACTTATTACAAAGGTATAGCACACCTGGAGCCATCGTGATGGGAATAAAGTGGTAACTCTTAAAACATTTAATTTAAAAAGGAACAAAATGAGGGGGTATATTATGCAATAGAAGGTATTATTAGTGCTGCAGAAAGAAAAATTAGGGCACATTTTGAGTGACTTTTCAAATCCTCTTCTATTTCATTAAAAAATTCTGACATGCAGTCTCCCAAAATGGCCACCAGAGACAAAAGAGCCCAAATGTAGCCCAAATATCACCCAGATGTAGCCCAAGTATAGCCCAATGACAGAATGTCCCAGAGTGTTCTAAAGAACAACTAGAGCGCTAACAGTCCTACTTATTACAAAGGTATGGCACACCTGAAGCCATCTTGATTGGAATAAAGTGGTAACTCTTAAAACATTTAATTTAAAAAGGAACAAAATGAGGGGGTATATTTTGACATATGAATTATGATTAGTGCTGCAGAAAGAAAAAATAGGGCACATTTTGAGTGACTTCTCAAACCCTCTTCAATTTCATTAAAAAAATTCTGACATGCAGACTGAAACATGCACTTTGAATACCAGCAGCAGACGTCCCTGGTGAGCAGTAGCTTTACTACAGTGATCTAATGTGCAACTAGAGTGCTAACATTCAGAATTTATGGCAAATGTGTGACACATCTGAATGCCTTCTTGATGGAACCAAAGTAAACAAGCATTGAAAATGCAATAGATCTCGCCCTCGTTTAAGTTAAAGCCATTCTGTTTGTAATGAGGTGGCTTTTTAGCTTTGCTTTTATTAGTGTTTTTTCAACTTTCATGTAAATAACATGCATCTGTATGCATATAAGTATATGTATGCATGCATTTATGTTTGTATTTATATAGATATACAGATGATATATGTTTATATATGTATGTATATATATATATTCACTGAAAAAACCATAGGTTATAGACCATATATAGTTAGGAATTAGCATTTACAAAACCTTGAAAATTCACTGAAAAAACCATAGGTTATAGACCATATATAGTTAGGAATTAGCATTTACAAAACCTTGAAAATTCACTGAAAAAACCATAGGTTATAGACCATATATAGTTAGGAATTCGCATTTACAAAACCTTATTTTACTCACACAAAACCATTGAAATTCCATATATAGTTAGTTGCACTAACTATATATCGCGCACCCGCAATCCACTGCTGATGATGTCACATATTACATCATTCATGACATGGTCAGTGACATCACTGATGACATCACTGATGACATCTCAAATGACATCACTGATGACATCACTGATGACAACATCCAGTGACTGTATGTTTCTGTAAAGTTAAAATATGTCTTACATATTGAAGAATGAGTGGATGTATAAATGTCTGGATGAAGGATTTAGTAGGTGCATGACTGACTGTATGAGTGAGTGATTAAATGTGTCTCACTGAGTGCATGGGTTAGTGACTAAACTGTCTTAATTTGTGCATCATTATGTCTGTTGTTCTGTAAACTGTTGCATGTGTTGATAAGTAGCTATATGAGTAACTATATGGGTTATTGATTGGTTGCCCAAGTATTTGTATGGGAGACTGAGTGTGTGTGGGTGGCTGGGAGGTGTATGACTCTGTGCATAGATGTGTGAGCAGTTGATTCACTAGATGTATGGTTTCAAAAGTGCATGTGGAAACAGCTGTATGGGCGGTTGACTGTGTGCATGAGTGTATTGGTGAGTGAATGGATATCTCAGTGCTACATGTCAAAGTAAGTACATATGTAAAACACAGTACATGTGAGAGTTGACATATATAAATAACTGTGCATAAGAGCCAGTGAATGTGTGAGTGGCTGTATGGATCATTGTGAACTTGTATCAGGGATTGTATAAGAGAGTAAATATGTGTTAGTATATGTTTGAATAAGTAAAGTTTGAATAACTGTATAGTTGAGGAAATGGAGGTGTGATTGATTCTTTGCATGACTGACTAGGTGTGTGAGTAACTCCATGGATGAGTGACAGTCTGTGAGTGTCTGTTTACACTGATTGTATCTAAGGTTATATTAGAGTCTGAAGAGGTTCATTGTATTATCACATGAATGATATCATCAGTGATGTGATCAGTAATGTCAAATGAGATGTCATCAGTGATGTCATCAGTGATGTCATTTGAGATGTCACCAGTGATGTCATTTGAGATGTCATCAGTGATGTCATCAGTGATGTCACTGACCATGTCATGAATGATGTAATATGTGACATCATCAGCAGTGGATTGCGGGTGCGCGATATATAGTTAGTGCAACTAACTATATATGGAATTTCAATGGTTTTGTGTGAGTAAAATAAGGTTTTGTAAATGCGAATTCCTAACTATATATGGTCTATAACCTATGGTTTTTTCAGTGAATATATATATATATATATATATATATATATATATATATATATATATATATATATATATAAACACCAAATCTTCAATCTTTGCACAAAGAAGACACGGACCCCAGGCTGCAGTAAGGGAGATTTTATTCAACCTCACAGGCGACGCGTTTCGAGCAACTAGTGCTCTTGATCACATATATATATATATTACCTACTGGCGGTCGCCAGTAGGTATATATAGTTAGGATTTTTTTCCTATGGGATATTTGAAAATTCTACGTCGAATAACTTTGGCGTTTGAGGACGGAATTGGCTGAAAATTTCAGGAAAATGGAACATTTTGTTTCTGAGCAGCCCCTGAAAATTTGGGGGGGTTTCGTCAAGCGGGGGCCGAGAAAAAAGGGGGGTCCCAAAACGTGTTTTTAACATTGCGTTTTCCATAGGGCGGTTGGACTCACTTTTAGCTCGAACGGCTGAATGGATTTCCACGAAACTTGGCAAAATTGTAGGGACTGGTAGCCCGATGTGCCTTTGCTATGTCTCAAGATATATGCTCCAGTGGTTTTTACGAAAATTAACTTTGAAAAATATATATTGGGCTACATTGGGCTATATATATGTTAGAGCCCAAATGTAGCCCAATGTAGCCCAATGAAGCCCAATGAAGCCCAATGTAGCCCAAAGATGGCCACCAGAGACAAAAAAAAACAAATGTAGCCCAAATATCAGCCAGATGTAGCCCAACTATAGCCCAGTGACAGAATGGCCCAGAGTGTTCTAAAGAACAACTAGAGCGCTAACAGTCTTACTTATGACAAAAGTATGGCACACCTGAAGTCATCTTGATTGGAATAAAGTGTTAACACTTAAAACATTGAATTTGCAAAGGAACAAAATGAGGGGGTTCATATTGCCATAGAAATTATGATTAGTGCTGAAGAAAGAAAAATTAGGGCACATTTTGAGTGACTTCTCAAATCCTCTTATATTTCATTAAAAAAATTCTGATAAGCAGTCTCCCAAGATGGCCACCAGAGACAAAAGAGCCCAAATGTAGCCCAAATATCAGCCAGATGTAGCCCAACTATAGCCCAATGCCAGAATGTCCCAGAGTGTTCTAAAGAACAACTAGAACGCTAACAGTCTTACTTATGACAAAAGTATGGCACACCTGAAGTCATCTTGATTGGAATAAAGTGGTAACACTTAATACATTTAATTTGAAAAGGAACAAAATAAGGGGTTTCATTTTGCCATAGAAATGTTATATATATATATATATATATCACTGAAAAAACCATAGGTTATAGACCATATATAGTTAGGAATTAGCATTTACAAAACCTTGAAAATTCACTGAAAAAACCATAGGTTATAGACCATATATAGTTAGGAATAAGCATTTACAAAACCTTATTTTACTCACACAAAACCATTGAAATTCGCATATATAGTTAGTTGCACTAACTATATATCGCGCACCCGCAATCCACTGCTGATCATGTCACATATTACATCATTCATGACATGGTCAGTGACATCACTGATGACATCACTGATGACATCTCAAATGACATCACTGATGACATCACTGATGACATCTCAAATGACATCACTGATGACATCACTGATGACATCTCAAATGACATCACTGATGACATCACTGATGACATCACTGATGACATCTCAGATGACATCACTGATGACATCTCATTTGACATTACTGATCACATCACTGATGACATCATTCATGTGATAATACGATGAACCTCTTCAGACTCTAATATAACCTTAGATACACTCAGTGTAAACAGACACTCACAGACTGTCACTCATCCATGGAGTTACTCACACACCTAGTCAGTCATGCAAAGAATCAATCACACCTCCATTTCCTCAACTATACAGTTATACACACCTTACTTATTCAAACATATACTAACACATATTTACTCTCTTATACAATCCCTGATACAAGTTCACAATGATCCATACAGCCACTCACACATTCACTGGCTCTTATGCACAGTTATTTATATATGTCAACTCTCAGATGTACTGTGTTTTACATATGTACTTACTTTGACATGTAGCACTGAGATATCCATTCACTCACCAATACACTCATGCACACAGTCAACCGCCCATACAGCTGTTTCCACATGCACTTTTGAACCAATACATCTAGTGAATCAACTGCTCACACATCTATGCACAGAGTCATACACCTCCCAGCCACCCACACACACACTCAGTCTCCCATACAAATACTTGGGCAACCAATCAATAACCCATATACTTACCATATACTTACCATATACTTACTCATATAGCTACTGATCAACACATGCAGCAGTTTACAGAACAACAGACATAATGATGCACAAATTAAGACAGTTTAGTCACTAAACCATGCACTCAGTGAGACACATTTAATCACTCACTCATACAGTCAGTCATGCACCTACTAAATCCTTCATCCAGACACTTATACATCCACTCATTCTTCAATATGTAAGACATATTTTAACTTTACAGAAACATACAGTCACTGGATGTTTTCATCAGTGATGTCATCAGTGATGTTATTTGAGATGTCATCAGTGATGTCATCAGTGATGTCACTGACCATGTCATGAATGATGTAATATGTGACATGATCAGCAGTGGATTGCGGGTGCGCGATATATAGTTAGTGCAACTAACTATATATGCGAATTTCAATGGTTTTGTGTGAGTAAAATAAGGTTTTGTAAATGCTTATTCCTAACTATATATGGTCTATAACCTATGGTTTTTTCAGTGAATATATATATATATATATATCTATATATATATATATATATCTATATATATATATATATATATATAGATATATATATATATATATATAGATAGATAGATAGATAGTGTGTATGGAGGGGAGTAGAGTGGCTTGGGATGGCAAAGACTAGAGCAGCTTAGAGCAGAGTGGCGTGGAGTGGCATAGAGTCACATAGAGTGGAGTGGCATGGATTAGACTGGCATAGAGTGGAGTGAAATGGTGGAGTATAGAGTAGAGTGGCATAGAGTAGAGTGGATTGGCGTAGAGTGGCATAGAGTGGCGTAGAATGGAGTGAAGTAGACTAGAATGGATTAGGGTAAAGTTGCCTAAGTGGAGTAGGGTGGTGTAAAGTGGAATGGAGTGGAGTGGCGTAAAGTATGGTGGCATAGAGTGCCATAGAGTTAAGTGATGTAGAGTGGAATGGAGTGCCGTAGAATGGAATGCCAAAGATTAGAGTGTCTTGCTCATAATTTAGTGGTACTGCTCATAACACAAGGATTGCGCTGAGGAAGAGCTTTCACGGATAATAACATTGTTACTACATGATATCTCTCCCTTCTAGTAATTTCCATTGAGAAATATTGAAAATGTAATTGAAAACAAGCCATAATAATTATCAAATCTCGGTATACTGTTAAAGAATATAGAGCCCAACTAAAGCATGAACTCTGTGTTAAGTGGCATGCATGTAGCTAATAAACTAACTAAGGACATATACCTTTCAACTATTTTAATTGAATCACAAAGGACATTTTTCAGCAGTTACCTACTTTTACAAAGAAAAATTGTACAGCATGCGTTTCTACTCGAATACCATCAGATTATAACTTGTAAGCATGTGTATTGTAAACAAGGGGACAAAAATCTGCATATCTTACCTCACAAAAGAGAAAAGCTGAATCTTGCGCGCGCGTAAACACACATACTCATGTAGGCACACACTTTCTCTCTTTCTCTCTCTGTTCTAGAATATGCTTGTTCTATCGTCTTTATTTTCAAATAATTATTTAATATACACCATAGCACTTAAAATTATTGCAAAAAATCTTGCCAGAGGAAAAAAATTACATGTAATTTACATTACTAGGAGGGCGTATTGTAAAGTGCGGTAAAGCTTAAATACTCTCCGAAGTCGTGCAGAGTAACTAGGTCAAACAAAGCAAACACATGGAGTAACTAGGTGTCAACACCTTTGAGACCTGTTGGCTTGGTCAATGCCTTTTGTTCATGCCCGACAGGTCTGGCAAACAGGCTGATTATGCACAGCATGCACAAAAAGAAAAAAAGGCGCAATGTAGGCGTGGCCACATAACAACACATCTGTGTGATGCAGGCACCACTTTTTTTTTTAAATCAAAGATCTGAGATGTATTAGTAAATGAAAAATATAAAAATTAAATAGGGCAAAAGCACTTTTATTGATAAAGCCAAATAGCTGGGAGCAATTGGTGCCTGGTCCTCCAAAAAAAACCTAAATTAAAAAAAACATTTGGACCTGGCAGGAGGCACATGAGGCAATGGAAGAGCAAGTCGAAGTAGCGGGAGGCAGAAAAAAGAAGTACATGAGAGAGGAAACAACAAGGAGGGTAGGGGGAGAGGCACACACCGACAGGAACAACACAGGGCAAAGAGAACTACAGGGGCAAGAGCAACACGGAAAGCGGAGGGTAAGATGCACACAAGCAAGAGAGAAAGTAACATGATGCACAGGGTGGGAGAAGCACATGGGAGACAGAGAGCAACAAAGAGTGCAGCCCAGGGAGAGAAGCACATGAAGGAGACAGCTGGAAAACGCACGGACTCTTTGAGTGCTTCACCAAAAAGAATAAAGTAGTTCCCTAAAAGGGAGCAGTGGAAGGACACAAGTAAAGAGCTTAGCTCCAGGGGATGGACAAACACAAGATGGGCATGGCAAGCTATCAAAAGAAGCAAGCAAATAAAGTTGACAATGAAGCCTACCAATGGTAAGCAATGGACAAGCTTTATGCCCACTAAACATTCTTTGCAAGCTGACAATAAGAGCCTCATTTATGGCATTTTGGCCTAGGGCAGTGCAGCAAGGCCTCTTGCTGTGCTTCCCTATGCCAATGTGAAAGGGCCGAATGCACCGCATTTAAGCAATAGGGTGCATTCCAGTCCTTTCCTCCTGTACTGGTGCCATTGTGGAAGTGTAGTGCCAACATAGGTGCCATTGCACTATGGTGCAAGAGTGCCTCTGTTATAGGCAGGATTGTTTTTGTACAGGAAAGGGAATCTTCCTGTACAAAAACAATCCTACAAGGCGTTTTTCTCTTTCTATGTGAGCTCCAGAATCAGGGGCGGTGGGTGACATTTGAAAGTGGTGGGGCGCAAAGTGATTTGAATACAGCACCGTAGCGAGCGAGCCCGAAACCCAAAAGGGGGGTTTTGGGGGGTTACCCCCCCAAGAAAAGTTTGAAAAAAAAGAAGAAAAATCGTGCATTTTCAAGCAAATTTGAGAAAGCAGGAAGGTTAATAAAGCAATTGTGAAAGTGCAGTTATTAAATTAATTTCACCTTAGCCCTGGGAGCTGCAAAACAGCGTTTTCTCATGCGATGTGTCTCAGACACGACCCTGACTATTCAGGGACTGGTTTCACAAAATGTGAGATCTACTGGGGTTGGAAAAACTGACAGCAATAGGGACAAATATGCTGCCATCCTTAGACAAGACATGGAAGCCTTGTCTCCGCTATCTCTTATACAAATTTTGAGTCCTACGCTTGACCCCCACTGATCGAGATCATTCTTAGACGGGAGCGAATGACTAAACAAACCAAGCTCTCATTCCCCCATGCCTCCATAATATTATTTTGTGGTCCTACTTAGTCCGCCAGTTGCCACCACACCACTTCCCCTTCCTTTTCCCCCTCCTCCCTCCTCCTGCCTTTTCCTGTTCCCCACTATTTTCTTTCCCATCCCAGTGATATCCCACTGACCAATGGTTGTAGGTTGGAATTTGTTGTATTTATTGACTGTATTTTAATAAGGAAGAGTTTAAACCTAAAAGCAGCGTGGGGACTCTTTGTGCCTGCGTCCTTCACAAGCATGTGCCCTGGTCAAGAATGTGTTATCATTGTTGGGTGTGCAAACTTTTCACTCAGTCAGTGGTAAGACAAGGCAAATGGAAACACCATTTTAGATCTCTCCTAAGACGGCACATGTGCTGTATCTTCCAGAAACTTTTATCTTACTTAGTAGCCACCCATTCTTTGCCATTGGATTGCTTCATTGTCACTCTAATTTGCTTGCTTCTTATACGTCAGCTTTCATAGGCATACTTACTCTTTCTTGTGTTTTCCTTCCAATCAGGCATGGTAGCATTAGATGTGTGCTTCCACTGCGCATTTTTTCATACACTAATGTTTTTGTTTTGTTTAAGCACTCTTTGTGAGTGTGCATTTTTCAGCTGTTTCCTTTGTGTACTACTCCCCCCTCTGTGTTCTTCCCCAGTCCCACCTACCAACCCCCTGTTGTCCATTTTCTGGTCCCAGCACCCCCCCTCTCACCCTCGGTTGTCTGTCTGCTTGGCCTCAGCCCCTGCTGACCACCCACTGGCACTGTTGTCTGTCTGCTTGTCCCCAGCCCCTGCTGACCACCCTCTGTTGTCTGTCTGCTTGTCCCCAGCCCCTGCTGACCACCCACTGTTGTCTGTCTGCTTGTCCCCAGCCCATGCACTGCGACCAACCCCTGTTGTCTGTCTGCTTGTCACCAGCCCCTGATAACCACCCACTGTTGTTTGTCTGCTTGTCCCCAGCCCCTGCTGACCACCGACTGTTGTCTGTCCGCTTGTCCCCAGCCCCTGCTGACCACCCACTGTTGTCTGTCTGCTTGGCCCTAGCTCCTCTCAACCACCCTCCATTGTCTGTCCGCTTGCCCACACCCCATCCTCCACCATCTGTTCTCCATTCACTTGCCTCAGTTATTCCCTCTCATCCTCTCTTATCCCTGTGCTTGGTTACGCTCCTCCCTCTACCCTCCATTGTCTGTCTGCTTGCCCCAGCCCCTCCTGCACATCCTCCATTTTCCATGTGCTCCGCTACCCACGTCCATGCGCCATGCCTCTACCTCCCACCATGTTGCAATAACAAAAGGTTTATGACACAGCCAACGCTGCCCGCGTCATTGAACTTTTTTCCATTCCTCCCCACCTGCATCCTTTTCTTCCATGTTGCCTCCTGTCCTCCATTCATCTGTGCCTCCTACTCACTCCCCCGTGTTACATCGGGGGAGCAATAAATAAAGAGCCCTATTATGCGGCTAGCACGTGCCACATCATAGCACTTTTACTATGAATTACTTTTTGCCATGCTGCACAATTGACGCGCTTCTGTACAACATGGCTACTAAACCGTGACAAAGCCTGTTAGAGTCTGCATCTGCAGACAGTAAAATGACTGACAAATAGTGTGGCGCTTACAGGAAGAGGTGGAGAACTGCGGCATTACAGTGCTGTGGCAAGGCAACCTGTACCTCCCTTGAACATACACAGAATGGCAGAAGCAACGGGGCATTTGAGCCAGAGTTTCAAGTCCGCATTCAACCAATCATAATTGTTACTTGTTTTTACACGATTACATTCCAATCAGGGAGCCATACAAGACATTAGGGCTGTTCTGCATTTCGGGTCAGCCATTACTCCTACAACAAGTAATATACCGCAATCCTGCTTGGGCTGTCCAGATCGATCATTTGCATTTTCAGTGCCAAACTCTATGCAAATTGGTACAAATTTATTGCAGGAGTGTTTTTCAAATTCGGTGACTTTATTGAAGGACATCATTTTATGAAGAGTATTCCTGGAGAGGAATCACTTATGCGGGAGATAATATTATCAGGAAATCACAGAATTAGTCGCCTTTTTTATTGAGCTTTCTTTATCTCATACGAAATTGGTAGGATCTCCAAAAGCGGGGTTGACAGTCATTATAAATATGTATATACGGCTTCTATTAGTCTTATTCAAATTCTTATTATTCGTATTATTATTATTGTCGTAATAATTATTATCCTTATTAATTTAATACATTCACAGAAATAATTCATATAATCTTGTGATTCGTGTGAATACCCTTCTTTAAATCAAAAGTATTTGAGAAGAACTATGATCAATCAGTATATTACAAAGTATGGGCCATATACTCGTTTTCATTAAAATACCGTGCCATGTTCTCAGGTGCCCTGGCCTCTTTTCCGTATACATTAAGTTGCAATATCTTATTGTTTATTTTGCTTACAAGAAATCTTGGAAATGCAAGGTAGTGTTTGCTTTTTGGTGTTAGCAAAACATTCACTTACTCTGAGATTTTTTTAGTAAATATATGCGCTCAAAATGAGTCACCGATCCTTATGGCCCACAAACAACCTGTTTTCAAGCTGTGACATCTACAAATCATGTGGTAAGTCAGATAAATATTGGGTTACGTAAACGCACCGTGTACAGTAATGTGGCCCTATTAGGATCTTCTTCGGCTTGGTGGTATTTCCGGGTGCTTTCTCTTTATTAAATAGTTCATTTCTGTCGACAATAAATCCAGTTATTAACTATAATAGGGACAGCGCAGGTACTCTATATTGCATTGCTGCTGGTAGCCCAGACTATTCCGTAATACTAAAACGTACCCCTTGGAAGGTAGGTGAAAAATGTTTGCACTGTTTTTAATAAGGCTTTCGCCTTACCGAAGTGCGAATTTGAACGTAATGTGTGTATGTCTGCCTTAAGTAGCACAAGGAAAGAAGAACGCGGTAGATATAGAAATAAAATATATATCATCTAGCTAGCTACAAGTAGTGAGTCACAGTCACTGACTAATACAGCTCGGCTCCTCAAACAGCCTAGGCCTGAGAGGCCCTAGGCCTCTCTGGCTGCACAAGGCCCAGCGTCGTCATTCTAAATAAATCGAGATTAGATAGAACAATAAATTACTTATAAAACTCTAATATCAATACTCACTGATGACGACGGGTCGACTCGAGAGAGCGAAACCAGGGCACAGCACACTCACAGGCTGGCTGATGCGCACACACCGTCCACGAGGCGAGACTCGAGAGTCACCAGAGAGAGAGTATAGAGAACAGCCGCGAAATGGCCAATCACTGCATGACTCAATGAAGTCAGACACAGTGATTGGCCATTATGCAGTGCGGCTGAGCCACCCACGCGCGGCATCCAATAATGGATTGCCCTGCCCTGTTGTGCGGTGACCGTCCAATCCTGGCGCTGCATGCAGTGCCAAGATTGGCTAGGGGGGCACAATGAGTGCTCGCCCTGTCGCCCTTTCTATCGCCGGGGGCTGTCGCCTGGTTAAACCCAGCACCCCCCTGGCCACTCGGTATCAGGGGAACTCCAATGCGCATGCTTGGGCTAGTTTCATCCCCAAGCTTCACTTGCCCGCTAGAGCCTGGTACACCACTGCTGCTGCAGCTGAGTGACGTGGACTGTCACTCAACTCAAGCTGCACAGCAGTCCAGCCCCCCTGCGAGCGCGCAGAGCACTCCCCGACTCCCGGATACGCCGGGTGCTGCCCGGATTCCCGACGGCGTTCAGATCATGAGGATTATATTTAAGTACAGTGTGTGAATGAAATTAAATAAATCAATGACAAATTAATTTCCTTGCAGCCGCGGGTCCATGGGCTAGTGGGGCTATGCCCCTATGCCCCAATGGACGCACCGAGGCTGTCCAGATGCAGCACACTTGGAAAGAGAATTTTCTTTTGAGAAATTAACAAATTTCTACTTGTTACGCCTCATCTTGGGAGGGGTAACGGTTTTGGCACTTCCCTAGATTTACATCAATTTGTAAATATCAGCAGCATCAAATTCCATGGGTATTGTGTGGGAAAGCCCACCGCAACACCCATAGCACGCTTCCAGGGAGCAGAGAAAGGTGACACAGCGATTTGCACTGCGTTGCCTTACTCATGATTTATGAGGCCACTCAGAGCTACGCAGGATGGCTTCATGTGGCTTCATACATCTTTATGAGAGCCCTACATCATGCATGTACCCCTTTACATAGTGCAAACGTGATGCAGGGCTCTGAAGAACCTGAAATCTTAATTCTCAGGGGTCTCACTAATACAAAAGAAGAATCTGACACAGAAGCTGGAATATAAAGAGAACATTTTTATTAAACTCAAATGAGTGAGACTACGTCACACAGAAGCCTTAGCAACTGAATGAGGCAGTCTAAAGAGTACAGAGGCCTTTTATATGCTTAGGGTTACAAACTCAGCACAAAAGTAAGGGGCAGTCCTAGCTTTTGCAAGCATGCAAAATACCTAATATGGTCATACAAGATCTGCCAAATATTAGCGAATAGGAAAACATTCAAAACAAGGCATCATGTAACCAGACCGTCCCCCTTAAGTGTGTTTCTGCCCAACCCATAAGTCAATCAATTACAGCACCTATAGGTCAATCAGTAATGGCAGGACATGTCTGTATGCAGTTAGGCCAGCTGGTGTCTGAGATTGGTTTTCAAAACAAGGACAGAGGGGGTTTTCAACACGCTGCAGTCCAAAGGGCAGAGACACTTCGTGAAACATGCAGCCTGTGTAAAGGCAACACAAAATGGAGTTTGAATGTAAAATGGAGTCAAAATTAAAGAACCTCAGCTCTCATAAATAAGCCACTATGGGTTTCATTTATGAGGCCCCTTACGGCACTTTTGCACCGCCAGAACGTTGCTTTTTTTACATTGGTGGTGCAATGTGCCGCTGCATATTTACAAGGCCATGTAAAGCCACTTTACATGCCTTTTCATGGCCTTGTAAACAGCCGCGGCCGGTAGTAGGTGTAACTGCAGGGCAGTGATGTGGGGAGGGGGAGGGGCAGAGTGGGGGGTAGTAATGTATGGATTACGGACTTTAACAGGTAAGTAAACATATAAATAAATAAAACAAATTTTGTGGTGTGCACTGCATCACCAAATGCGATGCAGTGCGCGCAACAAAATCAGTTTTATTTATTTATATGTTTACTTACCTGTTAAAGTCTGTAATCCATACATTACTACCCCCCACCCTGCCCCCCCCTCCCCACACCACCGCCCTGCAGTTACACCTACTACCGGCTGCGACATGCAACACCAGTGGAATCTGAAGCATTCCCAGATTTACGAGAAATCGGGAACCTGGGAATGTGTCAGAATCTAAAGCCATCCCAGGGGTGGCATTAGGGAGGCGCAATGAGAAGAAATGTTTTAATTGCTCCTCGTTTTTTCCATTTTCTATGTGTGCTGCATTCTGCGGTACACACAGAAAGATGAAATTGCCCAAATTGATTGATTTTGAGCAGGAAGGCATCGCTTCATGAACAAAATCAATCAGCCCCGCAACGCAGGCACCCTTGCACCATGGTGCATGGGTGCCTGCGTTGGCGCATGGCAGCCCATTGTGCGCCGGTGCAGGGGAAAAGGACAGGTATGTGCTGTATCTCATAGATGTGGCGCATTCCTGCCCTTTTGTTTTGACGCAGGGTAGATTCCTTGCAGCGCTGCCCTATGCCAAAGCCCCATTAATGAGGACTTAAGTCTTTTACAAACAGGCTGCTTGTGCTGCCTGGTAGGCTCGACCTAAAAAGGTAAAATTATCAGAAATGTTGTCGATGATATATGTGCAACACGAGAAACTCTAAATTAAGAATTTAATGAATCTGGTTATTTGGAGCGTTTATATTGCAATAAATTATGTCAAGCTCAAACTGTGCAAACTAAATTCAGTGTTAAATTCATATTATGAGTTCTAAAGTTCATTGCAAATCGTAAACTAATTTTGTACATTATGTGCCTTATTAGCTGTAGGGAACATGCCCTACCTTGTGTCACTTACAGAGTACAGGGGGTATTACTGATGGCCTCCAGTGATTCCTGTATCACTCTCGATGAACGAGAGGTGATGACGCAGCTGTGGTCCGACACTGTCAGTTCAAGAAATGTTAGTGCCATAGACCAAAAACAAATTTGCCCTCCCCTTTGTGCCCTGGCACTCACATGCCA
The DNA here is from genome assembly GCF_964261635.1 of Lissotriton helveticus. Taxonomy (NCBI): domain Eukaryota; kingdom Metazoa; phylum Chordata; class Amphibia; order Caudata; family Salamandridae; genus Lissotriton; species Lissotriton helveticus. Next base: position 1,104,785,247 of record NC_136057.1, on the reverse strand, counting down.
CAGAGGCCACATTCGGCCTGTTCTTCTTGTGTTCCATATCCCAAGCCCAGTTACAGTTGTGCTACATTTACTTTGTGACATGGCAAAAAAATTCACCTGTGGTCCCGTTTATGGAGTAGTAAAACTATTAACAGGAAATGTTTTATGGCAAAACATATACAGCATTTAAGTTCTCTCTTTTCTCTCCCTCTTTCCCTTTCTCTCACGCACACACTCTTCTTGAACAGGGGTAGGAAGCGCTATATAAATGCAATTACAATACAATATGGTGATGTTAACCTGGCTTCCTGGCTTGTTTTAGAACTGGAAGTGGATTGTGTATCACTGATATGAATTTGATGCACACTTGCTACCGTTCTAAAGAAATTCAACAGGACATATGCAATTGTTGACCAACTGTTATAGAGATGTACCTATAGCAAACCCATAATATGGATGTCTCAACTAACTCACTCCTTACTTGTAGGCTGCAAGTATGGAGAATGAATGAAGTTCACCCGAGGGCTTCCTTCAACAATCCTGCCCTCTCGTATATCCTTTCCGAGTATATTGCTTCACACGGTGTCAATGCCTGCTAAGAGACTGAAGAATATCAGGGCTGTTTGCTTCCCTTCATCTGGATCCGCTCTCTGATATTGGCTTGGGCGAATTTGGTGCCCGTCGCACAGGGCTCAAGTCGGGGTACCACGCGGCTGGGCGGCATCCCCCCACTTATTTTACCGGGTGGACGCTGTCCGCCCTGCCAAACAGCTGGACTTCCCTCTTTAGCCTCTCTGTCATTAACTGCGAGGGGCGAATGCTAATTTGCGTGCCGTCTTCCAATTAAGAGAGGACACCATTATCTTTGTAGAGGGGAGGCAATGAGCGCAATAGTGCAAGCCACCAATCGTGATGTCACTTCCTGTCGTGACGTCACTCCCGGTGACAGCGTCCCGTCCCCCCACTTCTTTTTTTAGGACTTGTGCCCTGCCGTCGCAGGACTGAAGAATTTAGTTCAGTTCCACGTGCTTTTAAATCATCCTTCTTACCTCTTATGATGGTTTTGGGTCTGGTGCGGTAGGTCGGAGGTTAGACGATTATTAATCAGGATCTTTCGTCCTGGCTAAAGGTCTCTCCAGGAGTAGTGTGAGGATGGCTTATTTCATGAGCACACAAAGGATGAATTTTAACAGAGATACGTTTTCACGGTTGTGATATCCAAGTGAGAGGGATAAAATGCTTCCTACAAGGGGCAGAGCGAGGCTCTGCATGCAAGTTAGCTTTTATTCTGAAGGACATTCTAAAGGCCTCCTCCACCTCCAGCCCTTTAAATGTGATGATTTGACACTGACAGGGTAAAAACTGTAAGATGGAAAGAACTAGACAACAGGCCTATATGCGCTCAGGATCAAGACCAATATCATCATATGCCCCGGGCCTGCCCCTACCATTCTTAATTGTAGGAACGAGCTAAAGACATACCTCATTAACGAACACTACACCACAACACAGTAAATTGTCCATAAACCCGCCTTCACTTTGCATCTCCACCTAGATTCTCTCTCTGATTGCATCTCCGGCTTCGGCCATGTAAAGTGCTCATATCCTTTCGGGTAGGTTTGTGCTATGCAAATACCACGCCATACACCCGCGAACCAGTGAACTGCCATGTTCATTTGCAGGTCATATCTATGAATGCATCATGTTTCACCCATGTTCCTGTGTGCATTCAACTGATATTTTGATGCAGCTGTTATTAAGGTTTAATTTATCATTCAAAGGGCAAGCCATTCTTGCCTGGCTGAACTGGCCCTAAAATGGGTCCATGTTTGAGCTTCGACCTTCAGGGCCACCATACTTTTATCACCGCACTCATTCTCCTCACTGTTAATCTCACCCCACATAAGATGCTGTACTAGAGCCAAGAAACAATGGCGTGCAGGGGAGGCACAGACGTAAATGCAGAAATCACTCAGCGCCCAATTTGTGCGAAAGGCGATCTGACAAGACAGGCGATGCCACGCCTTGGTAGGTGAAGAAAGATCTGTAATGATGCGCTTACAATTGAATTAATTTCTGACAAGATATACATTCTTTCAAATTGAAGGTAATACAAAACGGAGGGAATTATTCAAAAAAGAAACACATTTCTCATTTTCTGGAGGAACGTATTGGATCCCTAAATATGCATTTTATATGTACTAGACTAAGGAAACTCCCTTTTTTGCATAATTACACAGGTTGTCATCCTGTTTCTGTTTGTGCCCCAAGGTTACAATTCGAAAATTGGCACATAACCACCGCATGTCTCCTCGGTAATTATTTTAACAACCATTTCTCTCTGTCATCTTTCCTTCTCCCACACGATGGGACCAGTAATTGTCTCTGCACCCGGCGTCCTTCGCTCACTCGCCGAATCAACGTCTCAGGAACCGTGCACACGAAACCACTTTTGTAGAATATATTGTCTCCTACTAATGGGTACAGATGCATCGAGAAATATGTACAGACGTTTCCTCCATCGCATGGGTGCAGACTTATGAATTTATGGAATTCTCAAAGGTTTCCAACAAAACTTTTTTCCCTGGAAAGCCATTGCAAATTTCCTTTCATAATTCAGGTGTGGTTAGTGCACATTTATTCACACAAAAATTGCTTAGCAAAAATGCATTTCCACTTTTTTTCTAAACAAGACACATTTTTTTAGACTGAAATAAGATTGCATTGTTAATTTATTTACTGTGTGTGTTCTGTGTGTGAGCAAAGTTGTTCCTCCTGTTATTTTTCATGTGCTTGTTCTGAGGACGTTTGTATTTCTGCTATCCGTGCTGCATATGTTCTGGGTCAGCGGACGATTGTACTGTGCAGGGGAGAAGATTTCCTTGCCCTGGGGGAAAGTAGGGGTTCTTCCAATCTATCGGTGTACGGACACTGCTTGGCTGCATAATCTGGGTGTTCAGGAGTTATGAACAACTGTAGCTTCCATGGGACGGTTTCAGCTGGTTCATGAGGCTGAGATCGGTAGTAGCTCCAGACGAGGGGTCCGGTTCAACAGGGATGAGGAGGGTGCGGAGCAAGGAGCTCTCTGTCACATCCAGAGTAGACACTTCAAGGGGTAATGGTTAGCCCCTCGACTCTACCCTCACCCAGCACATTCACAGGGACATCTGTACTAGTGGCAGGAGGAAAGAAAATGTCAATGTGGCGACTCCCAGGTCCCTCTTGGAACTGTGCAGTCTCTGTTGGAGGTCATCCGCCATTTTGAAAGCAAACTACAACCAGGCGGAGCCTAGTAGATGCCACCTTGTACAAAGGCAGTTAAATTCAAAGTCCTCCCACTCATTCACAGTTGTAGGAGCACTCTCCAAACCTGGCTCTTACGTGTAGAGGGAAGATGACCCCGGTTAAGGGAGACTGGGCGGACGTTTTACATAGCCAATAGCATCTCCTTCTGAAGGGTGCAGGAAGTCCTGCTGCCACCACTGTCAGTCTCTCAGAGCCTGAGGAGAGAGTGCCGTGGCCACTCTCTAAAAGAGGCCTGCACTTTGGGTGGACCCCTTCAGTGTCAAGGCACAGCTCTGGAGTCTCAGGTAAGTTTAATGGGAGCCATTGCTTGCCCTGTAATTAACTTCACTATGTGCATCCTCCATTTCAGAGGATTGTGGGGTGACCTTTTCATGGCAGACAATGTTCTTCACTCCCATCAGTCAAATCAAATCAAATCAAATAATACTTTTATGTGATTTCATTAAAATCATAAAAGGGTGGACGTACCACCATGTTTCATAAAACCGAGGATCAACATTTTAAAGCTAGAATTTAAGAAGAGAACAAGAGTTGTAGGAGAGTGAAGAGACAGAAGAAGTTTGAAGCTAAATCGTGTCAACAGGCAATTAATAATTAAGAAATGTAACATTTCTTATGCCTCCTTTTTCCAAAAGTTTGTAACATGATGAAGCCGTCCTGGGCGATTAGCTGCTAATTCATTAAAAAGATTATATAATCAGAGCAAATAAATAGCTGTATACAATTATTTTCAAGCTGCTTGTGTTAAATCGCTATTTTTGTCCAGTTCTTTTGCCGCCATTTTCCAAAAGTTTATCGCTCTACAGGACAGTTGAATAGACAACCCTCCGAGGCATTGTATAACTGCTGCTCTGCATGTCCTTATTTGTGCATTTCTTAGTGCCTCCCGCAAAACAGATTTCCTGATTACTAGTAATGCGGGGCAGATACATAGGAGGTGCAACAAAGAATCGTCCCCCTGTTCACATAGCCGGCATTCTTTAGTTGGCCATGTGTGTTTCCATTTGGGGGTTAGGTCCTTCGTGGGGTATGCCCCCAGCCTCAGCAACGTCAAATAATGCTTTTTGTGATATGAGAAATGTGCAGACAGGTACTGTTGGGGTTTTAGAGTCTGGTACGATTGTATCACTGCCCAAACGTAATTTTTTTTTGCGATAGCTGTTTTATCGATTAGTAAGGAGGTTCTTTTGATCGTGTTATTCACAGTTTTTTTTTAATCCGGAAAAAACGTTGTGATGGTCAACCAAGCCTCCAATAACTAGAGCCTGGAGCTAATTTTTTAGCACTGATGTAATAGAGTTTTTTAGCCTAGTTTGGATTTCAATCTCCACCCAACAGCGGTGTGCTAAACTGTTCTCTTCGGCAGCTCTCCTCCTCCAGTAATTTTTTAACTAGTGCGCCTTGTCTGGCTGGTTGCTGTTTTTGTAATCCATATCCCAGGTGGATTTGGGCTTGCGAGATATATCAGGGAATTGAGAACAAGCGTTTAAAAAGGGTGGATTGTGCTGTGTTTAGGGCTGTAGCATCTTTGGTATTCAATATTTCTGAGCCGTATTCGAGGGAGGGTAGAAATTTAACAGCGATTACTTTCAACAAGTGCCCTGTTGAGCAACCTGAAAGCTTTTGCTGTAGGCTTTTAAATGCAAAGAGCAGTTGTTTGGCTTTCGTGCGGCCTTGGTCCAGGTGTTGTATATAGTTGAGGTGGCAGTCCAGTTGGAAGCCTTAGTATTTACACGAAGACACCCTGATCAATAGTTTCTCATCTAATTTCCAGATTAATTTAGGTTTTTTACTTGTGGAATAGTGTTTAGAGAAGCACATCACCTTTGTTTTTTTATGGTTGATAGTGAGTTGAACTGAAGTGAAGTAGGCTACAAGTTTTGAGATTAGTAGCTGCAGACCAGTGGGGTTTGTGCTAATAGGACTATATCATCTGCTTATTGAAGACTTGGAGTTGGAATTTACTCAGTCTTGGGTGGGTCAGCTTGAACAAGTTGGAGGTGTTTATCTAGGTCTGCAGTGTAAATGTTGAATAAGCAGGGGGCCAATACAAACCCCTGTTTTAGCTTTTGGATTTTGCAATCTTACTAGTTTTGCTGCGCCCATCTCCTTTCCATATTTGGACCCACGTGTCCGAGTACAGGTTGATGATGGCCGCCCAAAGTTTAGTTGGTACCCCCAGCTTTGTATCTAGGCCCATAGTTTGGCTCTTGATATCTTATCAAACGCAGCTTTGAGGTCTATGAAGCATGCATATAAGGTGTTGGAGTTTGAAATGGCTTTATTAGCTAAGAGCATTATTGCAGAGATTTTTGTGAGGGTGCCTATCCCTGCCCTGAATCCAGTTTGCGTGGTAGGAATAAGGTTTGTCCAGCGAACCCAATCCTCAAGTTCTATCAACAGGTTCGAAGCATACATTTTTGCCCCCACATCAATTAATGCTATAAGCCTGTAGTTGGTTGGGTCTGAGCATGCACCCGACTTGTAGATTGGGTTTAGGATACAACCTCACCAGGACTCGGGAACTGTACCGGACACCAGGGCGTGGGTGGAGAGAATGGTCAGGAGACTAGACCAAAATGATGGATCGTGACGAAACAAGGCATTTCGCAAGCCATTAGGCCCTGGTGCTCCCTCTGTTCTCAACTTGTTGATAGTTTTAAGGACTTGCTCTTGTGATATCTGCGGGGAGAGGTCGGGTGTATTTAAACTTGAGGTACCATCAGTCCACAATGTAGAGCTGCCCTTCTGTTCTGTCTCGCACTGCACACTCTTTTCTGCCTTTTTAATTAAAAGGGAGCAGAAGGCACGGTGGGACATGTGTTTTATAGCACTGAGGCTTGTTTTGAGTGATTCACGTACAGACTACATTTAGCGAACACCTTATTTGTTTATGCGTGGATTTAAAATGTTATATTTCGTTATTGCACGTTAATTGCAGACATTCACCTTGACTTGATGTCCTGTGTTGTTATGATTATCATTGTTGGGACATAGTTTGCCATTTTATGTTCCATGATAGGAGTGCTTTGTATCTGAGGCGCTGCGTTTTGTGTGACCAGGCTGTATTCTTTGATGTTATGCTGTCTGCTTTTCCCGCTTAGTAATGTTTTCACGCTTTCTGTAGGGATTCGCGGGTTAGTGTCAAAAAGTCTATTACTTAAGGGTTTCATTTAGTGTGTCTTTGTGTGCAAATGTTAGTTGTTTCCAGATTTTACCCAGTCTCTTTGTCACTTGCTTTTCATTCTAAGTTCAGAATAACAAAATTGAGAATATTTTAGCCACACAGAGTGCTCTGTGGTTTACACAGTGCCAGTGCACAACGCACAAGAGGTAGGTGGACTTGTGCATAGTTAGCCCATAGTGCAGAGCTGCCAATCCCCTCTTGAGCTGGTGGCTGGTTCTCAAGGAGTCACTAGGGGCATATTATCAAGGGGGTTTATCTCCGCTTTCTTGGCTTTAAAAGCCAAGAAAGCGGAGATAAAATTATCTCCCTATTACCTAGCTGTCGCTAACACCAGTTAGCGACAGCTAGTAGGAGATAGCGACCATCTTGGGCCCCACTTTGCATGTCAGTGATATTTATCACTAATGACATGCAAGGTGGGCGTGCCAAGATGTTAGCGACTGGAAACAGTCGCTAACATCGCTATCTCCTATTACCAACTTATGGAGATATTCGCGCTAAGCGCGAATATCTCCAAAAGCTAACACCTGCCCAGAGCAGTTCTTAGCCATGTTATCCAATGGGAGGTGGATAACATGGCTAAGAGCATTAGCTCGGTAATGCATGAATATCGCGGACTTTTCAGCGATATTCATGCATTGCGGCCGATTTTTATCACATTTGCGATAAACCTTGGTAATACCAAGGTTTATTTGCGATAAAAATCGCCGCAACTCAGCGGTAAATTTTTGTCTCTAACCAAGCAATAGCGATAATTATCGCTATTGCTTGGTAATATGCCCCACGATTCCCCCTGGCTAGCTCAAAAAGCCCACGCTGACATATGTGCAACGTTGTATCGCGACCAGGTAAAAGCTTCATACCTATCCACCCCATGAACCTGACATTCAAAAGGGATTTCATGAGGCTGCAATTAGGATTAAGTCCCCTGAAGGTTTACTGGTTTGGGCGTTTAAAAGGCTCCATCCACAGAGGAGAACTGTCGACAGTGCAATTTTAGAAAAGAATCCTTACTACTCGCCATTTGCCTCTGTTTCATCCTAATGACCTAATGAGTCTAAGGCAGTAGCGTAGCGGGGGGGGGGGGGGGGTGTACAGGGGCGGTTGCCCCGAAAGTAAAATTCTTAAGGGGCAGAACTTTTTCAAAGAAAGTATGCATCCCATAACCCCTGGACCCTTAGCACTTCCTGAGCTAACAGTCCAAAGGCTAGGGGGCGCAATACTATATTTTAAACTTTTTCCCCGGGCGCTGGCAGTCCACGCTACGCTGCTGGTCCAAGGTGCTACTGGCTAAAGCTGATATTCAGGCGCTTGGGTATCTGTCAGTGCAACAAAGCGGTTATGGCTTGACTGAGCGGTGCTGATGTACAGCTTTCAGCCAGATGTATGACATTTTTCATGGAAGCACTTTTTTTAACATGTCCAACAAAGACACACAGGGCTTGGAATTTTCATGCCCGCTGCAATTGGTGCTAGCAGAGCAAATGGATCCGGTTGTGAATGAGCGGGTATATGGTGAGGCTGGTCTTATCTTTGTTCATAGCTACTCACTCCTGGGAGGTGTCCTCCTGCCAGCTACTGATCAACTTAAGTTCCACATACTCCTAAAGCTGAATGGAACTATTTGCTAGAAGCTCGTACTGATCAATTGCTTTTACCTGATTCTATCCTGTTTTTAACTCTTAATGTATTTTACCGCACATTGCTATAGTTTTAAATAACATTAAACAATACATTTTTACCTTACCTGACCCCCTGCTAAGAATGTGTGAGTGGCACACATTTCAGTGCAGGGACAGGAAAACGTCACAGCGCACAATAACATGCTTTCCAGAAAGCAGTAAAAATATGTACTGATTCTGTGAGAAAATTGGGTAAAGACAGTGCTTCGCCACCCTGCAATCACAAATCAATAATACTGTACTGGTCATATTGTCATACATGCCAACATTTTAGAAGAGGAGTGTGGGAGTTTTTTTTTAATGATAATCTGTAGAATGTATTTCTCCAATTGACTTCTATTTCGGCCTGCATCGGGTCTATTGGCATGTATCGGAGTTGCAAGTGGGCTGCTGCAGGATCAGATATCAGAAATTCAGAAATAAGTTTTTTACATACCTGTCAGGAGCACAGAGAAATCGCTATGGCAGGCAGAGAAAGTGTGACAAAAATGTTGTGCACTTGCTTGCAGGAGCAGGTTACTGGTAGTGCATAATTCGAGTCATATAAGACCAGCCCCCCCCATCTGAAGGAATCGGGTTTCTGCATTCAGGAGGCGTGAGACTAACCTTGAAATCGGTAGTCTCACGCCTGAATCGGAAGGGATGGCATGTATGTTTTGTTTCTGTAAAAGAGGACCCATGGGGGTCAGCCAAGAAAAAACATTGAAAGGTATTTTTTATTTTATTTATTTATTTATTAATAGAGTTTTATGTAGCTTGAACTTGACACGAAGGTATCAGAGTGCTTTACATATTTGGCAAGGTAAACAGTTGCAGGGGTTACATATGGGGTAAAAACAATTACATGGAGTAATCACAAATAAATAGAACAGTCTACTCGTAGTTGTGAGTGTTACATATGGACTAGATACAATTACATGGGGTAAGCAAAGATGCATGTAAACGGTGAATACAAGAAGTATAAGATGGACAGTAGTAAAAGTAGGTTGTATAGTTCTGTGGTAGTTCTAGTAGGACTTAATGTAATAGTGTATGGAAAAGTATACACAGAAGAAGTATAATATTAACAGTATCAGTTGCGAGAGTTACATATGGAGTAGATACAATTACATTGGGTAAACACAGATATGTGGCAACAATGTGTACAAAAAGTATACAATGGACAGTAGGGAATGTGGTAAAATAGTTCTAGGTAATTATGGTAGGGTGTGCCAACTTAAGGTAGCAGTGTATGCATAAGCTAATAGTGTTGACTTAAAACGAGCAAAAAACATATGGGCATAAAACAACATATAGGCATATATTCATGGTGTGGACCAGTGTTGAGGTAAAATGAGCAAAGGAACATATAGGCATAGAGTACGAATGTAGACTAACAATGTACTATCAGAGGGCGTAGAATGGCAGTGTAGACTAACAGTGTACTATCGGAGGCAGGGCTCAGCCTCTCGTTGTTGTTAACCCTTTCGGCACTCCCTGACACATGACAGTCCCTTGGTCAGCCATCATTTGGGACAGTGCTTAGCACGCCTGCAGGAATCAGGTGGCACCAGGGCTCCGTAGCGCGAGCCACAGGAGATTGAGAGCAGGGAGGCCAGCAGCAGGGCACAAGTCCTAAAAAAAGAAGTGGGGGGATGCTGTCACCGGAAGTGACATCACAACAGGAAGTGACGTCATGAAAGGTGGCTTGCACCATCTGGCTCATTGCCTCCCCTCGCTCACCCCTTAGATGCGATTGCATCTGAGAAGCCAGCCCGTGAGCAGCGCGCTGCGAGCTCCGATCTCTCGTCCCAGAGAGGCCAAAGCGTGAAGTCCAGCTGTTTGGCAGGGGGGACACCGTCCACCCGGTAAAATAAGTGGGGCGATGCCGTCCACCCGCGTGGTACCCCAACACGAGCCCTGACCAGCAGGCTCACCCCTTGTTGTTGTTACGATTTCTGAACTCCACAGCACGTGGAACACCACAGTCTCCGACTCCTGGTTCCATGACCAGCAACCCACGCACTTGAGGGGGTCGAGGGAGGTAACGTCTACCTGCCCATGTACTCCCCCTGTATGATTGTTGGCCTGCAGGCAGGGGTCGGTCGTGCGAGCAATGGGGCAGCGGCAGGCTCAACGCCTGCCTCTCCATTTCCTGCCAGGCCGGGCACCTGAAGGGGGGCAGTTGTTGTCCTGCAGACAGGGATGAGGCCGCACAGTTCTGACAAGACGCACCCTGGCAGGGGATCGAGGGAGGCCCTATCTGGTCCTGACAGCACCTGTTGGTCCCTGCAGCCAGCATTGGTTCCGCAATGTTCTGCAGGCAAGACTCAGGCCATGCTGGAGGATTGGGCTAGCCACTGTCTGCGTGCCCCAAACAGGACATCCCCCGGCTGCCTCACAATATTGCACACTGTGGACAGAGTCGGATTGGGAAGGCGGGCAATCGGGAATTGGTCGATGGGCCGATGCCTCAGTAATACCCGTCTTCTGAATGGTGTGGACGGGAGTTGGGTCTGAGATAGTGCGCACACAAAAGCACTCATATCTGGAGTCAACTACCATATTGACCAGATATCCTACCATGGATTACTGAAATACTCACGTTCACCTGTGTACGTCAACTTCATACGTGTAAAGTATATCGGATAAGTGGTCTTAAATCAGTCTTGACCCTGTGCCTCATGGGAACAGTCCAGACCGAACTGCCCAGCCATGTCTTTCCTGGACCGGAATCAAGCATCCTAGGACCGGTTTCTGGCTATCAGCCTTCATCAGCGAGGATAGCTTGACTCCAGTGGCGTTGCATATGGCTAGGTTCAAACTGGAATGGCATGGTGAGCAAAAAAAACGATGGATTTAGGCCCAGATCTCTGTACTGGGGTGAATGTATGACATTGTTCTGCATTCTGTCCATCAACTGTTGTTTTTGCATTTGTCACCCCGAGTGGGACGGGTATGCGCAGATGTGGGTCCCATGCTCACTACGCCACTGGAGTCAAGCTATCCTGGCTGATGAAGGCTGATAGCCAGAAACCGGTCCTAGGATGCTTGATTCCGGTCCAGGAAAGACATGGCTTGGCAGTTCGGTCTGGACTGTTCCAGGGAAGGGCACAGGGTCAAGACTGATTTGCATATGGCCATGTCTGAACTGGGGTGGCTTGGTGAGCACAATAACAATGGATTAAACCCAGATCTGTGACTGGGGGTGAATGTTTTGCCATTGTGCAACATTCTGTCCATCATCTTGTGTGTTTTGCTGTTCACCCTATGTGGGAAGGGTATGCCCAGACGTGGGTCCCGTGCTCACTACGTCACTGGAGTCAAGCTATCCTGGCTGATGAGGGCTGATAGCCAGAAACCGCTCCTAAGATGCTTGATTCCGGTCCAGGAAGGACATGGCTTGGCAGTTCGGTCTGGACTGTTCCCATGAGGCACAGGGTCAAGACTGATTTGCATATGGCCATGTCTGAACTGGGGTGGCTTGGTGAGCAAAATAACGATGGATTAAACCCAGATCTGTGACTGGGGGTGAATGTTTTGCCATTGTACAACATTCTGTCCATCATCTTGTGTGTTTTTCAGTAATACTTGGGGGGCAGTTTTTAGGCCTCTGTAAGCGGACAAAGGAGACTTCCCCACGAGTCCACTTTCATGTGGCGCCAGCATCACAAAGCACTCCCCTGCCATGCTGTAAACTGAGGCTGGGGTCCAGGTGTTGCCTTAGCCTTTGGGGCATTCTCACCCTGGCACACTGCCTTGCATACTCAGCCAGAGGCCACTTCTCTTACCCCGTCCCCAGCTCGTTATAGCCTCAAGGCATTTCGCTGGCAAGAGAGATGTCAAAAAGAAGCAGTGTTATCCCCCGCCGGGCCATCACTTTTAGACCATGAGGGGGAAGGGGGTGCGAGGAGGGTGTGTTGTATGCAGGGGCCTCGCAGGGGGGCAGGTGATATTTCGCCATTCTCACATAAACACCTCCCCACCCTCCACCTGAGCAGCAACAATGTGTTTTTTGGCACATCACTTGCCAGCTAAATGCCCTGAGGCAATGTTGGGCTGGGGAGGGGGTAAGAGATGTGGCCTTCTTAGCCGCCAGGTGTCACCTCAGCCCCAGTGTCTTTTAGGACTTTTTGGGGGAGAGAAGGTTGCGCATAATTGAATGTAGCACCATGGTTAGAGCTGCAGATGTCAAAACTAGGTTTGTGTCTCAGCCTCAGCTCAACATCCTGTGATTCTGGGCACATCACTTAATCTCCATCCTGAAAATGAATTTGATCTTGTGGAGCAATACTGGTGCTCATGTCTCCAAAGGCTTTGGGCCGAGTTCACTCTATACAAAACTATAGCAAAAAATAACCAGCCAGATTTCATTAAGACTAACAAGATGTGGAATCCGACCCTGACTGTGGACGTGGTAAAATGCTCATCCTGTAGAGAAACCTAATGGGCTGACGTCCCTGCACATCTGATTGCATAGCGCCAAGAGGCTCTGTTAGGAGTGACAGTCGCGCTATATAAGACTCACTTTTCATTTCATTGAGGGGTGGTTGGTCAATACCACTCAAACCTGCTGGTGGTGAAACTGTTGGTTTAACTTAACCCCCTTGGCATCTCACCCATAGCTGAAACTGTGTGGGCGTAGTGCAGGCATATGCTCAGCACAGGTGACAGGGATACGTTGGGAGCTTTGCACTACCTAATCAGTTGCATCAATAGGCGTGGTACCTGATTAGAAGTCGTCTGCATCTCTGCTTTGCTGTGGAATTGAGGTGAGTGTTTGTATGGGATCTTCAGTGACTCTCGAGGGATGCTTGCTCCTGCACCTTCCAGTCGGGCTAAATCAGGGTCAAAAACATGTCAAGAGATTCTCTACTGAGATGGCTTACAGCAACAGCGATAAGGGATCCGGGAGCACGCAAACTCAAGGGGGCTGCATATTAAGTGAGTGGAGACCCTAAATATTACAAATAATTTGCATGCCAATAAACTCTGTGAGTGTAGATAATAGCAAAATATTGTTACTTTTGGCATAACAATGCAGACATAATAATATACACGCTCGTTGGCGTTTTTGTAGATTGGATCCCTTTTACCCCACGGAAATGTGAAAAGTCTTAGATTTTCACATATTTGTCCGCAGATTTGAACGGTCTCTGGTGATTAATGATTGCTAAGGCCAGTAAGATGCAAATCGTGGTCTCAACTTGCTGCTACATATTTCACTTTTCTTACATTTTTGCTCTTTGTAACAATGGGGTGGATGTATACAGACCATTGTGTTCATATTTTGGCAATGGAATTCTATTGAGGCATAAGACGTGCACATGCTTAATATGCCGCCTTCCAGGCATTTCCAAAGTGTTCCTAGGTTCATGGGATTTGATTCATCCGTGCCAGTTTCTCACTTTGCATATGTGCCCTGTAGACATTGCTATTATCTCATTAAAATAGATTTTTTAGGTCATGTGGCCGCTGGGTGAAAATAGATTCTGTTGAGGTTGCAGAGTCTATTATTGGACTAAAAACTCTAACACAGCCATGATACTGAAAGTGAGGTTTCAAAGTCACACTGATCTCTTTATTGGAAATGGTAATGAATCAGTCTGTGGAGATCAATTTCTGTTCAGCCGATCTACACCTTTAATACAAAGTTGGCAGTAAATGGATTACCGGGCATTGTTTCCGCGGCACACTATTGATAAACAATTTCTTGCATTCTGGAGACTCGAAATAGGAATAATAAGTGGTTGGCGATAATACCATTTTATCTGCAGCTAATCTCAGAGATGTTATGTTGCCATTTGTACAGTGTTTACTACCATTTATTATGGTGTTTGTGCGGTGCTGATTACCAATAGTGTGATGGTAAGCTGAACTAAGGGTGCCCTCATCAATGTTGTTACCAGAGGGAGTGAGCAGTAATGAATGCTGAAGAAAGGTCTGTGCTGGCTATTGAGTGAGTTTCTATTTGAAATTGTAAGTAATGAAAGGGGGCAAATAATCGTAAAGCAGCATTGTTATTTCTTCTTGGGGGACGGGGAGGTCGGTGGAAAGGATTGGGGACTGGGGACAAGTATTAAAAGGTAAGTTATGGTGGACGATCAAAACTAGGGCATGGTAGATAAGTGCAACCTCCAGGCTGTCGTGGCATCAGTGGAGAGATCAAAGCAGCGTGTCTTTGGAAGACTTATTATTCCTAAAATCTAATCAAAATGACCCAGAAATGCAAGATCCTTATTGTTTTCAATTGCTCTGAGTATGTGGTTTTAATCAATTTCAGTCCCAATTGCTCTGAGTACAGCCTTATTTATTTATTTGCAGGGCTGGACTGTCTACCGGGCAGTTGTGTGTGCTGCCGTGCTGGGGGCTTATTTCGTTGATGGGGACCTGCGTGTGCAAAACGAAATTCGTTTTGCTTTTTTTATTTCAAATCGCACGTAGGTCCCCATCAACGAAATAAGCCCCCACCACAGTGAAATTAGCCCCTAGCTCGGCAGCACACACAACTGCCCGGTAGCAAGTCCGGACCTGTTTATTTGAGTATTTATTTCTTAATATTTTTATTTATTGTGCTCATTTCTTGAGGATTCACACTAATTCGAGTCTACTATATAGTGCAGAGATGTGAAGGAACGATGGGGCAAGCGTGGTGGCCCTTGAGTCGACGGTTCTTTCGCAGAAGGGATCAGAATGGCCTTCGGAGCACTTCTGAGCTTCAGTCCATGATTGAGCTGATGTGAGTAGCAGGCATGAGATCCTTCGAAGCGATCCACTTCCAAAACTTTTTCAAAACCTTGACTTTTGGATGGCCAGCAGGTCATGGAAGAGTGGCTTCAGGTGTTTTGTTGGCCAGTTTATCTAGAATGCACCTTCGCGTTAACATAGCATGGAACCTAGACAGAGCATCTTGAATTCTACACCTTTTTTATTTGGTAACCAGAGCAACACTTTAGAGATGTTGTCCCAGAGCTAGGCCTGTACTACATTAAGGCAAGGCTGGCAGCTCCATTGAGGGCACCAGCACTGGCGTAACGAAAATTGAGGGGGCCTCCCTGCAAGGAATGTAGAAGGGCCCCTCCAGGCTCAATTAGGAGCTCTCCGGACAGAGTGCAGTGCCGAGGGGGCCCCCTGGAGCTTCGGGCCCCCCGCAAGTATAGAACACAAGATTAACAATGTAAACTGAAAGATTCCCCATCATTAAAGCAAGACCAGACCTCTTCTTCCCTGCCATGCTATTGTGAGATGAAGACAGACAATGACAGAGGAAAGCTCTGCTGAATCTTACACCTAACTTCACCTTCCCTCCTGAGGTGAGCAGTTGAAAGTTACAGTGAACAAAATACCTGGTGATGCTCCATGCCCTCTGTCAACTGTGTAGGCAGACTTGACAAGTTTGCATGCCTTCGCTTTTATCGCATTTCTTGCCGTGGCCTCCCTTGTGTGTGGCCAATTGGCTGCATTGACATTGCCATGGTTGTGCACAGCTTGAGTTCCCCAGTGCTCTGCAAGCAGCCGACCTGCCATAGCCAGAAAGTGCCATAGATCAGGTCAGTCCTGCAACCTTGACTCCCCGGCAACACTAATCTCCCCAGCACTCACCACTTGCCCCACCACCTCAAACACATGCAGCCTCTGCACCTACTGCAGGCTTGTCAGCTGGCCCCAGTGCAGGACTGCACTCCCAGCCATTCCTGTTTTTTCAAACAAAATAACTAAACAAGCAAGGATTCACTTTTCACATTAGAGGTAAGAGGCTACAGGTTTTAGCATGTTTAGTGCACAAGTAAGAAGGTAACTGCCTCACAAGAATTGTGCGAGGAGATTGCTGCCTATTTTAAAGAAAAAATTGCAAAAATAGTGGGTGATCTACACCCTATTAGTAGTTGCGATCAGGATAACTCGGCCCGGAGGCCTGAGGAAGCGATTCGGGCTAACACGTTCCTGGAAAAATTCCCTGTCCTAACGGCCGACTTGTTCAAAACACTGGCCGATACTGTGTCCTCTGGCTCCCCACTTGACCCCCTCCCTTATAAAATCTGGAAAGCAGCGGGCCAGGAAACTTTCCCCTGGCTACAACAGATCTGCAGTCAATCACTGGAAGCTGGCACCGTCCCTGAGGCATGGAAGTTGGCAATAGTAACACCTCTGCTAAAAAAAACTTTATTGGACCCCAAGTCACCAGCTAATTTTAGACCCATCTCCCTCCTGCCCTATCCCGTTAAAATTCTGGAAAAACTAGTCAGTAAAAGCCTCTCTTGCTATTTGGAGGATAACCATCTGCTGGACAGGGACCAATTTGGGTTCCGCCCAGGCCATAGCACAGAGACTGCTTTGGCGACCGTTCTGGATACTCTGCGAGTGCGAGCTGACAATGGGAGCGACACCATTTTGGTGCTGCTTGATATGTCAGCCGCATTCGACACGGTGAGCCATGCCATACTGGTGGAAAGGTTGGAGAGGATAGGGGTGTCGGGCAGGCCCTAAAATGGCTAGTGTCCTATCTATCCGGACGACAACAGATGGTGACCATGGCTCTTTTCACCTCCAGCAAGTCTCCGGTGCAACACGGGGTACCGCAGGGCTCCGCGATCAGCCCTGTTCTGTTTAACATCTATCTACAGCCCCTGCTCCTCATAATTAAATCCTTCGGTATTGACCTGATTAACTACGCTGATGACACCCAGCTGATGTTTTCCCTGGAAGGGAAACAGGCAATATCGATGGATATTTTTCAGGATTGCATGCGGCAGACAGATGGATGGCTTAAGGATAATTCCCTACAATTTAATGGAGGGAAGACAGAGGTGGTCTACTGTCCCTCAGCCAGACTGTCCCAACAACTACCTCAGGAGTTTAGATTAACACCGGAGGAGGAACCCTTGACTCCAGCCAAAACGGTGCGTAACCTGGGAGTCTTGCTGGACTGCAACCTCCAAATGGAATCGTGGGCCAATAAAACTGTGGCGGTATGCCTCTCCCTGATGCGCATGCTGCGTCAGATTCTCCCACTTCTCCCCAAAGACACACGTGCCCTCGTAGTAAGGAATATAGTGCTGAGCAGACTGGACTACTGCAACTCCCTGTATTTGGAAGCACCGCAATACATCTTTCAGGGGTTGCAGAGAGTCCAGTCCATGGCGGCAAAGATGGTGCTGAATAGGAAACGTAGGTCCTCTTCTATGTTGGCGTTAAAAGACCTTCATTGGCTGCCCATTAGGGAAAGTGTATACTTCAAATCACTCTGCATTGCGTTCAGAGCGGCGCACACCTTAGGCCCTATCCCCTTACAAGAGAAACTGAGCTGGTATATTCCAAAAAGGCAGCTCCGATCCTCTAGCACTGGCCTTCTGACCTCTCCCAGATTCAGACGCTCCAGGATGGGAGGAAGGGCCTTCAGCACGGCAGCCGCCCAACTATGGAATGGGCTGCCGCAGTACATCAGACAAGCCAGTTCTCTGCTGGAGTTCAGGAAGGGCCTGAAAACCTGGCTCTTCCCCAAGTCAGATCCTTAAGACTTCCGTTACCGATATCTTTGGTCTCTGTGCCGGTCTTTTTTCAAGTCTGAGCGCCAGGATACCCGTAGGGTGACAGCATGCGCTATGCAAAAGCCTAATTTCATTTAATTTCATGAGTAAAAAACGGACTGGCTGAAAGTCACACTCACAATATAGGGCCAGTTGATAGGTCAGTTAAAGCCGTTGTTACCCCTTTAAAAGAGCGCATACATCTGTGCTGAGATGGGCGTTGCACACTCTTTTAAAGGGTTAAGTGGGTTTTAGCTGACCTATCAACCATGGAGGCAACCGCTTTAACCATGAAAGCAACCAATTTACCCATGGAGGCAACCTAGGCACATTGCACTGGGACTACGTTCCTCTATCCCCCACAAGCAAGGAGTCTGAATATTGAGTTATCCCGCCACACAATACTCCCCGTCCTTCTCTGCTTACATGCCAGGTGCAAGCAGCAATGTATGCAGAAAGTCTCTTGGGCATCCCCCCATCATGCAAGCAGCATCCCCTCAATGTCCCCTTATCTTCAGTAGCCCCCTCATGAAAGTACACTTTGCAAACAATTGTAGTAAGTGATAATTTACATCCCACCCCCTTCACGAGGAGACAGGAAGCCTTTGACACCACCCAGAATTCCGCAATTTCCCAATTGAAGGCAGCCTCGGCTATCCAATACCTCCTCTGCTCTCTACCTTGTCCCCATACTGACAGTCATTATCCCATATCACAGCTGTTTCCTTTAGTTCTCTTCCCTGCACTTCCCCTAACCTGCTGAGGAGTGGGTTGGCGTTATCAGATGGGGAAGTATACGTGTGTGTGTCCTTGACGGGGAGTCTGCAGGAAGAACTGTTTGCAGTGGGGGGGTGTCCGCAGTTTTGGTAGGTTTGTGCTGGCTAAGAGAGGGTTGTGCCTGCTGCCAAGTGTGAGTGTGTTTGCACGTGCATGTGATCCAGCGCTCTCACCAAAATTATGTATAAATGACTCTACCTACCACCACTAGATTTACCATACAACACTAGGCCCATATCAACAACAGAGCGACTGAATCATGAGGCGATAAGATCTATATATGTTGTTTTAAACTACCCACAATAAACAAGACCAGCTTGTCATTTAGAAAGTTTATTTAAACATATCTAGAAAAACTCAGGTTTTGGAATTTTATTATCAAGCATTTGAAAATGTCATAAAGAGATTTATTCAGCATTCAATAAAGAGAGCATAAATCAAGAAATATTATTCATTAGCAGAAATAAGTAAAAATATGCATTTCCAAACCGTAACTATTTCTCTGTCTCTACCCTCATCAATTAGAAATAAAGTAATTAATAAAAAGCTCCTTTCCTTACATATGTTGTCCATCAGCATAACACGTCCCTCAGGAATCTCGAGCGCAAGCCAAATGTCCGCTGTTTGAGCTGATTCTTATACCCTAAAACTATGCTGAGCTAACTATTTTCACATTCCAGCAGAGAAATTCTAGCTCTCCATTGGCTGAGCCACCTCATGCCACAGTAAATTGTGACATCTCCTTCCCCATGTCCGGGCTTATCCACTAGTTCATTGTTCATGCACGAAGTCTTGGCAGCACTTCCTCAGGCTGCTACAATTTGTAGCGAAAGAAGTTCAAGCAATGCAAAATCTATCACGTCTCTTCCTTTCAGCCTTGAGCTTGTCCGTTCTGAGCTTTCGTGGCACATTTGCAAACCTCTCCACAGAGTCATCTTTTAGCAGTTCTTTCCAAAACCTTTCAAAATAAAAGCTCATAGGCTTTTCATCCTTTTCAGAATTATTTTCTCTTGTGGTAGTTTCATCAATAGGCCTCTTTTCAAAAAGCGTCATTTTTCTGCGCCACCTTTTCTTGCGTCAAATTTTAGAAGTGACTATTTTTCTGCAGCCATCTCTAAGCTTCATTTGTAAAACTATTATATAAACAAAAATAAAAGAGTAATTAATGCAAGAAATACAGTTTGGTCTGTTGCCACCCTCCATTGCTAATGATTAAGCCATTAGTCTAAATTACCTAGCTGAAGCACACAAATAAAGCAGCATTTATATCTACCATTCTTCATTTAATCCAGCAGGATTCTTTATGCACCTGTAAAGAATAGAGTGACACCACATAGACAAAAGGCAAAATAAGCACATGCCATTCTTTAAATCAGCCGCTATTAGTAATGACACAACAATAGACAAAATGAATTTATTATTTCCACAAACATGAAGATGCAACATATTGCACATTTATAAGCACACATGTTAGTTTCCCGCTTGTTCTGTGTAGATGCAACTTTAAACTAGGTTGAATTAATACACACACAGCACAGATCATTAATATTATTAATTAATTATGGAAGTGTAACTTCACGAGCTGAAATGTAATTCATTTCTGAATCTCGCTCCATCAACTCCCTCATCTGGTGATTTTAAAATCACCAAACACCACCAAAAATGTTAGCAAAAATTTTATCTAAGATGAACATGATTCAATTTCACCTGTGTTAGTATTTCTAAAGACTTGTCTCATCAGTTTGCCTACAACTCTCATATTCAGTTTTACGAAACCCCTCCAGTTCTATCTCTCTCTCTTGTGCCTTTCTGATTTTATAAATTTTCTTCTTTTCCTCAAGTATTTCTTTCTCTTGTGTAACATGCAACCGATCTTCAACAAAAGTGTCGCACAAACTATAACTAATAAAGGTGTCAGTATTACATTATGTTTGTCTTGACTAGCTGAAGCTTTGCTTGTCATAATGACCTTAAACTTCTCCTTGTTAATTCCAAAAAAGGAAATGACAACTAAAATTAACCAAAGCAGAATTATTAGTAGCACATATATCAGAGACATCTTACAACATCTCTTTAAGATTAAGCATCTTGAATTGTTTTTACAAAAACGTAAGGCATTCTCACTAAGCATTTTCACTAAGTTTGCAAAGAAAAAACAAAAATTTTAAAAATGTCTAAATTTTCCCAAAAATTATAACACCCCCCTTTTTCACATTTTTTTTTTTTTTTTTACAACTTCAACCCTCTAACAGCTTTTCTTCGACCTTATGTCACAAGTTATTTTTCCAGCTAACACAATTTCTTCAGCCTTATGCCAAAAACAGGAAACCTACAATTTTAACAGGTAAGTACTTCAATCATTGTCACTATTGTTTTCAATCTCTTGCTGACTGCTACTATTTACCTCCATTACACGTATCACTTCTATTTTCTTTCCTGCTTCACTTTTCTTTTTAAAATCTTTTTTACTTGATATTTCATCAATCTTTTCTTTTAATCTGTGTATCAATTTGAATTTCAGGCCTTCATTTTCTCCTGGCCAATTACCACTTTTTCTTGGTAATTTCTTCTTTGACTTGGTCACATTATATTCTGTTCTCCAAGCTCCTTTTCTGAATTTTCTTATTTGAGAATCTTCATCACTCTCATCAGTATCAGATTTAGAAATTTCAATTCCGGACTCAGGTACTTCTTTACTCGGCAGCTTCACTCCGTTAGGAACATCATCTTTGTAGCTGGTACTTGGCAATTCATCTTCTTCTTCTTCTTCAATTACCTTCAACTTCCCAGTTTCAGAATTCCTGTTCCTGCTTTCAGAGCTTCTTTTCTGCTTTTCAATACTCTCCTGGTCTTGAATCACAACTTCATTAGACTCTTCTTCTCCTTCTCTGTCTAACAGATCTTCATCATTTTCTGAGTCTAATGTCACAACTTTCAAGTCTTTTTCATTCAAGGCTTGTTTTCCATTCAAACTCTCCAGATGTCGACCAACCTGTCGATCTTCAAGATCTGGATTTCTTTCAGGCTCTTCTTCAGAAACTGAATCAGCAGTGGTGACACTATCCTCATCATGATTTTCAGGTGTAGGTACACGAAAAGTATGGCCAGTGTCAATCCACCTCTTCAGTCTTTTGCACTTCACTGCATTTGTTGTCACAACAATAACTGGCCTCGCTTTCTGCCACCTTGGTACTAGGAAATTTCTTTTTCGACAAACTTTTTTCCTGACCCAGTCACCTGGTAACAGATCATGTGCTTGCTCTTTTTCTCTTGTTTGCACTTCAGTTCCATCTTCATTAGACACAGAAGTCACTACATCTGATAAATTCCTGAGGAACTCCAAATTGACGCTATCATTAATAGTCATCATTCTTTCCACTGGTATGAATGCCTGACTCATGACCCTGCCCATCACAATATCATGTGGGCTTAAACCTGTCCTTTTATCAGGTGTGGCATCTGTCCATTTTATACCTGTAGCTAGGCACATTTTTACATCTCTGTTCTTTATAGTACCATTCTCTTGCTCCACAACACCTGAAATTTCTGGTCTATATGTACAATGGAGCTTTTGTTCAATTTTTAAAACTTCACAAATCATTTATAACAGTCTGTTTTCAATATGTCTTCTACCATCTGGTAACTTTGCAACAGTAATTTTATCATTATGTCGCGTAAGAAATGCTTCAACCCATCTTGAAATCAAACAGATAATCACAAGAACGTAGCACAATTTGTTATGCAGTGCCATCTCAATGAAATCCATTTGCAATCTGGTGAATGAACCACTCTCCTGTCCTTCTGTTCCCAATCCCACAACTGTTTTCTTACTTTCGTTCACTTGTTGGCAAGTCAGACACCCTTTGCAAAGAAATTCTACAATTATTTTGAATTTTGTATTGAACCAAATTCCTCTGAAAAGCTTGACCATTGAATCTCTTCCAATTTGTTCAAAACTATTGTACATTCTGTCCATGTCAGCAATCATGCTGTTTGGTGAAACTACTCTACCATCTTTGTGTGTCCAAATTTCATCCTCATCTCGCTGTCTACATTCTGCTCTCAACCATGTATCTTTCTCATCATGAGCTTCTTCATCTTGTAAATCTTTGACTCCCTGCCATGTTTCAACTACAGATGTTAGTATTAGTGAACTCAAAGCATGTTCATCATTCTTTTTGTATGCTGCACATTTCAAACAGCAATCCTTACTGACAACTGAATGCCATCAGTCAATCCTTTAATTAAATTTGCATTTCTGATAAGTGAACCTGCAGAGGTCAAATTGATAGAGCAAGATTTCGCATCGCGACTTGCTCGATTCATGAACCTCGAACCTGTCATAACATCATAACAAATGTACGTTTTACTAATATCTTTATTTTGAAAATACGTGTGTGGTAGCGAAGCTTGCCTATGTGTTTTACTAATATAAATAATCGTTGTACCTAAAAATGGCCGCTGCTTGTATTTCTGTTTCTGCGCATGCGTTAGGCATAGTCACGGGACATGACGCAGTCACAGTTTGAGAGGGAAAGGGTGCGCATGCGTAATAGCCTAGAAAGGCCGCTCAAACATAACCATGTGGTGAAGCTCGTGCCTTTGCTCTTGTGTCGTTAAGTGTTGCACTAATATCTAATTGCATAGTATATTTTTATAATGATAAAACTGAATTATGAAATCATGACATGTAATACATTCATTTATTTTTATGTACTAATTTGTTTTCGCTTACTTTTCATGTATCCTCGTCGCTGAGGGGTGATGGGGCTGGGGAGTCCATCTTGGAGGGCAATACTGCGCAGGATCAGCCGTGGCGAGGTGGCATTGAAACCAAGCCAAAGAAGGTTGCTACCAGAGCCTGCATGGGAAGATGCACCTTCACCCAGCGAGAAAGTCTAACTTGTACAATATTTGAATACATTGTATTTCTTTCCATTGTATTCCCTGCGACTTCTCGTGGGAACCCCAATCTTGCTAGGCGGCACCTTAGAATGCAAAATAGGCCTTAGAATAGTCTGTTCTGATTGGTGTGTTAACCAAATCCTACCTTAGGACCAATCGAAATTGGGGATTCTGACACTTTGCAACATCTGGGGGGTGGTACACGGTCCCAAAACAGTATATCTACCCTAGGTTCACCTAGGGAATTGGTCCGACTTGTCTGAATAGCTGACCTGTCACGGACCCAACGCACTCAATAGGTGATTTGAAGATACAGAGCGCTGCGGAGCACTCTGTCCGAATTTGACCATAGACTAAGGTTTTACTAAACCTTAAAAGTGCTGGCGGAGCACTTTGCTGGGAGTTCGCTGACCCAATCGGGGTTCTGATCGATAGCTGCAGAGAGGGTGGAGCGCAGGCGTTGCTTCCAAACTGCGGGTGATGGTCGTGTCCTGGTGGTCCTGTCCTGATCCTAATCTGAGGGTTTCCTGTCCTGTCCTGGGTGTCCATTCTGCACCTGCTGTCCATTGAGGGGTATCCTTCCTTGAGGGTTTCCTGTCCTTAAACTGACCCGTGGCCAGGGTTGGTTTCCACACCAGTCTAGGTAAATATCGCTCTGAAGCTCTTAAACTGCACCTTTCTATTTTTCTGTCTTTGCTTCAATAAAGACATATCTTTGCATATGATAAGTTTTCCATGCTTTCCGCAAACCATTGCATCTCATAAAACTATTTGCATTTATTTGCATAGCGTGTTCCTATGTTACCCTACCTTTTAGAAATCATTTTCGCCATTGCAGTTTGCAACTTCCTGTTATGGTCTCTGTTTTTCACCCATAAATATTACTAAAGTAACTTTGAAATTTAGCTCAATAGTTTCCTTAGTTTGTTTCCCTGTTGCATTAGCATTTAAATGCAAATGATTGCCCTTATAGTTCTCTTATACAGCTATGTATTCTTTGCAATTTTGATATTAGACTGTCTCCTCGTAGTGGAGTGTATTTTCTAAAGATTTTAAATCTAAGATAAAGCTTTTAAAACTCTCAGTTGTCAGTGGTCATTTCATGAAAATTAAAAAATACAAATTAGCAAGGTTTTGTATTTTGCTGCCTTTCCTTTCACAGCTAGCTCCCTGACCCTTCGTGATCATAGGTACCCATAACGGTGGATGGTAAGTTGGGTACACTAGAAATAATCGAAAGGAACTCACAATTATTGGTAGTAGATTATGACGTCATCCGATCAATGTATATGGTGATTTGAAATATATGGGCCCGAAGCCGGAAGTGGCGAAATTATTGGTCGGGTGACCCGCGATCTCTAGCAGTAATTTTCTGGTAGCATCGAGGATGGTTAGGGAATAGTTAAAGGTTAGGTAGGACTAATTAGATTAGCTAAGTTGGATGCTGCTAGGTAGGAAACCTTATTTGCTGCTAACGAGAGTAGGCAATTTGGGTGATCTGATCACTCACTTGAAATGTTTACTTTGAAAAAATTATGAAATGTTTTAAACTTTTTTCCTTATTATTGTACTGATATATGTATTAACTCATTTGTTCGTAAGTGTTCTATGTATGTTGGGAATCCCCGGGGAATTGAATAGCGAGTGGTGAATAGAATCCACTTGCTCTGAGGTCATTTGCTCTAAGGAAGGTTGGTGCAGGTTAGGCAGAACTGGAAGCACTAACTAGGGTTTTTTTTCTGAATGTATGTTTGAATAAATGTTAGCAACGAGGTTCATTGGCAAAATTCCTATTGTGGCATAACTTAGTGAAGGTCACACCGGAAAAGTAGCAGGTTCATCGGAGCTTGAGTGATAGCAAAGGGGTACATTGGTGAAACTTTGGGCTCAGTATATATCCCGAAAAGAAGTGGATGAGTCAAAGAAATAGCGGGTTCCCTAATGCTTGAGTGAAGGGTAGGCAGAAGAGATCTACCCGTAGTGTATGAAAAGTAAATGGAAGTAGTTTACTTGCAGTGAAATTTTCTTTCCTGTCTAGACACTTGAGCACAGTGTCGAATGTGTATTCGTTGTAAAATAACCAAGCACTAAGCACTTTAGAAAGTAAGAAAGTTTCCGTTACCTTGTGAAGGAGGGAGTCAGTCGCGAAACTGTTCTGACGTCACTCCGTGCCGCGCTGGGATTGGTAGACGCAGCGGGTGTGTAGCGGAGCTGAAATTGTAAAGGAGGGGTGAGCGCCGGAGCGTGAGAACTGTCTCGCGAAAGGGCCGCGCACCCATTGGTCGAAAATATTTGAACTCGTGCATTCTATTGGCCGCACGAAAAATAAAAGACGCATTTGGATTGGGAGTGACTTGTAAACAAAGCCGCTTGCAGAAATCGTATGTGGCACACGTATACTCCGGAGACTAGACCCGATCCAAGATACCTAGGGTTTGGAAAAGATCAGTGGAAGACTAACAGATACGACATTATGTACGGAAATAAGAGAAAATTGTCCCTTGTAAATAAAGTAAAGAATTACTTCAAAAAAGACAAGCCGATTAAAACTAGAGAAGGTGTTGTCATTCCACCACCGAATACTCCCGCATCTTTCATGATGTTCGATAAAGGGTACAATACCTGTGTATGGTTGGAAAATTGGGCAGAATACACGAAAGATGACGGAGTATTGGCTTTTCCGTTAGAGGGTACCTTTAACAGCAGGATTCTATTTAATTTGAGAACCCGAATGAATGATTTGCATCCCAGACCTAGGTTAACACAGTATGAAGCGTTAGAGGAATGGGAGATTGAGGCTTTTGAGAGGGACAAGCCCCGGATGGATAAAGGGTTAACTAAGTTTTATCCAAAGTTGAAGCAGGAAGCCCGAGCCAAAAATATGAAACAGTGGAGACAGAATATGATTGTAGAAGGGCTGTTTCCAATGATGCCAGCATGTGGCCCTCCTACAGGGGAGAAAAAGACAGAAAAATGTAAACATTGGGGGCCCATTGGAGAGTCGGATGATGAATTGTTAGATGACATATTTACAAGAAGCCCACCTCCTTATAATGAAGACCGTAGACCTTCTAGTGAGGGGGAAATTTTCCGAAGACCTCCTCCCCCGGAGGAGGCCAGATCTGCCAGTGCAGGAGGGGGATGCTTCATACCTCCCTACCCCGAAAGTCTAGGTCCTGTAGAGAAGAGGGATATTTATCCAAAGATACCCGTTAGTGAGGAGGCAAGATACTCCCGTGAAAAAGACTTTTGCTCTCGACCTCCCTACGGAGGTGAAGCAAGACCCTCAGGTTCAGGAATGCCGTTCCTACACCCTCAGTATGAGGAGGAACCAAGATCCCTAGGCACAGGAAGTTTGTTCCCAAGACCTAATTATGGCGAAGGACCAAGTGAAACACATCCCACTGCCCCGAGTTATGCTCCCACTCTGACCCCGCAGGTGTTACATGACAAAACCTTAGAGAGAATATTGGAAGAAAAGGAGCGGGAGGTTCTAGCAAAACAGAGAGCTGAGATCATTCAGAAAATCTCCCAGTTAAATACCAGTCCTGAAGCCTTGACAATCCCAGTAACTATCGGACCGTTGGTTCCGTTGTATGGGGAACGTCAAGGGAGTCCGAAAACTCCAGTCATTACTCCCGTCATAGCACAACCCAGACCAGAGCCCTTAATTGAACAGACAAGTGAGGGCGAATCTGAAGTCTCACTATTGGATCTGCCCATTAGAAATACAGGGAGAAGGATGCAGAAAAGACATAATCCTTTCAACAAGAGGGAGATTCAAATGGAATCAACTTCGGGTACTAAAAGTGTCACGTTGGTGACTCCTGAGGAAATCGAAAGATGGAGTCAAGAATTAGAGAAACAAACTCCACAGACTAAACCTTTAGATCTCTACAAATTAAGAGTAGAAATAGAAGAATTAATGGCAGGGAATGTAGGATTAGACAGATTGAATACCTACTCTGAAGAAGAGCTGCTGTTTATTTGCAAAAGTCTTACCCGAAATGCCCGAGTACTTCATGAAAAATTGACAGACACGGCTGCTAGCATGGGAATAGATATTTCAAAATCGAAACCTTTGCAGAAACCCTACAGAGCAGACTTTTCAGACAAAGATTTAGAAAACCTGAATGTGTCCGGAAAGAAAGTACAGGTCAAAGAACTATTGACAGTATTGCAGAAATGGGGAGATGTAGAAAGATGGAAAGCCAGATGGGCTAGGAAAAAAGATGAGGCCAGGACTAAGCAGGCAACTCCAGAATTTGTTCTAAAGGAAGCTGACAAGCCAGAACAGTTATGCCCTATGCGCGAAGTGCCAGGTGGAAAATATGTACACGTTCCATGGTCCAGACAGGATATTGTGTCCTTTACTAATGACTTCCCAAAATTACGCGAGAAGCCCGTGGATTGGTACCGACAGGTAGAAAGGTTTGTAAAAGTACAGAAGTGCCTGTGGAAGGACCTGGATGGGTTCTTCGACATAGTGGTCCCTGTAGATCTGTGGACCGAGTGTAAAATCGCCATAGCTTGGCCCAGTGAGGAATACCCGAGAGATTCTAAAACAGGAGAACCCTCTAAAGAAGTGATGAGAAAATATGAACAGGTAATTCAGCATCTGAAGCTAAAAGTGCCCGCAAAGGAAACTGATTGGACTAAGATAGATAGAACAACGCAGGAGAGGGACGAGACTGTGCACTCCTTTTATGAAAGGCTGTTGCAGGTATTTAAGACATACAGTGGTATAGATAACATCGAGATGAAGGGCATGACCCACTTCATTTACAGGTTTGTAAACGGTTTAAGACCCGAAATTTGTCAGTGGATAAAAGATAACAAAATTTGTTGGCAATCCAAAAAGATGGATGAGGTCTTACGGTACGCAAAGTACTGTGAGGATGATCTGGCAGAGAAGAAAAAGGCTCTCAAGGAAAAGGTGATGTGGGCCCAAGTAAAGCTCGCAGAACAGCAGGAGAAGCAACTGAGTAAGTTAAACAAAAATACTCAGAACCAAGGCCCTGGGGGCGGGGGTGGAGGAAAACCCCGAGCTAAAATGAGCAGAGAGGAAGCCAAAAAGAAATTTCCCTGCCACCAGTGCGGAGAAATTGGACACTGGAGAGAGGAGTGTCCATATTTACAGTCTGATAATGCTCAAACACCTGATTTAATTCCACAGACGCAGAATGAAAAACAAAGAAAGACCCAGCAGCAGGTAAAAACGATTCAAGTGCCCCGAGCGCCAAAACCTATTTTTAAAGGGAGATCACCGCAGGGTGACGATGTGGAGATCTGGGGAGGTAATGAGAATAGAAATACAGCAACTTCGCAGTATTTGTTAGACGACACTTTCTTCTGTGACGACCAGTACTGACGGGGCCTGAGAGGGGAGGACGAGGAGTGCGTACTTGGCGCCTCCTTGCCGGTAGACCAGTCGGGACCATACATTGAAGGAAAGGTTGATGGAAATGATGTCACCTTTCTGTTGGACACTGGTGCTACCCGTTCTACTGTGAGAACAGTGGACGTTCCAAACCTACCCCTCTCGGGAGAAGCAATCCAAGTAGTAGGAGTATCTAATCAACTGATTAGTACACCTGTTACCGAGCCTATGGAGATCTCAATTGGAAACTTTAAAGAAATGCACAGATTTTTCGTCTGTGATACTAGTCCGGTAAACTTACTGGGACGAGATTTGCTGTGTAAAATGAACTGCACCATATTTTGCACACCAAAAGGCGTCGAAATTCAAACCCCAGATGAAGATGGCATCTACAAGTTAATGTTAGTTAGACCTGACTCAGAAATCAAACAAATGACTATACAGGACTTACCGGAAGAACTCCAACAGACAGCGAAACAAGAAGTGTGGGACTTTACAGGAAAAGATGTAGGATTAATGAAAAACGTAGACCCCATAAAAATAGCCATGAAAGAAAATGCAGTGTACCCCAATACCAAACCTTACAGAATGAGTGCAGAAGTAAGAGCAGGAGTTGCCATTGAAATACAGAAATTGCTAGAAGCAAACATAATACAGGAAGTGATGAGTAGCCCGTGTAACTCACCCATTATGGGCATCAAAAAGCCTAATGGCAAGTACAGAGTAGTGCAGGACCTGAGAAAGGTAAACAAAATAGCGGTCCCGTGCTGCCCTATTGTCCCGAACCCAGCAGTGATTCTGTATCAGATCCCCTGGGATGCTGAATGGTTCACTGTGATAGACCTATGTCATGCATTCTTTTCGATTCCATTGCATCCAGATAGCAAATTTCTTTTCTCATTTGCTTTCAACAGTCACGTGTATGTCTGGAATAGGGTCCCCCAGGGGTACACAGAAAGCCCTCTATCTTTAATCAGATCTTGAAAAAATGCCTTGAATCTTTAGTCTTACCTGGAAAATCTGTTTTGGTGCAATATATCGACGACCTCTTGGTAGCGTCCAAAAGTCATAGGGACTGTGTGGATGACACCATTGCCCTACTGAATCACCTGAGTGAAAAGGGACAGAAAGTGGCCCCTGAGAAATTGCAGTTCTGTTCAAAATCAGTAAAATATCTGGGGCACCAGATAGAGAAAGGCATCAGAAAAGTCACCTCAGAGAGAGTCAGAATAATTCAAAATATGCAGTTACCCCGTACTCAGAAAGAAATAAGAATGTTCCTGGGAGTTGTAGGTTACTGCAGGCAATGGATTGTGGGATTCGCAGTCCTTGCGAAACCTTTGATTCAAATGACAAAGAAAGGAGCAAAGGACCCAGTGGAATGGAATGACGAGAGCTTGACAGCTTTCACAAAGTTGCGAAATTGTCTGTGTACAGCCCCTGCTCTAGGGATGCCTGACTACTCCAAGGAGTTTGGCTTATTCTGTGACACTCGTGACAATTGTGCATTGTCAGTCCTGACTCAAGAGCATGGATTGACCAGAAGGCCTGTGGCATATTTCTCTGCCACTTTGGATCCAGTGGCTGCTGGATTACCTGGATGTCTGAAAGCAGTAGCTGCGACTTGCACCAGTTTAGAGCAAAGTGAGTCCATTATCATGGGACATCCCGTAACTGTGTATGTTCCACATGCAGTTGTGATCCTATTGACTCGCACAAAAACTCAGTATCTCACCCCTAGTCGGCTGACTAAATATGAGAGGATTCTCATGGGTGCTGCGAATATAGTCATCACCCGATGTAATATTTTAAACCCCGCTACTCTACTCCCTGACTCAATGATAATGGAAGATAAGGGAGATAATGAGCATGACTGCATTGATCTGACTGAGTTCAGTACTAAACCTCGCCCAGATATTAAAGAAATTCCTTTGCCTGTACATGATGAGGAATGGTTCGTGGATGGTTCATGCATGAGGCATGAACTTGGAGGCCTAAGTGCTGCATATGCTGTGGTCACGTTAAACAAAATTGAAGAAGCATCTTATTTATTTGGAATAAAGTCTGCACAAGTAGCCGAATTGATTGCTCTGATAAGAGCTTGCAAATTGGGAAAAGACAAAAGAATAACAGTATATACTGATAGTCAGTACTGTTATGGGGTTGTGCATGACTTTGGCCAGTTATGGCTCCAAAGAGAATTCCTGACTTCATCAGGTACCCCCATTCGAAATGGAAAAGTTGTTCAAGACCTTTTAGAAGCAATCCAGTTACCAAAAGAATTGGCAGTGGTCAAATGTATTGCTCATAAGAAGGGCCTTGACCCTGTATCTTTGGGAAATGACTTTGCTGATCGGGTGGCAAAACAATGCGCTATGGATCACATGACAATAAATCCCAGACGGGGGGGACTGGAAACAGCTGCCAACTTAGAATGTTTGAAGAAGTGCCTACATGGGATGAAGTGAGAGAATGGCAGCATGTGACGCCCTGGGAGGAGAAAGAGAAGTGGAAAGAACAAGGTTGTAGACCAAGACGTGAGGATGGTGTCATTGTGGGCCCAAATGGCATGCCTGTGTTACCCAGACACCTGCTTGCCCCAATGGCCAGATTGATACATGAGGGATCACACATTGGTAGGGACGCCATGGTTCTGGTGTTTCAACAGACTTGGTACAAAAAGAAGTTCAGGAAGGTAGCAGAGTCCCTTTGTCAGAGGTGCTTGACATGTCAGCAGTTCAACGCTGGCAAGAGAACAGTAGTTGAACTGATGAAAATTGGGAGATCAGGGGGTCCCTTTGTGAGAATACAAATTGATTTCATTACCATGCCTCGATGTGAGGGGAAAAGATATGTCCTTGTCATTGTCTGCCTATTTTCAAAATGGGTGGAAGCTTACCCTGCCACACATTGCGACGCCATAACAGTAGCCAAGTTATTACTGAAGGAATTGATACCTAGGTTCGGGGTTCCAGTCTTTATTGACTCAGATAGAGGCGGACATTTTCAGAATGAAATCTTGGCTCAACTCTGCAAAGCATTTGGGATCACACAAAAGCTGCACTGTGCGTATCATCCAGAGGCTTCTGGAGTGGTAGAACAAATAAATGGCACCATAAAGAATAGATTGGCAAAAATATGTGATTCTACTGGCATGAACTGGATAACTGCCTTGCCTCTTGTTCTGATGGGACTCAGAAGCATTCCAGATCGGAGAACAGGCCTGAGCCCCCATGAGATCTTGATGGGAAGAGTGATGAGACAAGCATGGGTACCAGGATACAAACTGTTAAGTATTTCTGATGATTTGGTACTTGAATACTGCAAGCAACTGGGTGACCAAGTGCGTTCTATCTCTCGCCAGATTGGGACAGATGCCGTCGCCAACCCGACAACCCCAGTTCACAAATTGGTTCCTGGTGACTGGGTTAAGATAAAGAAACACACTCGTTCGAGTTGCCTTGAACCAAGGTGGGGAAAAAAGCGCCAAGTAATCCTGGTAACCACGACAGCTGTGAAGTGCGCAGGCGTTCCCAAGTGGATCCATGCCAGCCATACCCAGAAGGTGATACCTGACGAGGAGCCTGGAGATGAAGGTTGTCCAGCTGAGGGGTCTGCAGACGTTGGTCCTGAAGTAGCTGACGACAGATGGCTGAGCACCAGCCCAGCTGAGGGTCCCACAGGCGTTGGCCCAGAGGTAACTGATGACGTATGGCCGAGCACCAGTACTGCTGAGAATCCCACAGACGTTGGTCCGGAAGTAGCTGATGACGAGCAACCGAGAACCAGCCCAGACGATTGGATACCCATAATCAATCTCCCTGGAGAACAAGAGAGCGAATAAGAGAAGACAGAGAGTGGAATAGAGAGGACAAGCAAGGCACAGGCAAAGACCCAGATCATTGAGATTCACATCAAGTCTGAGGACGAAGAAGAAGGTCAGACAGGGACAGATCAGGTGATTGACACACCTCCACTAACTCCTGAAATCGAAAAGGGAGAGACTAGAAATAGCGTAAAAGTTCAAGCAGAAGAAAATCAAGGGATCGAAGTGCTTGAACAGGATCAGTTAGAATTAGAAGAACGTGTTCAGGACGCAGAAACAGAGACATTCAAAAGCAAAAACCAAATTTCACCTGAACCAGGCCAGCTTAGTAACCAGGCAGAAGAAATAGATACAAGACCTGGGACTAGTCGGACAGGAAGGGAAGAAACAGAAACCGAAGCGCAACAGACAAGTGAAAATAAAAGAGCATTAGAAGAAAGCCAAATCTCAGTGCCCGCTAAAAGACTAAAGAAAAAGAAACACATTGAGCCAAGGTATGTTAAGAGACTGAAATTAAGACTAAAAACAGTCCAGGAGAAACTTGCAGATATAAGAAGAAGTCCCCGTATTGCAGAATTACCGGAAGATAGCTCCAAAAGAAGGAGTAAAAGAATAAAAAGACTGAACGAAAAATACCAGGATCCGGAGTGGACCTACTTAATCTTGGAAAATTTTGAGGAACTTGATATAACTGACGAAAGCGACGAAGATCAGGTTACTGATTTGTCTACCGAAGAAGAAGAGCTCACCTGAAATTGCACAGAGTAAGCTACCTGTGTAAAGTTACAAAGAGGGGTTGGAAAAAACCTTCGTCTGAGCAAAAATGTCTGAGTCAAGAACGAATGGAAGGCCTAGTCGCAGTTGTTGCAAAACATGCTGCAAAGTATGTATATGTAGTATAGTTATAGTTATATTAGTTTGGATAGGACTAACAGTTTTCATTCCCTTTATGGTTAGTAAAAATACTAATATTGATACTACACAGATTACTGACACTGAAGAACTGACAACACGTAGTGTAGAAAGACGTGGGGAAGCACTCAGACAAAGAAAACGAGACTTAGAAGCATCAGATGAGGAAGGACTACATTACCACGGAGTTAAGAACCAGACACACTTAAATGTTTTCGCAAACTTGTTAGTACACTATGTAGAGACTATGGAGATAGAAGATTGCTATGTCTGCATGAAGCTACCTACTTCTGTAGCTGAAGGCGTGACATACCATCACTTACCCCTGACATATGGAATTTCCTGTAGTGTTTTAGCAAGCTTATTTTACAAAAGAGGACCGTTACAGTATTATTACTCTAACAATGACGTGATTTTTTCTGAACTTCCCATACGTGGAAATCTGAATCCTGTACATACCAAAAGTGACGTTACACGTTATATGGGAGAATACTTTCTGACTATAGGTACTATAGACTTAAATGAAGCACACAGAGACAACTTGACCTGTTCATTACATGAACAAGAAAAGGTATTTTTAAACATGGCAGAGAAAAGAAGGGAGAGTTTCCAAAGAAAGGCAAATGACAAAAGGCAGAAAACCCCTAAATGGGCTGAGAACATGAAAAGCACCTCAACTGGCGGGGCGGGACCTGCTCTGTTGCTGGATTTCGAAAAGAAAGGGAAACTCTGTCTTCACCACGAGAAGACTGATTATTATAATAACATTTTCATTGGTTCCAGTCAATGTGAGCACAATTACAAGGTAATTGGAGGTTGGGATTTCAAAAATGGGTCAGAGCCTGTGTTTCCTGGAATTTATTATATATGTGGAGACAAGGCTTATTTCAAATTGCCGGATCACTGGTATGGAAGCTGCTACTTTGGCATTGTCTTCCCGAAAATATACCATGTGAATGAAATTACTGTAAGCAATGAAAACACTAATGGCTTAGTGCGTAGTAAAAGAGAAAGTGTAGGTGAAATAATGGGTAGTATTTTTAGTGCACTGATACCTGGAGTGGGAGTGGTTCTGAACACTCACAGAATTTGCAAATTGTCCACAATAGTGGATGTGCTGTCTACTGACACAGCTCATGGATTTCTGCTGGTCAATACTGAAATGGTTGCGATCAGAGCAATGGTTTTGCAGGACAGACTTGCTCTTGACACCTTATTAGCAAAAGAGGGCGGAGTCTGCCGGATGTTGAAGGCGCAACATTGTTGCACTTACATTCCGGACAAAAGCGTGCAGCTCAAAAGATATGTGAAAAACATTACTAATTTGGAAAGGGAACTCAAACCACTCGAGGTTGACAGTGCCTGGAAGAGACTAGTTGATGGTCTCTCAAATGTAGGTCACTGGTTTGCTAACTTAGGTAGAAGCTTATTGTTCAAGGTACTGATGCCAATAGGAATTATAGGTCTTATCCTATTTCTTATATTCGTCTGCTGCAAATGCCGAAAACATACTAAGAAGTATCAGGTGAATGCAAGAGGAGTGAAACGGAATGCGGATGAGCTTGAATTGGAGGAAAGAAATAATCAGATTTACAATAAGGGTGAAAAATTCTCACCCTTCCAAAAATGAGAAAGAGAATTTGAATCGCCTGTTGGAGGAAATAGAGTTGTACAAAGTGTGAAAGAAAGTTGGCATCTGATTCCGAGATTTTGTGATGATAGTAAATATCATCAAAGAGGGGATTGATAGAGCAAGATTTCGCATCGCGACTTGCTCGATTCATGAACCTCGAACCTGTCATAACATCATAACAAATGTACGTTTTACTAATATCTTTATTTTGAAAATACGTGTGTGGTAGCGAAGCTTGCCTATGTGTTTTACTAATATAAATAATCGTTGTACCTAAAAATGGCCGCTGCTTGTATTTCTGTTTCTGCGCATGCGTTAGGCATAGTCACGGGACATGACGCAGTCACAGTTTGAGAGGGAAAGGGTGCGCATGCGTAATAGCCTAGAAAGGCCGCTCAAACATAACCATGTGGTGAAGCTCGTGCCTTTGCTCTCGTGTCGTTAAGTGTTGCACTAATATCTAATTGCATAGTATATTTTTATAATGATAAAACTGAATTATGAAATCATGACATGTAATACATTCATTTATTTTTATGTACTAATTTGTTTTCGCTTACTTTTCAAGTATCCTCGTCGCTGAGGGGTGATGGGGCTGGGGAGTCCATCTTGGAGGGCAATACTGCGCAGGATCAGCCGTGGCGAGGTGGCATTGAAACCAAGCCAAAGAAGGTTGCTACCAGAGCCTGCATGGGAAGATGCACCTTCACCCAGCGAGAAAGTCTAACTTGTACCATATTTGAATACATTGTATTTCTTTCCATTGTATTCCCTGCGACTTCTCGTGGGAACCCCAATCTTGCTAGGCGGCACCTTAGAATGCAAAATAGGCCTTAGAATAGTCTGTTCTGATTGGTGTGTTAACCAAATCCTACCTTAGGACCAATCGGAATTGGGGATTCTGACACTTTGCAACATCTGGGGGGTGGTACACGGTCCCAAAACAGTATATCTACCCTGGGTTCACCTAGGGAATTGGTCCGACTTGTCTGAATAGCTGACCTGTCACTGACCCAACGCACTCAATAGGTGATTTGAAGATACAGAGCGCTGCGGAGCACTCTGTCCGAATTTGACCATAGACTAAGGTTTTACTAAACCTTAAAAGTGCTGGCGGAGCACTTTGCTGGGAGTTCGCTGACCCAATCGGGGTTCTGATCGATAGCTGCAGAGAGGGTGGAGCGCAGGCGTTGCTTCGAAACTGCGGGTGCTGGTCGTGTCCTGGTGGTCCTGTCCTGATCCTAATCTGAGGGTTTCCTGTCCTGTCCTGGGTGTCCATTCTGCACCTGCTGTCCATTGAGGGGTATCCTTCCTTGAGGGTTTCCTGTCCTTAAACTGACCCGTGGCCAGGGTGGGTTTCCACACCAGTCTAGGTAAATATCGCTCTGAAGCTCTTAAACTGCACCTTTCTATTTTTCTGTCTTTGCTTCAATAAAGACATATCTTTGCATATGATAAGTTTTCCATGCTTTCCGCAAACCATTGCATCTCATAAAACTATTTGCATTTATTTGCATAGCGTGTTCCTATGTTACCCTACCTTTTAGAAACCATTTTCGCCATTGCAGTTTGCAACTTCCTGTTATGGTCTCTGTTTTTCACCCATAAATATTACTAAAGTAACTTTGAAATTTAGCTCAATAGTTTCCTTAGTTTGTTTCCCTGTTGCATTAGCATTTAAACGCAAATGATTGCCCTTATAGTTCTCTTATACAGCTATGTATTCTTTGCAATTTTGATATTAGACTGTCTCCTCGTAGTGGAGTGTATTTTCCAAAGATTTTAAATCTAAGATAAAGCTTTTAAAACTCTCAGTTGTCAGTGGTCATTTCACGAAAATTAAAAAATACAAATTAGCAAGGTTTTGTATTTTGCTGCCTTTCCTTTCACAGGTAGCTCCCTGACCCATCGTGATCATAGGTACCCATAACGGTGGATGGTAAGTTGGGTACACTAGAAATAATCGAAAGGAACTCACAATTATTGGTAGTAGATTGTGACGTCATCCGATCAATGTATATGGTGATTTGAAATATATGGGCCCGAAGCCGGAAGTGGCGAAATTATTGGTCGGGTGACCCGCGATCTCTAGCAAAATAACCTCTTTGGGACCAGAGCTGTTCATAATCATGCACAACTCCATAACCGTATTTTCTGTCAGCAACATCAGCAACTGTGCAGACACAATATGCTGCTCTCATAAAGCCTTCCTCTGTTCTTAGACAAGAGCCATCAGTGAAGTAGACATAACCTGACTCTGGCAGAGGAATTTCTTTAACGTCCTGTCTGGGCTTTTTATGAAATTCTAATACATCCTGACATTCATCATCATTTGTCAAGTTTGTTTTATTCTGTTGATCAATTTCATCTATTGACTCCTCAGGCTGTGTCAAATCAATCAGATCAATATCAGACTTCTCACTAGCTAGAACTGGAGTCATCACTCTTTCTTGCTGAGTTGGAATCATCACTGACTCATTTTCAGGTACATTAGAATAAAGTTTTTCAGCAAAATTTTGAATTTCAGATTTTAATGGGACCGTTAAAGCTGTGGAACTAATTTCATCTTTTCCAAGCACAGGGATTGTCACTGCTTCCATATATTTCATTGACTGTTTTAAATCATTTGTAGAATTTACATGATCACGAATATTAATTCCAGAAGTACTAGGCATTTCATCACGTTTTTCTGTCGCATCACGTTGAGAAGAAGTTTGGGCCGGGACTTTATTAATTTGAACTGGAACTCTTGGCGTTATTTTAATTTGTTCTATGGATCTGCTTGAATTTTTGTTCTGATCGTTTTTTACAACATCATTTCTACACCAATCAATACATTTTTTCTTGATAGGTTTATTATTTACATTCGCTGATTTGGGAATTATTAATTTGCTCTCATAGGTAGCAACAACATTTTTCATTCTCTGGTACCAAGAAATCATTTTCTTTTTCTTTAGAAAACTGTTATCCATGTTTTTAAATACTTACCTTATTAATATTGACTACAACAAATAAATTATTTACTTATTTATTAATACGCAAAATTCACTAATTAGTCAACAAAGCCAAGCAATTTTCAGACCCTACTTTTTCTTTTTCCTAAGTTCTCACTTTTAATTTGGGCAGTAGAAAAATAAACCAACTAAAAACACTAATGGAAGTAATCTAATCAATAAATCAAAATTAAGGACAGAACTGGGTATTTTTTAAAATAATTCTATTGCGTGCGCTACCACCTTAAACACAGATAACCTCCCAATACACTCTCTCTAATTTAGTAATCGATAGCTCCTACTCTACTGTAAATAAATTATATGCACGCTTGTGGGATACAATAATCACACCAGTAATACAGCAACTAACAAAATACTAGGTCATGTTTATTTATTTAATTATGCTGCATCATTCTCCATTTTCCCCTTTTTCAACCAGCTTTTAAACCAATAATTTAATTTTTGACTTAGAAATCACAAATCACTAATTTTATTTATGATAAAATGCTTGTTGACTACCATAACACACATCAACCCAATGCTGTGGTCCCTATTCTAATAGAAGCTATTGTTATTGCCACTATTGTTACTGCTGTGGCTGTATTTGCAGTTGCAGCACGTGAGTTTGCTAATACTGCACTACTAACAGTTAATATTACAGCATGTCTGCTGTGGTGACTGCTATTTAACAGCTAGTCCCACCGCCCCAATATCGAGATTAGTTTTAAAACAAAGCTCCAGGCACTAGCGCTAGTAAAATCAAAGCCTAAACAGTTTCTAAAAGAAACTCTGGGCACTAGCGCTAAGGAAATAATGAGTATTAGTCAATTTCAGCACAATAAATGCTTGGGCCAATCAGCGCGGCTGCTACAACGCTTAGCCAATCATAGCGTTTCGCATCAGCCAATCACAGTGCCGCTTTTGCGACACCCAGCCAACCACAGCGTAGCTTTTACTGTGACGTGTCCTGCTGTTGTAGTCTCTCTCCCCTTGCGCTCAGCCCCTCGTTAAGAAGTGGAATTTTAATACATCGCGCAATCGCTTTTATTTTCTTTTATTTTATATATGCAATTTTATATAGCGTGCACTCGCTCGCCCGCATCAGCCACAGCACGCCTCTCCCCTGAAAACAACAATGCGACTACAACAAGGGAAATCAAAGCGGAGACCTATCTCTTCATTATCGGAGAACACTTGCTAAATTTACAGGCAGTAGTGATGCGCATCAGCCAACCCGAGTGCCACCACCCTAAACACAGAAACGCCGCTAACAAATCACAACGCAGCTCTGCTCTGATGCTGCGATACTTCAACCAATCAGGGCGCGGCTCTGCTTTGACTCTGTGACACCCCGACCAATGAGAGCGCGGCGGCTGTGACGTAGACAGCCGCTGCAGCTGGCAGCTCTCCCCTTACGCTCCAAGCAGCCCCCCTCCTTTACAAAATGCTCGCCACACGCATAAGCCTTTACACGCTTCTTCTTTTTTTTTTTTTTGTAAAAGTTTTATTTTATTTTAAGTTGCACAGGAAAATAAACAGAGGGCTGCGGGGGAACCGCACATAACTCAAAGTCATGGTAAAATCTTTGTACGCACAGCAACAGTGACTCAAGCCATTCCATATGCATATCCAGCCCAGGCGCGAGACCACATAGCAATTAGGACCATTGTACACAGTGTTCTAACAGTTTGTCATTAGGTCAGTCCAGCTGAGACACCCAGCGCCGCACTGCG
The DNA here is from genome assembly GCF_964261635.1 of Lissotriton helveticus. NCBI lineage: Eukaryota > Metazoa > Chordata > Amphibia > Caudata > Salamandridae > Lissotriton > Lissotriton helveticus. The sequence goes on along the minus strand of NC_136057.1, from coordinate 1,104,745,428 downwards.
CCGGGCCCTAGCCCTCCAGGAACCATACAAGCGGTGCAGATAAGCAGTTCGTGGATCCTCCACAGCCCAAAGACAGAAACAACCAACATCCCCACCCCACCCCCTCCCTCCCCCCAGTGGTGACGCCATTCACTCAACACTCAATCATACCTACATTACACTTGAAAGAGGTGCATCGACCTCAAAGAGGCCGGACAGACGGCCGAGGGCAACCCCTTAGACAGAAACGTAACCAGAGGACCCCACTGATACCGGAAATTCTTATACTGGCCCAGGAAGATGTCCGCCACTCTCTCCAGACTGAGCAACCTCCACAGCCGCGCGTGCCACAAGGAGACCGCCGGGGCCTCCTTCTTCTTCCAGGCCGCAGCCAGTGTGAGCTTCGCTGCACCGAGGCACAGCCACATAATCTTTTTATCCGCCCTGGTCTGATAGATGAGGCCAGGGTCCCGCAGCCCAAGCAGGACACAGGCCATAGAGTCATCAATGGGATAAGGCAATATGTCCTTCATGTGGGAGAGGATTTCCTCCCAGTACGGACGGATCACCGGGCAGTCCCACCAGATATGGCGGAAGTCCCCCAAAAGCCCGCAACCCCTCCAGCACTTATCCGAGGTCCTCGGGAAAATGCGGTGAAGCCTAGTCGGGCACATATACCACTGCATGACCGTTTTGAGATGGGCTTCCCTCAGGTGCAAGGAATGGTTAAAGGACGACAAGTCGCGCCACAGCGCCGACCATTCCGCGTCTGAGACATCTCGCCCCAGCATTTCCTCCCATTGCCCCATATAACGAGGTCGAGGAGCTATAGCCGATTGAAGCAGCAGTTGGTAAAGGAAGGAAATGGCCCCCTTCATGGCAGACGTCCGCAAAATAAAGGCTTCGAACGGCGTCGGTGGTCTCGTAGCCGCCTCCACCACTCCAGGCGACGTAGCCCAGTGAAGCAGCTGCACATGCCGGAATTGCTCAGTCTGGGCAACCCCATAATCCCCCATGCAGTTAGCGAAAGTGAGGGTGTCCGGGCCGTGGAACAAATGGGTCAACGCCCGACACCCCCCCTCCCTCCACACCGCAAACGGCCCCTCATGTAGCGCCGGCGGGAAAGCCGGGTTGAAATGCAAGGGCGTGAACGGCGAAGGGAACGTGGTCCAACGGTCATCTCCCGCCAGTGAGTCCCACACCTTCAACACCGTGCCGGTGGGAGTGCTGATATATGCATTGAGGGGGCGGTCCTTCTTCGGTTTCCAGGCCAGGTCCCAGATTGACCTGCCGGCAACGCATCGGTCCATATGGAGCCAGTGTTTCTCGGAGGTCTGTTGCGACCATTCTACCAAAACTCTTAGTTGCGCTGCTTTGTAATACAACTGCAGGTCCGGGAGCCCAACCCCACCCTCCGATCTCGGCCGACGGAGAACCGCATAGGAGACCCGTGCCTGACCCCCCTGCCACACAAAACGCAATAAAGAAGTCTTGAGGCGCCGAAAGAAATCGCTGCCCACGGGGATAGGCAAGGCTTGGAACAAATATAAGAATTTGGGGAGGAGGACCATCTTCACGGCATGGATTCTGCCCAGCCACGACAGAAACTTCGGCTTCCACCTATCCAATTCCGCCTGGGATTTCGCCAGCAAGGATGGGAAATTAGCCTGGAACAGCCCGCCCACCGTCGGAGTCAGGTGGACCCCCAGGTAGACAATCGAACCCGTGGCCCAGGACAACGGAGTCAGCGGCAGCACCCTGTCCCTCTCGACCTGCGACAGGGTAAGATTCAGGATGTGCGACTTGCTATAGTTGACCTTAAAGCCCGCCACTCCCTCAAACTCCAACAGGGCCTCCCGGACGCAAGGAAGCGAGCTCTCCGGATCAGTAACGGAGAGTAAGACATCGTCCGCGAAGAGCGAAATCTTATGCTGTTCCCCCGCGAATGGTAAACCTCGGATCCCCTCATGCTCCCGCACCGCCACCGCCAGCGGCTCAATGCTCAGCGCGAATAGCAGGGGGGACAGAGGGCAACCCTGCCTGGTGCCGCGAGTGTGAGCAAAAAATGCCGACACATGACCATTCACCGCAACCCGGGACCGGGGGCAGCAGTAGTTGGCCCTCACCATAGTGATGAAGGTCTCCGAAAAACCAAAGGCAGTCATGGTATTGAAAAGGAACCCCCAATCCACCCGATCGAAGGCCTTCTCGGCGTCCAGGCCCACTAGAACCGCCGGTATACGAAACCGTTCCGCTTTTTCAATAAGATGTACCACCCGACGCGTGTTATCATGCGTCTGGCGCCCCTTGATGAAGCCAGACTGATCCGGATGGATCAGCGCCGGCATAAGGTCTTGGAGCCTACGCGCCAGGATCGCCGAGTATAGTTTGGCGTCCAGATTAAGAAGCGCTATCGGGCGAAAGGAGGCGCAGTGTGCCGGATCCTTCCCCGGCTTTGGCAACACCGTAATCATCGCCTCTGCCAGGGAGCCAGTGGAGGAACCAGAGGAGGCCACAACATTAAAAAGGGCGACCAAGAAATCACAAAGCTCGGAGGCGTAAGATTTATAAAACACAGCCGTGTAACCGTCCGGGCCAGGCGCCTTGTGAAGCTTCAAGTTCGTAATAGCCGCTAGCACCTCCTCCCTGGTAATCGGTGCCCCTAAGAGCTCATTCCATTCCTTAGACACCTGCGGAAGGGTTAGACGCCCCAGGTATGCCTTCTGGGCAGCCGTTCCTAGTTGTTCCCCCCTGTATAGGTCCGAGTAAAAGCGACCGAAGAGGGCCGCCTTCGTCTCGTCCCGATGCAGCAGTTGTCCAGCAGAGTCGCGAATCCCTCCAATGTACTCACGTTCCCGCCTGTCACGACACGCTTCTTCTTTTAAACAACAGCGCGATTATAGCGAGGGAAACTAAAGCGAGGGCTTAATTTTATGTTCAAGTATATTCCTGCTATGTATTGGGGATCAGACCATACAGACAGTCGATCCACTATGATATACTCTTTAATATGTAATTAACTTGTATTCACTTACTAAATTTTTATAAAATTTTGGCAGGCAGTGGCACGCATTATTCAATTGGAACGTAATCACTCTAAACACAGAAAACGCTGTCAGCCAATCACAGCGTAGCTTTTCTTATGACACTACGGTCACCTTAGCCAATCGGAGCGCGGCTCTATTTATGACGCGCCGCGAGCTTTAACCAATCAGAGCGCGGCGGCTCACACACACACAGCCGCTGCGGCTTCCAGCTCTCTCTCAGCGCTTCTACTCTGTAGACAGCCCCTCCCTTACAAGATGTGTTGACAATAATATTCGACGGCCGTTATCACACTTTAGTTGTGACAAACACTGTTAAAGCGAAGGAAGCAACCAAATCGGGCACACTTTTAAAATAAAAATAATTTATTTAGCTGTGATACACGCATTATTTATTTGCGTGATTGTTTTTAAATATGAAAATTTAAAACGGGGACATTTAAATTTGTAAACAATTTGGATGACTGTGGTGGCGCACATCAACTAATCATTGCACGACCACTCTAAATCAATATAATACTCTCAACAAATCACAGCACTGCTTTGTTGTGAGGCTTTAGGCGTCTTAACCAATCTGAGCGCACCTTTACGATGACGCTCCAGACTCCTCAGCCAATCAGAGCGCGGCGGCTCTGACGCATACAGCTGCTGTAGCTCCAGGCTCTCCCCACACGCTCTCGCTCTCTAAAACAGCCCCTCCCTTCAGAATTCACTCGGAAGACTTTTCATAATGTTTTAAACTTCGGAGAACAATTTATTGTTATATTTAAAGCGGGGAATGTTTTTAAAATTAACGCGGATCGCTTTTTTACTATTTAAATATCGTAAATTACTTTAAAATATGTTTAACAACGTGGAGTAACTTAATTATAACCTTATTAACACCGAACATTCCTAAATGCTCCTAAATGCATTAAAATAGCACAGATCACCTTTTTGTACATTTCAACTACGCTGAACACTTTTTATACATTTTTAAATCGTGCAGAACATCTTACAATGCATTTAAACAATGCAGACTTTACCTAAAGGCTTTAAAAACGTTTTATAATTACTTTTGAAACAATTTAATAACTACATAAAACAAAACCATTTGTCTGCTTCTCTAAATAGGACAGTTTTACAGTCATGCAAGAAATTCTTTGCGTGGAATAGACAACGCTATTCTCACAGAATAATCTCAATTGCCAATAGAGCAATTTCTTACCCTACCCTTCTAACAGGTAATAATCAAAATTGTTTCAGTTGATTGCAGGTATATTTAGCAATTCAAATTTAACTCAATTGACATTACAGAGCATTCACACACTTTTGAACAGGAAAACCCTAAAACATACATACATGAAAACCTCGGTATGGACTCTAACCAACCGTAGTAATCCAGAATCGCCAGTAAGAAAACAACGTTTATTTTCTTCTTCAGGACTCTAACCTTAGGAGAGAAAACAACGCTTATTTTTCTTCCTTAGGACTCTAACCTTGGAAGAGAAATTTTTCCTCCTTAGGACTCTAACCCTGGAAGGAAAAATTAACACTTACCCTTCACTCAAGTTTAGATATATTCTATTACTCTTTTCACAGAGAGTTTTAAAACAGGCTCATTGTCCCTATACTCAATGCTCAAATTTCTTAGACAATCCTCACTATCATACATACAATTTAACACACCTAGAACCCTAAACTTGTGTTGCACGACCACAACACGATGATATGCGATGATATCACCTTTTGAAGCAGAACAAATGAACCTGTGTAACCTGATAACAGCGTCCTGATCACAGCGTTACACTACTCCTTGCCATGGCTAACCTGGGAATTTTCACACTGCTGGAAAAAACCCTCTCAACAACATTAAACAATCTGACAACATCACTAACTCAACATATGTTAAACATTAATCTTATGAATATACAAACATATATGTGTCATGCATGTAACATGTATGTCAAAAACAACATATAACCGTCCGATTGCTACCAGAAAATTGATCCAGCGCTCTCACAAAAATTATGTATAAATGACTCTACCTACCACCACTAAATTTACCATACAACACTAGGCCCATATCAACAACAGAGCGACTGAATCATGAGGCGATAAGATCTATATATGTTGTTTTAAACTACCCACAATAAACAAGACCAGCTTGTCATTTAGAAAGTTTATTTAAACATATCTAGAAAAACTCAGATTTTGGAATTTTATTATCAAGCATTTGAAAATGTCATAAAGAGATTTATTCAGCATTTAATAAAGAGAGCATAAATCAAGAAATATTATTCATTAGCAGAAATAAGTAAAAATATGCATTTCCAAACCCTAACTATTTCTCTGTCTCTACCCTCATCACCTAGAAATAAAGTAATTAATAAAAAGCTCCTTTCCTTACATATGTTGTCCATCAGCATAACACGTCCCTCAGGAATCTCGAGCGCAAGCCAAATGTCTGTTGTTTGAGCTGATTCTTATACCCTAAAACTATGCTGAGCTAACTATTTTCACATTCCAAAAGACGAATTCTAGCTCTCCATTGGCTGAGCCACCTCATGCCACAGTAAATTGTGACATCTCCTTCCCCATGTCCGGGCTTATCCACTAGTTCATTGTTCATGCACGAAGTCTTGGCAGCACTTCCTCAGGCTGCTACAATTTGTAGCGAAAGAAGTTCAAGCAATGCAAAATCTATCACGTCTCTTCCTTTCAGCCTTGAGCTTGTCCGTTCTGAGCTTTCGTGGCACATTTGCAAACCTCTCCACAAAGTCATCGTTTAGCAGTTCTTTCCAAAACCTTTCAAAATAAAAGCTCATAGGCTTTTCATCCTTTTCAGAATTATTTTCTCTTGTGGTAGTTTCATCAATAGGCCTCTTTTCAAAAAGCGTCATTTTTCTGCGCCACCTTTTCTTGCGTCAAATTTTAGAAGTGACTGTTTTTCTGCAGCCATCTCTAAGCTTCATTTGTAAAACTATTATATAAACAAACATAAAAGAGTAATTAATGCAAGAAATACAGTTTGTTCTGTTGCCACCCTCCATTGCTAATGATTATTAAAAATTTATAAAGACATTGCAGCCCAGGAGAAATCCATCATTAGCGTACTTCCACCCTTTGTTACTCCTTGTCCTCAGGTTTCAATAACGTCCTGGCCTAATCTTGTACCCGCTACCCTCCAGGAAATTTTAAACAACATTAAGTCTGGCTCACCTATGGATCCCTTACCCATTTCGGTTTTACGTCAATTTGAGCTTCCCCAATTAGAGGCAATTTGTACTTTGTTAAATGCTTCTCTTGATTCAGCCACGGTCCCTCAGAGCTGGAAGCATGCAATGGTGACCCCACTTCTTAAGAAACCCAATGCGGACCCTAATGTTGCTGCCAACTTCCGTCCAATCTCGTTGCTACCGGCTTTTTCTAAAATTTTAGAACGGCATATTCACCTACATTTATCTCGTTTTGTTGTTACCAATAATCTCCTTCATCCCTCCCAGTCTGGCTTTCGTCAAGGCTTCTCCACTGAATCCACTCTTTTAGGAGTAACTGAGAATATTCGCCAACTACTCGATCGAGGCGAGACGGCTGCACTGATATTGCTTGATCTCAGTGCAGCCTTCGATACTGTCCTGCACAGTATCCTCCTCAGTAGCCTTGCCTCCTTTGGTATCTGTGACAAAGCCTTACACTGGCTTTCGTCCTTTCTTTCCGATCGGACTTTTCAAATTTTTTCCAACACCTCCACTTCCAACACTTATTCTTCTCCTCATGGTGTGCCCCAGGGTTCTATTCTAAGTCCTCTTCTTTTTAATTTATATGTTGTTCCTTTAGCACATGTTGCTTATCACTCTGGTCTTAAACTTTTCACGTATGCTGATGATTCACAAATTGTGTTTTCCCTATCTCAAGCTGACCCTTCATCACCTTCCTCTTTGCAATCTGGTCTTAATGACATCTCCCGCTGGATGAGCTGTAACTTTCTTAAGCTCAACAGCGATAAGACAGAGGTGCTTGTCTTTGGTAACAAGCCTGACCTATGGAGTTTGAGACACTGGCCATCAACTATGGGAGATTTACCCATTCCATCGGAACGAGCGAGAAATCTCGGGGTCATTATCGATAGGGAGCTATCGATGAAGGATCAGGCAAATAAGGTTGCAGCCACCTGTTTTACTATTCTTAGGTGGCTGCGTAAAATCTTTTGGATCCTGCCTTCTGACACCCAGAGATCCGTTGTAACGGCTCTGGTGACCTCCAGATTGGACTACAGTAATGTGCTCTATCTGGGGGCGACCAGGGAGGTTATGCGCCGTCTCCAATTAGTCCAGAATGCCGCTGCTCGGCTTCTGTGTGGATGTCGGAAATATGACCCAATTTCCGAACGCATAAAACAACTCCACTGGCTCAACCTTGATAAACGAGTGAAGTTCAAGACACTATGCTTCATGCATAAGATAAAGATTGAAGCTGCCCCCACCTATCTCCAGTCTCTTGTCAAACCCTATGTTCCTGCACGCTCTCTTCGCTCCTCCTCCCAACATCTTTTCTGTGTGCCTAAGTTTAGGCTCACTAGAATGGGCGGTCGTTCTTTTTCTGTACTAGGACCTAGACTCTGGAATTCTCTTCCTTTAGACCTTCGAGTAGAGCACTGCCATCTTCGCTTCCGCAAAGCCGTCAAGACCTGGCTTTTTGCCCAATAATTTCCTTCGGAAAGCTGTTACCTTTAAGACCTGCTCTGTTGCGCTTTAGTTCCCTCTGGATTATTATGCTATAATGTCAATTAGCGCCGGGAAACCCTTACGGGTAGCTGTTCGCGCTCTACAAGACTAATAATAAATAAATAAATAAATAAAATAAATAACCCATTAGTCTAAATTACCTAGCTGAAGCACACAAATAAAGCAGCATTTATATCTACCATTCTTCATTTAATCCAGCAGGATTCTTTATGCACCTGTAAAGAATAGAGTGACACCACATAGACAAAAGGCAAAATAAGCACATGCCATTCTTTAATTCAGCCGCTATTAGTAATGACACAACAATAGACAAAATGAATTAATTATTTCCACAAACATGAAGATGCAACATATTGCACATTTATAAGCACACATGTTAGTTTCCCGCGTGTTCTGTGTAGATGCAACTTTAAACTAGGTTGAATTAATACACACACAGCACAGATCATTAATATTATTAATTAATTATGGAAGTGTAACTTCACGAGCTGAAATGTAATTCATTTCTGAATCTCGCTCCATCACATGTGTGTCTGTGTCTTTGTGTGTGCTTGTCTCTGGTACTGGAAGGTATCTATTGAATGTACGCTTGTTGGGTTAACAGGTGCTTGCTGAGTGATTGAGTGTTTACAGTATGCATTAGTTGACATCTATTGTCGTTAATATAGGGCACTACTCTGATTATCATTGTACCCGTTTAGCAAGGTTTTTCAACATTGTCCATCCAAATAATTGTGTCATCCTACACATGCTCGAGCTACACTTATTGATAGTTTTTATATTCAACTGGCTTCCATTTTCAACCAATTATTGACTATGAGGCTTATTCCATAGTTTTAACTTACCTTACCTTAAAATACACTGACTTCATATTACCATAGTGAATTAAATTAATGGACAACTACCTCTCCAACCTGAAGAAGTCAAAAGACAAGAACCCCACTATGACTGAAACATTTTTGTCTGCTATATTCTGAGTGAGCGCACCCACCTGTATCCAGATATCTGGCCAGATTCTTCAACAGCACTGCCTAAGGTCATTTAGTATGTGTAATATCAACTATGGTAATAGCACACTACCAGGATGGTTACTGGTGTACAAGTATTCACTGCGCCACCAACTTTGTATAGAGAAATGTTGCTCATTGTCCATTTATTTGCTGTTTATGCCTCAGTGTATGATGGAGCATTAACATGTAAAATGTTTTGACCACACTGTGTTAATTTTCTAAGAGGAAACTGTGCAAGTGTGTCTTCCTTGTGTGAAGCTTAGTTTTTGCCCTGGAAGTTGTCCCTTCCAGGACAAAATCTTTGTTTTAAGGTATTTCCCATTTAGTATGCGTGCTGGAAAATTGGAGCAGACATGCAAAAGGGAAAAACGTGTAGAAATGAAAACATTTCTCCTCATTACACCTGCCTTGAGGAGGCACAGGAGTTTGGCACAAATCTGTGTCTACAGCTCTTTGTAGATAGGCATTTGCATCAATACCCGTGGGAAGTGGCATAGGAATGCCCAAGCACCACCCATTGACCGCCCCCTTAACATAAAGTACGGCAAGGCAGTGCATTGCACAGATTTCTGTTACTTTCGGCTACAATATTCCAACCACAACACTTTGTGCATGGTTTGTGTTAAAAAAGCAATGCAAACCAGGTGCAAAGTGTTTGTAAATCGGATACTATATGTATAATATTCTTACATATATGGGCTTTCAGACAGCCGTCTTCATTCATTGGTCAGTTGTAGTGTCATTCAAATTTAAATTCTGCCCACAACAGCATATAGTATGAGGAAATAGGTCTGCCGACTTTAGCCATTGCTAACTTCACTGTAATTGACAGCTTGCTGTCATTTCCCAATGAGCACATCCAGACACAAAGTAGTTCCTTTAAGTGCTGGAGCTATTATGCAATGTTTGCTTTCTGAGACCAGACATATTTGTGGTTTTAGCTAATGTTAGTTTTTTAGATCAATGGGAGCCTGGCAGCTTCCCAGCAATAAAGTTTTGCAAAACCCATGGCAAAGTAAAACAGGCATTGACAAAGCTAAAAGGCTGGCAGCCAATGACAAACTTATTTCCTTTGCCAATGCTTGTTTAGCTTGAAATACATCCATATAAAATAAGAAGGTATTTTTTGGCACAACCCTGCATCTTTAAAGAGATTGCACTGATTTTTTTTATGAATGACAAGTTTCAGTCAGAAATAACACCCTGGTTGTGAAACGGGCTCTTGGGTATGATATGTGACTATTTGACTCAGGTGCATAAATGAAAGTGGCCACTGGCTAAACTCACAATTAGTTAAATCAGGCATTATAAGCCTATTTACACTATTTAGCTAGTTGCAAACTAGGGCCCTCATTTACTTATTTGCGCGGGATTTGGCGTAGGGCCACAGTGAAAGGGCAGAAATGCACCGTATTTATGAAGTACAGTGCTGTTCTGTCCTTGGCCCCTGCACTGGCACCATTTCGGCAGCCTAGCATCAACACGGGCACCCTTGCACCATAGTGCCAGGGTGCCTGTGTTGCATGCAGGATTGTTTTTCTACTGGAAGGAGCATCGTGCTGCACAAAAACAATCCTACAAAGCGTTTTCCTCTTTGTATTTGTGCAGCAGAATGCAGAACACATAGAAAGAGGAAAAAAGAAATAACGTTATTTCTCCTCGTTACGCCTCACCTTGGGAGGCATAAGGTTTTGGCGCTTCCCCAGGTTTACATGCTCTTGTAAATATGGGGAAGTGTCAAAATACATGGGTGTTGCATGGGAAAACCCACGACAACACCTATGGAATACCTCCCGAGAGCAGAGTAAGGCAACACAGTGATTCGCGCATCCTTGCTTTAGTCCATATCTACGAAGCCTTTTGAAAGCCAGGCATAGTGGCTTTGCGTGGCCTCATAGATATGAGTTTGTGCTTTGCGTCGCCGGAGTGTAATAAAAGTGAAGCTCCGGCGGCGCAAGGGGCTCGTAAATATGCCCTTAGGGCACAATAGAGGTCCCTTCCTGGAAGAAAGCGTGCATTACACAGAAAAAAGTAAAAGACCAGGGCAGGGTACTCAATAATATCCATTCACGGTGCCAAAGAGGACACCACCAAATGAAGAATAGTTGGGGCTGTGTAAGCAGCTTTTTTAATGGCATGGAAAGTTTGCATGGTGCTTAAAGTGTGCTCAGACTGGGCGTTGGGTAGGGAGTGGGTTCCAAAACTAACACTGGGGCCTGCAGGTTCAAAGAAACGGCGGGTGCTGGGGAGTCTGGGATGGGCTCCAAGTCCTTGAGGTGGAGAGGGTTCTGCTGGTTCACTGCCAGGCCCAGATGCCTGTAGCGCGAGCAGTTTCTGCTTCCTATTACCTCCATCTTGTGATTATGAATAAAAGGTAGCTTTGAACATTGCTTTTCTGTGGACTTTAGGTTTTCTGTGGCTACCGCAGGGCATGTCGGTTTCTTTCCAAATGTGAGAGGTTCTGGTGGGATATTTTTGGCTGCAGGAATTTTCTTTCAGAGGACATATTTATGATTGAACAGAACACTAGGACCCGAGCAGTAAGTACTGCTTTGCGTGCAGGAGTTCGGGCCAGAGTGGTCACATGTCTTTCTTTCTTTTAGAATTGCTTTTGGGCGAAGCAGGGATTTGCTGCTGAACTCGGCCCAGAAATTGAGAAACAGCAGCATAAAGTCTAAGTTTGAAAATAACATTTTCCTGGCACAGCCTGACTCACGAGTGACTTCACTACAAATATATTATTTATGCAAAAAAGGGCATCAGGCATGTTCACACATCAACCCTGACAGATGCCACATACTGTGCTACAACAATGAAACAAAAAAACAATTGAGAACACAAGTGTTTAATCAGGGATGAGGTAAACGGGTGACGTTGTTTCCTCATCCAGCTCCCTCGACTGTTCTGTATATCAGAGAGAAGATATATTGCTGCCCAGATGAGGGTATCTACTTCCGGTGGGTGGTGAGTGGGTGCCAAAACTGCGCGGTGATGGCGTTCTTCGGAGCTGACACCAGTGGCGTAGTGGAAAGATTACATCACCGCATCAGTGTATCCATAACATCATTACGAGCTTCCAATCCCATAAAAGGAAGAAAAAATGTGCCCGGATGTATTTGCTGATTGGCCCGCGGCACACACCGCGTTGGGGTGTGGTTGGCGTTTGTCTGGCGTCAGAATCAATTTAACTCTGGCACTCACAGCTTACCTGCAAAGCTATTCACGGTTTGACGAAGGTGACACCACCACCTTCTGCGCAGTGTGTCTTTTTTCCTTGTTGGCGCCCAGAGAATGCCCTGTGTGCTTGCTCCTACAGGCCCGCCCTCGTGTGCAAGGCTATGGGATGAAGACACAAGACACAAGCACTAAAGTTAAGTCTCCGTGCCAAGAGGCGACTTTCCTTTGCTGGGCGCCATTCTTCTAGACACTTCCACGCCTTCCATGGAATACCTGCCTCAATGGGCGAGGTCTGGCCTAGATCATATGGATCCCATACTATAGAAATAAAAGGTGATTCCCTTTTCTTATTCTGACTTCATATTAGCACCATGCATCACTATTGTGGGTATTTTTTAATCTTCTTAATTTCAGACCCATAATGTTGCCAACTCTCTGCCGAGGCCTTTCTTCAAACAGAGGTTGTCTCGAGAAGTAACCGTGGCTTGTAATCATTGAGTGATCTGGACATCCTTCTCATGGGCTTCTTCTAGAAAACTAAGCATATCATTGTATTGAGAGTGGGTCATTTCCCCTACCCTCAGCAGGAAATCAAGTGCCTCCAGTCCCTGTGATACAAGGACTATGTGACTAGTCTCATCACCTCATCCTACAGCTCACAACAGGCCATGAGCCTGCTCTCAAAGCACGGCTTGCTAAAATTCCGTATTGTGCCCGTTTCTGTGGCTCTGCCAAGGTTTCTATGGGGCCTTGTGTCCATGCTCCACAAGGTCTCTTTTTTTCTCAAATTTGCCTTCTTTGCCATGCTATTTGAATTCCAGACAGCATTACCACTAGTTTCATCACAAGCCATACCTTATCCCTTCTTCTTTCTGTTGCTTCTTTTTCTCCCTCGTGGGAGCTAGTTCCATTTCTGCCACTCCCTCCTTCCATCCCCTGTCCTTAATTCTTAAAACCCATCTCTTGTGCCCTCCCAGGTTCATCTCCCAGGTTCCTTCATCATACTTCCGTCTTTCCTCAGATTGTGATTGAGGTGCTTCTCCTAGCCAAGTCGCCCTCTCGTGTTTCCTTACATGAAGGAGCAGCATTTGGCATGGGTGGGGTGGGCACAGGCCTAGGGCACCAATCTTCAGAGGGCTCATGGAGCTTGTTATATAATAATTAATGCATATTTCTCTTCTGTATACCAAGAGTCTCGTGGTTGCATCCACGAGACTTGTTCTATGTCTTAAGTTCTAGAGTGCTGCCCTTCAGTCGTGAAGATTCCTCTGAACGTCATTCTGGACGTTGGCTTCTTCACGACTGAATGGCTCTGGTTGTGGGTGTATTTTCTTTACCACAATAAACCTACGTTTGAACTTCAATCAAGACTCCGGGAGGAGCTACACTGCGAAGCAAGATGGCCGCATAAGCTCCCGGCTCCGCCGACCTCCGCCGGCAGCTCGGATATCCTGCTTTCTATCCTTTCCTCACGCCGGACTCCCGTGCATATGAAGTGCTCCTGACTCCTGTGGTGCAATCCCGTAATTTCCAACTTACCGGGTGACGAAGATATGTTGTGTTTTCTTTTTGGCCTACTTCGGGGCTGAAGCCGGGGCCTCGATTTCTAGCCCATCCGGGTTAGAGTTGATCAACATCGGCTGTGGGACCAGGGTTGCGTCCGGTCTTCCGAACTCGGATCATACTTGCCTTTACGATTGGCTACTCAGTAACCGGCTTACGCTAAGGACACGGTACAGTGACACTGGTGCACACCGGTAGCCACGGTCGGGGGTCCGACGCCCGGAGACCCTGCTGGGGGGGCCGGGGTTGACGGGCTTGGGCCCGCGAGCGGCGGAGGTGTCGATATTGCCAGTTTTGAGAGCGCCCACTGTTGTCATAGGCTCCGTGTGTGCCTGGTGCCTCGGAGTTGTCCTCTCCAGGGTTTGAGTCCTGCTTCGTCGCTTCGCGAGAGGAGATGGAGGGGACGGACGGCACACCAACGTTGAGGTTCGTAATGGCCGCCATTGGGGCGCTCCACTCTCAAATCACCGTCATGTACCATCAGTTGTCTGTAACGCTGGACAACGTCTGTCTGAGACCGGACGTCGACACTCCGACATGCTATCAGCAAACTGTGGTTCCCGTGGAGTACTCTGCCTACCATTTTGAGGTCCCCGTGCGGAAGCCTGATTCAGCCCGCTTTGATGACTCTGGCTTCATAGATAGCGCACCTATGATCATCGTCAGCTTTCCCTGCTCGAACCCTGCTCGGCGGAACATCGTTGCTAAAGGTTTTGATCGCCACAAACAGTTCTTCAGTGACTATCGGAGAGGTTTGCCATTCTTCTTCACTTTTCCTGGCCGGTTTTGTGGATGTCGCGAACTTATATCCTGTCTTCGATCCGATTTCATTGACTTGAACTTTTATGAACGCTTCAATTTCCTCATGGTGACTGTGGCCTGGGTGACAAAGGCTCTCGTAAAGAACCGTACTGGCCAGGGTTGACTCTGACTTTTAGGGTTTGCTAATTTACGTGATATGGGCCGGGATTGTATCTTATAGTGTAACGGGAGTCGGGTGGTTTTGTTGATGTCCTCCCCAGCCTGGGGTTTAATACTTTTCTTCAAACAGTGGATAATACGTCTTGGGGAGGTCGCTGACGGCGGGGGGTATGGGAGCCCGGGAGTGTGTTTTTTGTTCTCCTCCTCCGCTTTTCTTTTCCTTCCTTTAGGGATAGTTTCGGGGCGACAGGCACGCTGTTAGTGGGGTAGGCCATAGCCATTACAGGGGTGCAGGGTGGGGGGATACGGGGGGTTTGTTATTTTAGTTTGTTTTGTTCTATGGTCCCTTTCTTTTCCTTTCTTTCTTTTCAGGGTGGTTGGCTGTTTATCCTTCCGTTACTTCTTACTCTATTGGGCGTCTATACTAGCTTTCACTTTACTGTCTCCTAAGAGTGGGTTTTCTGGATGGTACTAGCACTAGATCGCTCGCTAATAGATTATCCTTTACTCCTTGTCTGCCTCTGCTAGGCGTTGCGTTACTACGGCTATATTATTAGTTACCTTCTATTGACTGCAGTGCGAGGTACATCCCCCCATCTCTAATTGCTCCTTCTTATATGGTGTGACGCCTCTTATAGTAATGCCACTACTGCTTCTTCAAAAAAGAAAAAAAAAAAAACCTCTGTGTTATCCTGTTTATTGATAACGCATTCTACCATACGCTGTAACTTGCATCACAGCTGGTGCCAGGGCTGTTGACTGACAAGTAAATTTTCTATTTGATTTGCTGGGTTTACGGCCGGCCCCTGTGGTTGTAGGCCTGTGCTTGTAATGCTTTTGAATGCTTCAATAAAGGTTTAAAAAAATAAAAATAAAAAAAGACTCCGGTCTTATTTTACATCTTGGCGACGGGAATTTCTCTGCACCCACCGCCAAAAAGTCAAGCAGTTTAAGGAAACCGGCCGGACCTGAAGATCTTACCAGGACCTTTACCGCCTGCTTCTTTCATTTTCAATCATCGTGCCTTCGGCTCATCTCTCCAGCCTTGGTTTCGTCCTCAGGTCGTATTTTCTGCAGTTTTCTTGAGCGGATGTTGTGACAGTTTGCCTGTGCCTCGCACTCCACTGTGCACTCGCGCTCCTTGAAAGTGTTCATGCGCAACAGCCTTCTTCACGCGCAACGGCTACGTCACACTGCAAGCAATTCAAGGCCACTGCCTGTCAAAAGTTACGCACGACTATAACCCTGACAACGGCGTCGGTCTGCCATTTTCAAGAGAAGCCATCGTTCACGATCATTCAGCGATAGGCACGCTTTACTGCCTACCATGTTTACTTATGCCACAGCAAAGCACTTATAAATGCAAAGCCTTTCTTCAGCGATAGGCACGCTTTACTGCCTACCATGTTTACTTATACCACGGCAAAGCATTTATAAATGTAAAGCTTTTCTTCAGCGATAGGCACGCTTTATTTATTACTTGCCTGTCACTTTTCAATCACTTTTCTTCAACGCCACAGCAAACCATTCATTATTGCAAAGCTTTTCTTCAGCGATAGGCACGCTTTATTATTACTTGCCTGCAACTTTTCAATTACTTTTCATCAATGCGTAAGAACTGTTTCAAATTTCATTCTTGCTATTTTCTTACAACTCAGTGACAGGCACACTTTTTCATCACAACCATAGGCACGCCTTTTCACAAATCTGCATGCCAGTTCGTTTGTCAACGTTTACAGTGTCAGTGTCAGTTTTCAGCGTTACTCTAAAATTTATTTTTATTTGTCTACGCTGTCATTTTGCATCTCATATTACAGTGTTTTACACACTATTACATCAAAAAGTTTTTTGAAGAAGTTTTCATTGGCACTATTTTCGTTTTTAAGTTGTATTTACCATGGCTTCGTCACAGCAGTTTCAGACACCAGTTCCATTTTTGCAAACTCCGGGCAAACCTCCTCTCATTTGGCGCAACTGGCTCAAAGGTTTTGAGAACTATTTGGTGGCCATCAATGCCACTAAATATGATCCTCCTCGCAAGGTTGCTATTCTTTATGGTTGCCATGGGGTTGCGGCCCAACAAGTTTTTGAGAATCCTTCTCTTATCCCTTCTCCTTCTGGTGATTCTGGTGACAATTGGAATGTTTATCAGGAAGCTATTGCACGACTCAACAAGCAATATGACGATGTTCCCAGTATTGTTTTGGAACGTCACAATTTTTTTAAACGCAAACAAAGTATAGATGAGAGCGTGGAAGACCATATTGCTCAGCTCAGAATCCTTGCTTCTACCTGTGATTTTGGTGCAAGTACAGACGCTTCTATCAGAGATCAGTTCATTTTTGCTTGTTTTTCTAAAAAAATTCAGGAACGTTTGTTGAGTTGTAAAAATCCCTCTTTGTCTGAAACAATAGATATCGCCAAAGGGATTGAACGTGCAACTAATTCGTCTAAAATTTTGCAAGAAAGCATTTCCCAACCTTGTATTCATATGATTGATCAGGCCTCCACTTCTGGCTCCATTGACCTTGTTAACAAGTCTTTCAGACAACAAAATAAGAAATCTATCATTTGCTATAGATGTGGCTCAAGAAGTCATCTTGGTAATTCTCCTACTTGTCCTGCATCTGGGAAAAAGTGTTCTCCATGCAAGAAAATTGGACACTTTCCATCTGTTTGCAGGGGTCGCAAAAAAGTTGCTAGAGTCAATAATATTGAGTTTAATGAAAATTTAGAATCCTGCTCAACCAGACTTAATGATGTCATGTTGTCTATTGAATGTGATTCTGTTGAATTTTTCAGGATTAAGGGTCCTTGGTGTGAGTTAGTGGTTGGTACAGTTCCACTTAAAGTCAAAGCTGATTCTGGTTCACCTATCACCATTTTATCAGATCTCACATTTTATGCGAATTGGGGTAAAAAAGTTGTTATTTGCAAATCTGATGTCAATCCTAAAGCATTCGGCGAGAAAGATATTGACATGCTAGGTTTCTTTTATTCTAACATTGCATGTCTTGGTAGATACACCTTCACGAAAGTTTATGTTGCTCTTAAGGGCAGAGATATTTTTGGTTGGTTTGATCAAGCCAGAATGGGTTTAATTCTTAGACCTGGTTCTGATCAACCTATTGCTTTAGGTGATATTCCTCATGATTGCTACACTAGTCATGATTCAGGAAACTTCAATGTTTCAGATTTGTCTTTTCCAAATCATAAAATGGATAACTTATTTAATTCTTTTCCAAACCTCTTTAGGGATAAGGTTGGTACAGTTCTGGGTTTTAAGCATGAAATTCGGCTTAAACTCAATGCTCAACCCGTTATCCACAAAGTTCGTTCTCTTCCATTGAGTGCAAGAGATGAATTGAAGAAGGTTTTGAAAAATGTATGTGATGAGGGAATCATTGCACCTTGTGATTCATCTGAATGAGTCTCCCCCATAGTTTTACTACGCAAGAAATCTGGGGTGGTGAGATTGTGTGCTGATTTACGCTCATTGAATAATAATATCATTGTGGATTGCCTTCCGCTACCTAAAATTCATGATCTACTGGCTAATCTGGGTGGGGCTAAATTCTTCTCCCTCCTGGACCTTAGGTCTGCCTATCACCAAATTCCTTTATCTCTTAAGTCTCAAGAATTAACAACTTTTATTACGCCGTTTGGCGCTTTCAAGTATCTTAGGCTCCCATTTGGTCTGGCTTCGGCAGCTGGCATTTTTCAAAAACTGATGGACAACTTATTGCAAAATATCCTGGGGTGCAGGCCTATCAGGACGATATTTTAATTTATGCCAATGACATTGTTCAACATATTCATACTCTTAACACCGTTTTACAGGTGGTATGACTGTCAGACATGACAAATGCAAATTTGGGGTTCAAGAATTGGATTAATTGGGCCATTCACTTTCACTCAATGGCATCAAACCTAAGTTTTCCTTAATAAAAGCCATCAGAGATGCTATACCTCCCAAAGATAGAGATGCCCTTCGCTCATTCCTGGGTTTAGCAGAATATTACGCCAGGTTTGTGCATGGCTATGCTCAGATTGTTGAGCTGTTGAGAGTGCTCTTAAGAAAAGGAGTGAAGTTCTCCTGGTCAGAAGATTTGCAAAAAGTTTTTGAGCAAGTTAAAAAGATTATTGAGGATTCACCAGCTTTGCATCCTTTTTCGGATGGTTCGAAGTGTGTTATCACCGTTGATGCCAGTCTTACTGGTTTGGGTGCTGTTTTGGGACAGTGGGTGGAAGGCAAAGAACAAACGGTTGCCTTTGCATCCAGAACACTTCTTTCAGCCGAAACTAGACACAGTACAATCGAAAGAGAAGCCTTGGCTTGTGTTTGGGCTATACAAAAATGTAAATCTTACATTTGGGGTTGTGAGTTTGAGATTTACACCGATCACAAGCCTCTTATGCACATGCTTTCTGACAGTACTTCTAACAGGGCTTCTGCTAGACTTGTTTGTCTTCTTTCAAAACTTCATGAATTTCATTTTGTCATTAAACATATTTCTGGGTGCAAAACTTTCAGGGCAGATTGCCTCTCAAGAATGTCTTTAAATGATAATTCTGTTGTTGATGATGACATTGAGTGTGTTGTTGCTACAATTGATACAATTGCAGAATGTCAACTCATTTCTGAGGTTCAATGGAATTCAGCCTATAAAAGTGATGTAACACTCTCAAAGGTCAAAGAATTTATTGTAAACAAATGGCCTGAGCGTAGAACTCTGTCTTCTGACTTAAAAGCTTTTGCAAACGTGTCGGAGGAACTTTCTTTAGTTAACGACATGATTATGCGTAATGATTTATTTGTTCCACCTGAGTCTTTGCGAGATCTTATCATTTGTTCTGCTCATCAAGGACACCTGGGTATTGTTAAAACTTGTCAACGCATCAAACAATTTTACTGGTGGCCCTCCATGGATTCACATATTAGGAGAATAATCGATAATTGTACTCAATGTCTCCTCTCTGACAAACATTGGAAAACCCTTTCCACTCCTTTATGTCCTGAACCTCTTCCGGCAGGTCCATGGGACAAAGTGGGTTTGGATTTTTCTGGCCCTTATGATGTTTTATCAATTGAGAACAAGTATCTAATTGTTTTAGTTAATTACTATACCAAATGGTTGTATTACTCTTTTTGCAATTCTGCATCAATTGAAAATGCTGTAAAATTTTTACAATCTGTGTTTGATGTTGAAGGTTTTCCCAAAACCATTGTAACCGACAATGGGACACATTTTGCTTCCCAAAAAATGTGCTCTTTTCTTAAAAGACATGACATTTCTCATTACAAGGTTGCATTGTATTCACCCTCTTCGAATGGATTAGTGTAGAGGCGTAATCGTAGAATCAAGGAGGGTATACAAACTGCAGTCTCCTCCAGGCTAGACCCTTTGTCTTTTGTTCATGACAAAGTGTGGGCATACAATACCACTTCACACTCCACAACTGGTGTTGCACCATTTACTTTGCTTAGGAAAAGGAAGGTACATTCACTTCTCAATCCTAGTTGGTTACATGGGAATTGTCATTTGCCTGTTAACACTTACTCTATTCAGGAACACGTGAAGGCTAAACAACATTCTATGAAATCACATTTTGACGAAGGCAAACATTCCTTTGATCAGCCCTTGCAAAAAGGGGATTGGGTGCTCATTAAAAATTCTAAAAGAGTTATGAAAGGGAAATCCAAGTTCTCTGCTCCAAATTTGGTTACACAAGTTAGTAAAGGTTCAGCTCTTCTTGATAACAAAGGATGGTGGAACAAATGGGTTCTTGGTAAAATGTCCCCACTTCAGGCCCATGTTATCACAGAACATGTCACTTCAGAGTCAGAACATTGTGATTGGTTTGATTTAGCTTATGAGCAACCCTCTTCTAATCCAGTTTTGGAAACATCTATGGTATCACAATCTGCTGTCTCTGACCATTTGTCATTACCTTTGGAAGAGTCTTCCGGAATATCTGTTGCTTCACAGCTTGTTGTCTCTGACCATTTGTCATTACCTTCAGATACAGCTTTTTTTTAATTTTTTTTTTAAAGAACCTTTATTGTGTCATCAAGGAAATATAAACATGGGCCTACAACCACTCCGGCCGGCCGCTATTCAAATCGAAAATAGAACCTCACATTATAGAAAAATACAGCGGCACGGAAATCAAGGCCTGATGAGCATCCAGGATATAACATAAGAGGAAATGCACAATGTATAAATAAGGATCCAAAAAGGTTCATTTTACAATAAAGAAAAATAAGATTGAAATCAATGTCGTACAATCATATACGCTCCCACAATAGTAATCAGAAAGCAGAAAACTCGCCAGCAGTGCACATGCATTCGAAGTAACGGGGGTAGGGCATTGGAGTCAGGACAGTTGTAAAATACACATACAGTTCGTTGCAAACTATGCCCTAGCCCACAAAGCAAAACACACTATAGGAAACATAGAAGACAACGACATCGAAAAGAAAAGGACAAAGGGCCATAAAGACAAAGAAAGGACAAAATAACAATCCCATCCCCCTACCCCCCACCCTGCACCCCTGCAGAAGGTTACGGCCTACCCCCCCCCAGCAGCGTGCCTGTCGCCCTAAGGAAGAAACCCGAAATTTAGATAAGAAGAAGGAAAAAGGAGAAAGGAGAAAAATTATTGGAGAAGGACCATCGAACCGGCCATCCGGCCCCTTCTCACCACCGCATGCAATAATCGTCTGACAGCAATGATAAAAAGGACTACGAAAAAAGTAACCACTTACATCACAATCAATTATAACCCCGCAGAGTGTCCCTTAAATCACCATCAACCAACAATGAGTCCCACCATGTCCCAAACAGTCTCACCCCTGGCCTCTCCTATCCATAGCACCAACGTACGTCCCGGTCCTAAGCGGCCTACAAAATAGAATCAAGGGTCCAAATGTTCCAGGAGGATCCGGAAGTGTCATTGCTCCATGGAAAGTTAACCACCAGAACCCCGCCGAAGATGCATGGCGGAGATCTGTCCATGGCAATAGCAACACCGATAACAACCTCCAATCCGAACATAGTTTCGCCAGCCACGGAAAAAGAGTCACACAATGCGGCAAGCGATGAAATACCGCCGATGCAGCCCAAAACATAGATCGATGTCGTTCCGTCACTCGCCGAGCAGACAATGGCCCCGATGAGTCAATCACACGTGCAACCGGTGTACCCACAGTGATCACATGAACCAAGTCCATTAGCGGCTCTACGGACGGAAACGTAGCGGAGGCATTCGTTAGTGGCACAGAGGCGGGCAGATCGGCGCCTACACAAGATTGAACCGAGTCGACGTGGAGCGGTGGAACAACAATGGCGGCCATCTTCCTTCCCAGTTCCCGGGCCTCTCGGGCCAGGGACATTTGCAGGGTTGTTAAAGCAACCAGTACTTCTCTGGACGTGGGCCCCTCCTCACATTTCCGGCCCCCGGGACTCTCTTGTACAGCGGTTTCTCTGCCCGGGTGGGGGGCGCGGAAAGGGGCGCCATCCGCTATTCCAGCCGTTACGGCCTCCTCCTTCCCCATCTCACCGCAGGACCGGGCCCTACACCAGAACTCAACAGGATTCACAGGAGGACCCCAAAAATCAAGCAAGCATCTCAAAGGAGGGTCACCAAAGGGCTAAACAAAATCCCTGCCGCCCCCCGTGAGTCACCTGTCCGTCTCGGGAGAAGGTGTCAATGCCTGGCATCACACCGAGGGGGGGGCCGAGGATCATGGTTCCCACCGGTCCTGCGGTAGCTCACCTCCCGCGGGGCAATCCGCTATGTTGAGTAGGTCGGTGCTGCCGCCTTTGGCAAGCGGATCCCAGGTTCGCACCAATCGGCTCCCCACCACAGCCAGAGGCCGCCGTTGTTGCAGTCGCGGCCGGATACTCTCCTCACTCGAGATCGCGGCTCCAGCACAGTGAAGGCCGCCAAACAGTCCGGGACAGATCGTAGGATCTAACGCACGGAGAAGCCTCAGGAGCAGACGGTAAGTGAACGGTAACTTTCGCCAACTTCAGGTATGCAATAATTGCGCAGGATAATCGCCAGGATATACGTGCGGGGTGAGAGGGCTCACGGAGCCAAGCGTTCACGCAGCCATCCCAGTCGCCATCTTCTCAGATACAGCTTTTGAAGAGTCTCCCGAAGTGGCAACCAAAAGAGCTTCTCGTTTAAAGCAATTGTCCTGTAGATTGAGAGACTAAGTTTTGGAGTAAATTTGTGTTTGAAATTTTTCTGTTTCGTTTGTTACCCTTCAAAGAGGGGAAGATGTTATATAATAATTAATGCATATTTCTCTTCTGTATACCAAGAGTCTCGTGGTTGCATCCACAAGACTTGTTCTATGTCTTAAGTTCTAGAGTGCTGCCCTTCAGTCGTGAAGATTCCTCTGAACGTCATTCTGGACGTTGGCTTCTTCACGACTGAACAGCTCTGGTTGTGGGTGTATTTTCTTTCCACAATAAACCTATGTTTGAACTTCAATCAAGACTCCTGTCTTATTTTACAGAGCTCTCTGCATTAAGGTCCTGCAGGCAGCAATGTTCAACTACATTGGTTCCAGTGATTCAGTTTAAAGTGCTTCTAATCATTTCTAACATGCTGAGTCACTGTTTTTATTACCCTATCAGCACCCTTCCTTGCCCTCCCATTTACCTCTCACCCTTTTCTGCCACATGCCAGCTCCACACCCCATCAAACAACTTGGCACCAGCCTGATAGAGGTATGCTGTGGAGGATTCAGATGGTTTGCGGATATGTTTGTGTTCAGAGGCAAGTCACTGCTTTGATGTAACCAGCCAAGTACTGCCCTGTGACCTCATTTTAGTCACCAGCAGCAGCAAGGGCGTCAAGTTTCTTCCCACCCATAGCGCTATCGAAGTACAGGACTTCTCTGCTTGCATGTCAGCTTCTTTGGTCCATAGCGCCTCTCTTCTAACACTGAACCTTATCATCCAGTGGTGACCAAGCCTACCACCACCCCTGTGCTTTCGATTACACTTTTTTCGAGAGCAGCTTAGCCGTCAGCTGCTAGGATGAATTTGATACTTTCTCCAACAACTTGCCCTCATTTTTCTTCCTTATCTCCCTCCTGTTACTCTCTTATCTTCCCATCGTCCAATCATCACAGTCTACTTCAATGGCAGCTCTACACCTTCAGGTACCCTCACCCCACTGGTGGTCGCTTCCCTACAGGGGCAGCTCCTCCTGCTTACCCAGCACATTGTTCCACCCACGTTCAATGCGCCACCGCCTTCATATTTCACTTCTCCTTCCTTGTCTCTCTCGCCTTCTACTTTTCAGCATGATAATCTATGTCGTCCTCCCCCAGTGCCTCTGTTGCATCCCGAAATTCCTCACCGGTCAATCCACAGAGATCTGGTTGGTCCAAACAAGTCCCATCGCTTCACTGTTCTTGCATTGTGATCTTTGCCAGCCTTTTTTTTTTACCTCAGACAGTACTTTGATTTTTTTGCTTTACTGAGTTGCTGCCATTTTGCCTGCACCTCCCTTGCGTTCAGCCAACTTTTGGTGACAAGGGTGAAAGAGGACCTGCTACCCTGTTATCCTCCTCACTTGTCACCCGAGTCCATGTCGTTTTCTTCTCTTTGCCCATCACAGCTCTCTCTTTTATTTCATGTTATTTATTTTAAGCAGTGTAGAACTGCCCCTGAGGTGCACCCCGTCCGTGTTGTGCTGTGACCTGCTGTAATACAATAAGGAAGATTTGACACTCTGGTTCCTCCTGGTGGTACACTGAGCTAGAAAGAGTGCTAGATTCATAGTCATAATTACAGGAATAATCTGTTACTGGTAGTTGGGAATAAGATTTGGGTACCTTAAATTGGGCATCAGTAATTTGTGACAAGGGCAAAGGGAGTGGGTTATCTACTCATGTGGTGATGTAGTCGACTGCACAGAACAGATATTCTGCTAAAGGTAGTTTTGCCTATAAGACTGTGGACATGCCCAGACTTTCCTGCTGCCACCTCCCATGGAAGTCTGGCCTCTAGGCTCACCTAGTGATCTGGTAAGGTGGGCAAGCGAGGCTCAGTCCTGGCTGGAGCAGAATGACTGGCCCTGGCTCGGCTTTTGTCTCATGGGAAGGGCGAGCTGAAATAGATGCTAGTCTAGCATCTACGGCATTTCCCCCCTCAGTTTTTCAGAACTACAGATCAAAACACATTAGACACATGACAGCCGAGGCATACAAATCTAAAAAGGTGCTTTTCTGCTTTGTGTGCCTTCAGCCAAGCTGAGCTGCTATTAGGTTCCCCTCTGTTTTGCTAATCAATGTAATTGTCGTAATTGAGGCACCGACTCTCTCTCTCTCTCTGCTATTTGTTGAGAAAAGGAAAAAGAGTGATGTTAACATAAGAATAGCCTCCTGTCTTCACTCATGCTTGACATTTCATACTTTTGTCGACCAAGATCCAGTTAATATGTGACTTTTACTGAACACAGAGTACCAATGTAGGTTAAGAAGTAAGTGAACACAAAGCATTGCACGTTGGTGATAAAGGAGATATTAATCCAGTGGCTGAATGCCACAGCATGCGACCTGCAAAAATAGATTCAACCCCCTCGTGATCCAACCCGGGACGTCAATGGGCTTCGTTTTAATTGAGTCTCAGATCCGAGAGTCCATTGATTAATTCGGGCCAAGGTGTGTGCTGGATGCAAATCTAACTCAGGTGTGGTTTAATAGACAATCATTTCATCCCACCTACAACCGCAATTTTGGTCATATGGACGTATGGAATCTTTGATGGCTTTTTACTAATTTTGGCTTTCAGAGGCAAGCTAGAACCCTGGCTCGGCTCTATCTTGCCCTCTCCTACAAATTTCCAGAAGTGCCCACCTACGTGTTTTTTTGGTCCAAAATGAAAGTATGGAGTGTTTTTGCAATTAGAGTGGGGGATGGAGGTGACAATGCAACAAACCGGTGCCTGATCTGGGCTCAGCCCTCTTAAGAATTGAACCATAAGAGTGTACCTGGAAGACTGGGTGTGGAAAGAAAGAGAGAAAGAGGGGCTATGATGCAGATGATGAAAGAAGAGAACGAGGTGTACCTGGCACGGTGATGTGCCCTAGAGACCCTGCCATGTTGTGTAGCGCGGGTGCGACTGCCCGTAGGGAGAAGATTAGTGCCACTGCTGTCTCCACGCTGTGTATTATCTTCCAGGGCGGTACCTCTAGCCATGGCCTCTAGAGACTCTGTTAACTCTTGACACAGGAAAACCTCTTCCTCCACCCCCATCGATGGACCCAAAAGGCTCAAAGCACCTAGTGCTCTCACAATATGCCCAAGACACTCATACCACGCTACCCAGACCTATCGCTGTGCTGGGAGAGCTCAGTCAAACCTACTGGTGAGATAGATGTCTAAAAAAATACCACGAGGATGAATCACTTCAGGGTCTACTCACTTTTCCTTCCTTCATCTGATGTCAATAAAGGCAATGAGTTGGGTAATTATGACACATTTGTATCACAGTAGAAGCACTGGCTTCTGAAGTATTATTTTTGGGTGAATAATGCATGGGTATCTACTAACCCTTTTACAGGGGAATCTATAATAACATTGGAAATATCAAGGCAGACTACTCAAGAGGACAATCTAAAATCTGCCAGTATGAAGCCAGAATTGTTGGAGGACAGCACAGAAAAGGAAAGGCAGCTCGGGAGACTGACTGGTTTTCAGAGTAGTGTAGGGAATTGAAGGGAAGTGACGCGCAGTGTAACGGTATTCCTACAGCAGAACATATTCCAAAAATGCTTCTTGGTGCTGTATTATCTTCCCCAGCTCAGACTGAACACAGGGCCGACTACAGAGACAAGAGTTACCAAAATAAGTGTGTCTTAAGATCTTTGTTAAAAGTTAAGTGGTTCCTAGTGGGGCAAGGCTTCATAGGTAGACTGGTTCATACCTGCACAAGCAAGGTTCATCATCCTCATCCCGGACGTTTCAATCTAGGTTCTCGCAGTTGACATTTAGAGCCTCATCGCAGAGCCCTTTTGAAGACATATCTGACCAATCTATCCCGAAATATATTATGACCAAGTCATAGAATGCGTTGTGAACATGGCTAAGCGTCTTATCTTCAATGTGCTGAGCTAGTGGAAGCCAATAAAGGGCCTAACTTTGACTCCTTTGAAAGTTTTGTCATTAGAGCCAGTTCCCAGGAAGAGATCTCTGAGAAGGGAAGATATAGGTCACCACATGCAATGTGAGCAAGAAATTGTGGCCCGGAAAACCAAGCCAGTCAACACTGATGGATCAACATGAGGATAAGGAGCCATAATGCCAATGTGGCTGGTGGCCATGTCCCCAGGAACAACCAATTACCATGAATTTACCTTGCACTCCCTGTTTAGATAATGTTGAAAACCCCTTTCAATTCATTTGAAAGGATATAAAAGCAAGAATTGGCAAAGTCAATAGGTCTCTCCTAAGGGAACTATTAGCTTTGCCAAAAAACCTTTGGCGAAAAGTAAAGAAAATACATTTTAAAAAAGCAGTGACCAGAAGATTGTGTGTGTGTGTGCTCATGGGTCACTGAACATAACGATTGATGAGCAGCTAACAATCATCAAAAGAGTGGATGTAATCTCACTTGTGAATTTCACTCATTCCTAGCAGGTGGATTAGTGCTCAATTTAACATGCCCAACTTGATCAGTAAACATGAATACATTCATGCTTAAATCATTTCTTCAATGCCACATTGCCTAATTTTCAATTGCAACCCACGCTTCCAATTGCATCCACAATTTAGTGGCATTATGCTTGCTTCCACGTAATTGTTCAGCAAACAAATGAGAATAAAATCAATGTGTAATTTGACAGCAATCATATGCACTTCAATCATATAAAAAAATTGGTGGCACATTGCCAGCTATTGCATAATTGATCAGCAAACGCGTAAAGATGCAATCAATAGACTTTCCTGACGGGTAAATTGCCGGCCATCTTATGATGTCTAAATCAATCAGTGAAGATAATTCAATTTATGCCTGAATCATTTCTTCAATGCCACATTGCATAATTCATGATTATGTGGCACACTACATGCTTTTTCATAATTAATCAGCAAAAACGTAAACATATAGTCAAAAAAACACATTCACAATCATTTGTTACACAATTTTCAGTTTCACTCAGAAGAGTAATACTTGTAATTGTTGCCAGTATTCTGTGGGGCCTATGGTGTATTCTCAACCGTATGTTTTTAAATGTCTGTGATATTCTCATACTCCTGTGACACAAGTATATGATCTGTACAATGAATGCCTGGCTTATCTGCCCTATATGAGCCTATAGTACAAATGTGCCTTTGTACCTCACTCTAGCATAGGACATATTCTCAAGAATGTGTGATAACCATCACAAAAGTTACTTAACACAACTTCCAATATCGCAGTTTATCGCAGGAAAATTACGCTGTGTTAACCAAGCATTCTCAACACAGCGGTACCATGTGATACTCTCCAGATAACGCGTCAAATGTCCGCATTAAAAACAGCGCCACCCCGTAAAAACGCAAAACACGAACGCAAAAAATCCTGCAATGATGCATGTCAGGCGAGCATAGAAAGGTGTCCAGTCGTACATGTAGTTCATGGACATGTGAGAAGTGGGAGTATTCTTTGTCTAATGGGTGTGTACGCTTCCACACGTCCATTAAGCCCCGGCGGGCCTACCATTCCCTAAAAGCCCTGGCTGTTCTGTGGACTGGGGAATATCTGAGTGGTGGTTGGGATCGGTCTACTTACAGATCCGCTATGCAGTTAAAGTCACCCCCATGACAATCGAGCCAATCATGTGAAGCGTCAAGACAAGGGACATCTTCTCTAGGAAGGCCACCTGGTAAGTGTTCGGTCCATATATGTTGATCAGTTTTAAGTCCTGCCCATCCAGCCTCCCTGTAACTATAACGTAACGGCCCTCAGGGTCTACCTTGTGTCCTGTGTGTTGGATAGGAACCCCCGCCCATATCCAGATCAGTACCCCCCTCACAAAAGCTGCGAACGAGGTATAGTATGCCTGTCCTCTCCTTCTCCGGTGTAGTGCAGCGCCCTCGGAAGCCAGGATGTGGGTCTCCTGCAGCATTGCGATGTGAATTCCACATCTGTTAAAGTGTCAAAATATTTTGCATTGCTTATGCATGAAGAGCATACCTCGGACGTTCCAGGATAACAAACTATATATAATCCTTTTCATCATTGATGCTTTTCCCTCCCTTCTTTCCATCTATCCCAGTACTACCGACCTCCGAGGATTGACACAGATTGATGCTACCATTACTAACCATAATCAAGTATAGTCTGGCTGCCAGCAGTGTCCCCTTCTCCTGTAGGTTACTTGTGGTGCCGTTTGTAAAGTAGGACCTATAATCTGGTCTGTTTGTAAAATCTTCCAGTTGCTCTTTAGAATGTCATAAAATTACACAGAGTTTTCAGAGAAGCCTGTAATGATCCTCACCGCCTCACCTTCCTGTGGCATCTCTACATCAGAAGTTCTGATGAACTTTGTACTTTCTGTACTACCTGATTAGGTACCTTACTAGAATACCCTCTTGATTTAAATCTGGATAGGGCATCCTTTTCAGTCTGCACATACGTATATGTACAGATATATATATATATATATATATATATATATATATATATATATATATATATATATATATATATATATATATATATATGTATATATATACACACACTAAAAAAACGAAAGGTTATAGGGACTTTATAGTTAGGTTCAGATATTACACACACAAACCCATAGAATTTCAGCATTTATAGTTACCTGATCTATAACTCACGCCTCTGCAATACACTGATGATGACATCACATATTACATCACTCATGACATGCTCATTGACATAACTGATTACATCTCAAATGACATCACTGATGACATCATTGAGTCCCAGTCCCAAGATGGCTGCCAACAATTCCTGGTTGAAATGTTAGCAGCCAATCAGATCTCAGCATGAGACCTGTCGGATCCATGGAGGGGCCGCGTCCATAGATATCTATAAATATTTTATCTTTAATAACTCCAAAACTGCTGAAAGGATTAGAAAACATTACAAAAAGGCTGCTTTTTGCAGCAAGATCTACCTTTCTGCTAAATTTGGTGTAATTCCTTTCAGTGGTTTGGGCTGTAGCCTTGCCCCTATGGGTAATTGCGCAGGGAAAATGTTTTTGGGACCCCTCCATTTTACTCTGTCCCCGTTTGCCTAATCACCCTGAAACTTTCCAAAGAGCAGCTGAAGTGAGATGTGTACTAGTTATCAATGTTTTGTGAAGATTCATCAAACAGAGGCAAAGTTATTGGAAAAACAAAAAACACTTTGTCCATGGAAACTAGGTCCTAACTATAACTACCTACTGGCACCTGCAGGTAACCTTTTTCCTTCACATTTCAATGTTTCCCTAATCGGAAAAACGGAACGGACTCCTCTTTCTGTTTTGCAAATTTGTTTATGTTAGATTTTCTTGCGCTGTGCCGCCATGGCGCGTTTTCTCCCCGTGCGGGCCTTGATCATATATATATATATATATGTATATATATATACCAAACAAACTTGCCATCCACTTAAGGACCATGC
Source organism: Lissotriton helveticus (assembly GCF_964261635.1). NCBI lineage: Eukaryota > Metazoa > Chordata > Amphibia > Caudata > Salamandridae > Lissotriton > Lissotriton helveticus. The sequence goes on along the minus strand of NC_136057.1, from coordinate 1,104,715,363 downwards.
AAATCAAGCCACACCACTGTCCTTCGTAACCACCTTTATTCAGGCAATAGCAGGTAATATGCATAATGCGTTGCAACTCCGAGTCTTTCTCAAATGCATCAAACAGAGTGGCAGCCGTTAGGTGTCTTTATACAAGCTGGTGAAAAGAAGTGATGAGGGTCACATGCAGGGCACAAGTCCTAGTTGGGGGACGCTGACGTCACAACAGGAAGTGACGTCACAAAAGGTGGCTTGCAGTCAGTTGCAGTTTATAGTTATCGAGCTCCTGGTAAAATAAGTGGGGGGATGCCGTCCACCCGCGTGGTACCCCGACTCGAGCCCTGGTCACATGACATTCACTTGGTCTTTGAATTTTTAAAGAAACAATGTTCATGGCAGTGGTCACTTACTGACAAATGTCTTTTAATATTTTTAAATACAGTGCGTAATTCAGTTTGTGAAGTACTTGAATACATCTTCAAACAGTTTGTTGGATTACCTTCATGATTAATTGCACTGATGCTCATTCCATTTTGTTAAGAGACCACATTACCCATAATGCATCATTATTGTCATGCAAGTCCGTGTGCCTCCATCACTCTAAATTGCTGTTCTTAGTTAAATAATTTTGACCTTACTTGCTATTTCTCATTCTGCCTTTCAAAGGATTGTATTCCGTGCGTGTCAAACTGCAAACAAGTTTCGGTCTTGCAACTTAATGTAAAGTTGTCTTCATGATTTTAAAATGAATCCTTTTGCCTTTCACTCCTTTCTCGAAGGCACGGTGTGCAAGGGTAGAGTACCCCCGCAAATCCTAGCTGTCATGTCACAGGTTTACAAAGTTCCATCGTGCGGGCCTGCTTTCCACGCTGGCCCAGCTTCAAAGGCTTTGTCCACGTTGTTCATTTTCAGCCGGCGGGCATCCTGGTACATTCATTACAAAAGAAAAGCAACAAGCAGGCCTGTCGGACCTGGGCTTGTTGGGTCGCATTGTTCCCCTAAATATTCCAAACGAACTTGCCATCCACTTAAGGACTATGCAAATCAAGCCACACCACTGTCCTTCATAACCACCTTTATTCAGGCAATAGCAGGTAAAATGCACAACGTGTTTCAACTCTAACAAGTCTTTCTCAAATCCATCAAACAATGGGGCATATTATCAAGCCTGGGCGATAAAATTATCGCCACTTTATTGGCTGGAAACTGCCGCTAAAGTAGCGATAATGGGCTTGATAATATGCTCTATGGAATTCAATCGAAGCTCATGTTAGATGTCCTTCACATCTAACATGAGATTCGATTGAATTCCATAGAGCATATTATCAAGCCCATTATCGCCACTTTAGCGGCAGTTTCCTCCCGATAAAGTACTGATAATTTTATCGCCCAGGCTTGATAATATGCCCCAGAGTTTGATGCACTTAGGCAGCCTTTAGGTTTCTTTATATAAGCTGGTGAAAAGCAGTGATATATATATATGTCCCTCTAAGAAAAAGCTCCTTCCAATCGAACGCTTAAATGAGGAAGAGTTGGCAGCCATCTTGGGACTCGGACTCAGCAGTCCCAAGAAAAATATAAGAAATAAGGACAAGGCGGCAGGGTAGGAATACCCTGGGGACCACCACCTCCCCAGGGCTGAAAATATAATATGGAGGGGGGCCTTGTGGACCCCCTCCTGTGTCTTTAGAGCCCTTGTGTCCACCATCTCCCCGCGGCTTAAATACCAAAATTAGAGGTGGAGCCACGTGGACCCCTAAGGCCCAAGCGACCACCACCTCCCCGGGGCCAGAAATTAATATAGAGGTGGAAGGGGGGCCGCGCGCACCACCTCCCTGGGCCTGTGAAAAGTAACGCAGGGAGCCACACGGCCCCTCCTCCTGGAACCAATAATGGCCCTGGGGAGCACTAACCCCCAGGGACAGCTCTTCCTATCTTCCACAGTGCCCACACTTGGGAGATAGAAGTTTGCTTTCACTTGGCAGGAACTTTGACAGCTCCCGCCAAGCAAGAGCAAACATTAACTCCTCTCCCAACAAACAGGAGCTGTCAAACTGCTCCTGCCAGTTGGAAGCAGAGTTTTGATCTGTTTTCCCATCTGCTGTCAAGCAGGAAGGAAAACAGATGAAAGAACTGCTCCCACAGCTACGGAGCAGCATTTTTTGCAACTTCCCTACGTGTCGGAGCAATGCCAGATCCCACTGGGGATGGGAAGCTAGCAGGGACCACAAGGGCGTTGAGGCCCACATGGCACACAGGAGCAAGAGGATGGGATTCACTTAATCCCTAAGTAGTAGTGCACCAGTAGGCATGTTTGCAGAGTGATGGAGAAAGGGTGCATGGCCTCTGACCAATTCTCAGCAATCCTGATGTGTGGAACTTAATGGTGGTAACAGGAGGGTTTCTTGGCCCCAAGGATTCTCACAACCACAGAGCTTCATCCCCCAATAAGTAGTGTGCCCATGTTTGCAGAGTGGTGGACAAAGGGGGCAAAGCCTCCGATGAGCTCTGCGTAATCCCAGAGGATGGGACTTACTGGTGGAAACAGCAGGGGTTCTTTGCACCCAAGGGCCTTCAGCATCCAACGGGGACTTCAGGACACCCAGGAGCAAGAGGATGGGTCCCACTTAAACCCCAACGAGTAGTGTGCCACGAGGCATGTTTGCTGAGTATTGGAGAAAGGAAAATGGGCTTCCGACAAGCTTGCAGCTATCCTGCTGTGTAGGACTAACTGGTGGTAGCAGGTTGGGATTATTGACTCCCAACTACCCTCAGCATTCAAGGGGACTTCATCCCCAAACAAGTAGTGCACCAGAGGGACATTTGCGTAAAAAGGGGGCAAGTCCTCTGAGGAGCTCTCAGCAATCCTGCTGTGTGGGACTTACTGGTGGTCACAAAAGAGGTTCTTGGCCCCAAGGACCTTCAGCAGCCAAGGAGATTTCATCCCCCAAGTAGTAGTACGCCACAAGAGGCGTTTGCAGAGGAGTGTAAAAAGAGGAAAAGGCCTCCTACGAGCTCTTAGCAATGCTGTTGTGTGGGACTAACTGGTGATAATAAGTAGGGTTTTATGCCCCAAAGATACTCAGCATTAAAGGGGACTTCATCCCCCAACAAGTCGTGTGCCAGGAGGGGCATTTTCAGAGTGGGGGAGAAAGAGGACGGGGCCTCCGATGAGCTCTTAGCAATCCCGCTGTGTGGGACATACTGGTGGTAACAGGAGGGGTTCTTGGCTCCCAACGACCCTCAGCAACCAAGCGGACTTCATCCCCCAACCAGTTTTGCACCAGGAGGAGCATTTGCAGAGTGATGGGGCAAGGGGGAGGCCTCCGATGAGCTCTCAGCAATCCCGCTGTGTCAGACATACTGATGGTAATAGGAGGGGTACATGGATCCCAGCGACCCTCTGCAACCAAGGGTACTTCATCCCCCAACAAGTGGTGAAGAAAGAGGGCAGGGCTCTGACAAGCTCTCAACAATCCTACTGTGTGGAACTTACAGGTGGTAATAGGAGGGGTTGTTAGCCCCCAATGACCCTCAGCAGCCAAGGAGACTTCATCCCCCAACCAGTAGTGCTCAGGAGGGGTGTTTGCAGAGTGTTTGAGAAAGGGGACGAGCCTTCTTTGAGCTCTCAGCAATCCCGCTGTGTGGGTCTTATTGGTGGCAATACGAGGGGTTCTTGGCCCCAAATGAACCTCGGCATCCAAGGGGACTACATCTCCCAACCAGTAGTGCGCTAGGAGGCACCGTTTGCAGAGTGGTTGAGAAAGGGGGTGGGGCCTTCGCAACCTCTCAGCAATCCCAATGTGTGGGACTTACTGGTGGTAACAGGAGGGGTTCTTGGCCCCCAACAACCCTCAGCATTTAAGGGGAATTCATCCCCCAAAGAGTAAAACACTAGGAGGCACGTTTGCAGAGTGGTTGAGAAAGAGGGTGAGGCCTCCGGCGAGCTCTCAGCAATCCCGCTATGTGGGACATACTGATGGTAACAATAGGAGTTCTTGGGCCCCAATGACCCTATTGTGTGAGAATTACTGGCGGTAACAGGAGGGGTTCTAGGCCCCCAAGACCCTTAGCATTCCAGGGGAACTTCATTTCACAATCAGTAGTATGCCAGAAGGCGCGTTTGCAGAGTGGTTGAGAAAGGAGGCAGGCCTCAGGTGAGCTCTCAGTAATCCCTCTGTGTGGGACTTACTGGTTGTAACAGGAGGAGTTCTTGGCCTGGAAAGACCCTCAGCATCAAAGGGGAATTCATCCCCCAATGAGTAGTGCACCAGGGGATGAGTTTTCAGAGTGGTTGTGAAAGGGGCAGGGCCTCTAATGAGCTCTCAGCAATACTACTGTGGGGGACTTACTGGTGGTAATAGAAGGGGTTCTCGGCCCCCAACGACCATCAGCAGCTAAGCATCTTCATCCCCCAACCAGTAGTGCACCAGGAAGGATGTTTGTAGAGTGGTTGAGAAAGGGGGCGGGGCTTCCTGATTGTAAAAGGAGGGGTTCTTGGAACCCAGTGAACCTCAGCATCCAAGGGGTCATTATCCCCCAAGTGGTGCAACAGGAGGGGTATTTCAGAGTGGTAGAGAAAGAGGATGGGAACTACAACAATCTCTCAGAAATCCCGCTGTGTGGGACTTACCAGTGGTAATAGGACGGGTTCTTGGCTCACAACGACCCTCAGCAGCCAAGGGGACTTCATCCCGCAACCAGTAGTGCACCAGAGGATTGTTTGCAGAATGGTTGAGAAAGAGGACAGAACTCTAATGAGCTCTCAGCAATCCTGCTGTGTCTGACTTACTGGTGGTAATAGGAGGGGTTCTTGGCCCCCAATGTCCCTCAGCATCCAAGAGGACTTCATCCCCCAATGAGTAGTAGACTAGGAGGCATGTTTGCAGAGTGGTGGAGAAAGAGAGGGGCCTCCAATGAGCTCTAAGTAATTCTGCTGTTTGAGACATGCTGGTGGTAACAATAGGGGTTATTCACCTCCATTGACTCTAAGAAGCCAAGGGGACTTCATCACCTAATTAATATAACACCATGAGGTGTGTTTGTAGAGTGGTTGAGAAAGAGGGCGGGCCTCTGATGAGCTCTCAGTAATCCTGCTGTGTGGGACCTACTGGTGGTAGCAGGAGGGGTTCTTGGCCCCCATGACCCTCAGCATTAAGGGGGACATCATCTCCCAACCAATAGTGCGCCAGGAGAGGCATTTGCAGAGTGGTTGAGAAATGGGGTGGGGCCTCCGATGGGCTCAAAACAATCCTGCTGTGTGTGACGTACTGGTGGTAACAGGAAGGGTTCTTCACCCCCAATGACGCTCAGCATCCAAGGGGACCTTATCCCCCAACAAGTAGTAAACCAGGAGCCATGTTTGAAGAGTGATTGAGAAAGTGAGCATGGTCTCTAATTAGCTCCCAGCAATTCCTCTGTGTGGGATATACTAGTGGTAACAATAGGGGTTCTTGGCCCCCAACGACCCACAGCATTCAAGGGGACTTAATCCCCTAATGAGTACTGCGCCAAGAGGCTAACTTATAGAGTGGTTGAGAAAGTGGCAGGGCCTCCAATGAGCTCTCAATAATCCCACTGTGTGTGGGACTTACTACTTGTAACAGGAGCAGTTATTGGCCCCCAAACATCCTCAGCATCCAAGGGGACTTCATTAGTGGTGGCCGAGCAATACTCCACCCACTCGCGAAACTCTGCAGAATTTATCAGAGTTTTTCAGCCACTCTTTAGAATTCAGCAGAGTGAAACTCAGTGAGCTCCATCCCAGCCTAGTCCTGTCCTAGTGAGACCGGGGTCCATGGTTCTCCCTTTAATTTCCTATAAGTATACAAATGTACAAAACACCTGGAAGCTCTGCCATTTGTACCACCTTAGTAATATGCAAAGGTTTTCGCACCTTTTGCCAGGATGATGGACAGCTTAACAAAAGGTCCCTCAGTACATACCCCACCAATTTTATTGACATGTTCTTGATGCCGAGGAATATGAGGACATTTCCACCAAACAAATAAATACTTACTTCATATCGTTAAGAGAGAGGACCCTTGGTTGGTGGAGATTTACCTCTTTGTAGTATCATTGTCTTCTCTACAGAAGGATTCATGTAACCACAAAACACACAAAAATCTACTTAGAAGATGCCCCAGTTGAAGCTCTACTTCTGTAAGGAACAAATGACCCTAACTTCTTGGGCTTGGGGAAGGCAAAGCAAGTGTGTTTTCACTTGTATTCCACGTTGAAATACTATATGAAATCCTCAATGGAGGTGAATTCATCTTTGATCGGATGGAGCACAATCTTATGTGTAGTGATGCTGATGAGTTGTTTCTTTTTTGTCATCTCCTGGTGAGAGCAGAGTCCATAGTCCTCCCTTTTAAATACCCTAATTATGCAAATGCCCAAAATCCTTAGTGTTACTCACACACCCACTCGCAGACATTCACAGGTGCTCACGTACCCACTCACAAAGCCACACAGGCACTCACCTACCCACACAGGCACTCATATACCCACTCACACAGGCTCTCACAGACCCACACAGGTACTCACAGACCCACTCAGACAGGCACTCATACACTCCTCACATACTCACAGACCGACTCATAGACCCACACCAGAAGTAACAAACTGACTCACAGACCCATAGAGGCACTCACACACCCACTCACATACACACTCAAGCAGCCACTCACACACCCACTGAGACGAGAACAAACCCATACAGTCACTCACACACCAAGTTACCTTCCTATACAGCCGCTCACACATTCACTCACAGTACCATATAGCTAGTCACACATCTGCTCACATACCTATACAACCACTCACACACCCACTCACAGACCTATACATCCACTCACATATCCACTCACCAACCTATGCAGCTACTCACACACCCATCAAACCTGTCACACACTCACTCACAGACCCATACAGCACTCACACACCCACTCATTGACCTATACAGCCACTCGCACACTCACTCTCAAAGGTGACAGGTCACAGTTAGGAACAAAAATAATTTTAAAATGTAGAAATTCACTGAAAAGAACAAAGATTTGAGGGAGACTATAGTTAAGAAATAACATTAAAAAAACATCGAAGAGGGGAGGAGCTACGCGCGGATCCAAGATGGACGCGTGAGCAGAGGGTTCCCGAGACCCCTTCCGCCACCCTTATCTATCCTGACACAGATCCTGATTTAGATGATGGGTGCTTCTCGTTGATGCCCTGCTGATATCGAAGCTTTTTCCAAAATTCGATTTGGCCGCCGGGAACGGGACTTGTTGCACCCCATAATCTGGGGCCTACGGCAGTGGCCATCCAGGGGCTCGAGTTCTCGAGGTGCCCAGGTGGCAATCGAACAACAATGGCTGGAGAGACGCCTCCGCTGCCCCTGTGGTACTTTCGGTTTCGATTTCGATCATTGTTGGTGCCGAATCATTGCTGGTAGATACTGCTGCCCTGCTCTGGTCGCAGACTCTCATTCGGCTGTCGTTCCTCGACCTCTCGATTCCTTCAGTTTGCCATAGGGGGAATCATTCTGACTAGATCTCGATAGACCCTTTGGAGCTCGTCAACCATTATGACGGGCAGGACGGACCCCGAGAGGCGCCACGCCAGAGGCACGAATCGAGGGGGAGCCGCTCAGACCCAGACTATAGACCGCTTTACTCGCCCGAAGGGATCCCCGGGGGGATCGAGCAAGTCCCCCGGAGAGGCTGGTGACGGTACCCCTGTGAATGAGGAGCCGACTTTGGCAGATGTTATGGGCGCCATTGCCAATATCCAGACTGCGATGGGGCAGCAATATGAAACTCTTGCTACTAAGTTGGATACGGTTGCGATTGAGGTCAACCTTATCAGGACAGACCTGGGGAAAACTAACGAACGGGTCAAATCTTTGGATGTCAAGACGGCGAGCTTAATTACGGATGTCTCAGATCTTCAGACCGAGGTCCGTGATCTTCGCATGGCCAGGGACTCGTTTGCCCGTCGGCTGGATGATTTCGAGAGCCGGGCCAGACGAAATAATGTCCGCATCGTGGGCGTTCCGGAGACTTCCACGGAAGTACCGACGGATCTTCTGGTTGAGGACCTTATCCAGAACTATTTGTCACCAAAGGGTCTTAGTAGTCTTTTTGCAGTGGAGCGCGCTCATCGGATTTCAGGCGGGAAGCCCAAGCTTGGGGCCGCTCCGAGGCCTATCATAGCCAGGATCTTTAATTACCGGGACAGAGACGCTATCCTGCAGGCCTCCCGTGTCAATGGTCCCACTAAGTTTGAAAATGTTTCGATCAGCTTCTATCCGGACTTCACCCAGGCAGTGCAGAAGCAACATATGGCCTTTACGGGGGTGAAACGACGCCTTAGAGACATGGAACTGAAATATGCCATGCTTTTCCCGGCCCGCCTGCGGATTGAGCATAACGAACGTACATTTTTCTTTGATCGCCCTGAGGCAGCCAGTGACTGGCTGGACACTCTGCAACATACCAGCTCGGAGAATATGAGGGGTGCCGAGGGCGGCCTGGAAGACCTGGAGTAGTGAGTCGGTGCCGATGAGCCATTCTTGGACGCTTTGCAGTGGCTCTGTGATAGAGATGTTTATATGCAACGAATACCCGGGGGTGGTTGGACTCGGGACTCTTCCTCCTCAGGGGACACTTTTCTCTCTTCTTGTAGGTTTGTTTAATGGGGCGACAGGCACACTGCAAGTTGGGGTGGCTTTCTGGTCTACCGCAGGGGTGCAGGGAGGGGGGTTGTGTGTTGAGGGTTCTTTGGGGGGTGGTGGGGGGGTCTTTTCTTGTTTGTTTATTTCGAGGCTCTGATTTGATCGCTCTTTTATCCTTTGTGCTTGCTCTTTGGCGAGGGGGACTGTTGTTTTTTGTCTGGGATGGGGGTAGGGGCTGCGGGTGCTGAGCTGGAACGTTAATGGTCTCGGGGATCGAATTAAACGGGGGATAGTTTTGCAGTACTTGAAGCGGCACGCCCTGGATATTGTTCTACTACAAGAAATGCATTTGGTGGGCAATACGTGCCGTGCGCTGAATAGAAGAGGCTACCGTTTGGTGGCCCACTCTGGATTCACCACTGGGTCGAGGGGGGCGGGTGTCTTGGTTAGGAACTCCCTCCCCCTCGAGGTAGATGACGAGGTGCTGGATGATAGGGGTCGCTATGCTGCTGTCATGGGTCCATGGGAGGGGAAGACGATTTCCATTTTGTCTGTGTATGTTCCCCCTGGTCTACAGTCTACCACATTTTCGGATTTGGGTGGAGTAATCCTGGGGCTCCCCGATGGTTTACTAGTGGTGGGTGGAGATTTTAACTCGGTGGTCAGTGGAGAGGAGGATCGACACCCTTGTAGAACCCTCCCCACGTCGCAGTTATGGTTGGGCCGTTTCATGGATACACTGGGATTAGCGGATTGTTGGAGACAACTTCACCCTGGCCAGCTCCAGTACACCTTTTTCTCGGGGGCCCATGGTAGTCTATCGCGACTCGATTATATTCTTATTCCGGCGGCACAGATGGTCTCCGTGAGGGAAATTAGACATCTTGCGAGGGGGATTTCAGATCACTCCCCACTATGGCTCACCATTGATGTGCGGCTGGAGTCCGGGCGTCGTGTTGCTCCTATTAATCCGTGGCATCTTTGTAACCCCATCATTCGCAAGGAAGTGGTTAAATGTGTGGATTATTACTTTGCTGAGAATGAAGGGTCAGTATCCTCCCCTGTTACTCTGTGGGAGGCGGGTAAAACTGTGATCCGGGGTCAGACACTCTCTTTGATTGCTAGCGAAAGGGGGCGCAGAACTAAGGAAGTGGTACGGCTTGAAAACGATATCTCTGAATTGGAAGAACAGATGGAATCTGTGATTACGCCTGCTAGCCTACACTCCTTGGCGCTTAAACAGTTTGAATACAGGGCTCTGGTGACTGATGCGGCTAAAGCGATGAATCGTGAACAGCAGGGACGCTTGTATGATTTGGGTGATAAGGCGGGGACATTGCTTGCTTGGCTTGATAAGCGGGATAGAGTGAATCGTGTTGTGCCTGTTATTGAGCGAGGAGATGGTGTGCGAGTTGTGGACCCGGTCGAGATCGTTGAGGTCTTTGCCCAGCATTTTCGGAAGGTGTACTTGCCGGTCTCGGACAGACCTGAGGAGGACTCGCACCTGTTGCTCCGCGATATCGCGTTGCCTAGCCTCTCGGATTCGGACAGAGAGCTTATGGAGGCGTATTTTTCCACCGATGAAGTAGCGCTCGCTATCCGTGCACTTCGTTCTGGTAAGGCTTCGGGCCCGAATGGTTTACCAGTAGAGCTGTATAAGTTGTGTCCTGATAAAATGGCGCCGTACCTTCGTCGGGCATTTTTGGCGTTGCGAGATCTCGGGCTTCTTCCCCGAGATCAGAGACTGGCGTCCATTGTGGTCATCCACAAAGACGGAAAGCCCCGGGAGCATTGTTCATCATATCGGCCGATCTCGCTTCTGAATGTGGAGCCTAAGGTTCTTGCTAAAATTTTGGCGAACCGTGTGATCACGGTGATCGGCGATCTTGTGCACCCTGATCAATCTGGGTTTATCCCCCACCGTAACACTGCCCTCAATCTTCGCCGTCTACACGGTGTTTTGGCGAGGGCGGGGTCTCTTGTGGAACCGGCCGTCTTGGTTTCCCTTGACACCTCGATGGCCTTCGACATGGTGGAATGGCCTTATTTGTGGGCTGCCCTCGCTAAATTTGGCTTTGGTCCTAAGTTCATTGGATGGGTTCAACTGTTATATGAGCAACCACTTGCGCAGGTGGTGGTTAACGGAAGGGCCTCGGATCCCTTTGTCCTCGGACGTGGCACAAGACAGGGCTGCCCGATGTCGCCTCTCCTTTTTGCGCTTGCTCTTGAACCCCTTGCCGCGTGGCTCCGCTGGGAGCCCTCGCTCCAGGGCATATGGTGGTCTCCTACCTTTGAGGATCGGGTATCACTATATGCTGATGATATTCTATTGTACCTCACTTCTCCCCGTAAGTCACTGGGAGTCCTGTTTGACGTCCTGAGCTCTTTCGGGAAGAATTCTGGTTTGGTTATTAACTGGACTAAATCCTGTATTTACCCGCTTGCGGGTGGACAACCTTCTCTGCCTCGCTTCTGCCCTATACCTGTCTCCAGTGGTGGTTTCAAATACTTGGGGATCTACATCTCTATGGACCCCAAGGTCCAATTTGAGCGAAATCTACTGCCTCCGCTTGCCCGACTTCGGTCAGATGTGACGGCATGGTGTGGACTGCCTCTTTCCCCCCTGGGGAGGGCGGCCCTGTTTAAAATGATGTCTCTTCCCCGATTCTTATATGCACTCCAGAACACGCTGGACTTGGTTCCAGCTGGCTATTTTAGTGAAATCGAGGGCCTCCAGTGGAAATTGGTTTGGGGCGGGAGACCGCGTATAGCGCTGGCGAAATTGGCTTTGCCCTGGTATGATGGTGGGATAGCTTTACCGGATGTCAAACGTTATTATTGAGCGTCCCAGTTGAGTGCTATTAATCACGCCATATATGGCCCTGTCCCTAATCCCGCTTATGATATGGATAAGTGGCAACTCCCGGGGGGCGATTATAATAGAGCGCTTTATTCCAAGAGTGACAGGAGGTGTTTGACTGGCCCCACTGCAGTGGCACTGCGTGTCTGGGGTAGTGCCACATCGGCCACGGGTTGGACTGATAAACTCACTAGGGCGACTCCTCTCTATGCAGCCGAGAGATTGGGTAGTCTGTGGTCCTCGAAGGGATTCGATAGGTGGGACCTTATCGGTATCAGCAAAGTGGGTGATCTTTGGGCCACCAATAGAGTCAAAACTTTTGACGAGTTACAACGGGAATATAAGCTGAGTGATAGGGAATATTTTCGATACCTTCAGATCCGCCATGCGCTCGATTCGGGTTTTCCCCGCTGGCACCTCGATCCCTGAGTCTTCTCCCTTGGAGGATAGAGTGCTTGATGGCCATGTCCCCGACAGCACTATTTCCCTCATATACAAGAAACTTATTAATGTCCGTTCGGACCTTCTTATACAGCTGCGTGAGGCATGGACTGGTGACGGGCTGGAGCTGGACGATGAAGACTGGCAGGCTGCAGTTTTTTCCCCAAAGGAAGTTGCTATTCCGGCGCGTCTCCGACTGGTGCAGCTAAAGATTCTTCATCGCACCTATGTCACGGGTCCACGATTGATGCATATGGGTTACTCGATGGATGGGCTATGTCGGCGTGGGTGTGGTTTGCTTGCTACTTTCCTCCATATTATATGGGAGTGCCCGGCGGTAGTGGTTTTTTGGACTCGAGTGCATGAGGTGATGGTAGAGGTGACGGGCGTCGGGTTACTTCCTGAGGCCCGGCGCTGCTTGCTGAATATTTGGGAACCGAATGACTGCACCGTTGCCCAGACTCAGTGGGTCACACTGGGAAATATTATTGCCAAAAGAGATATTGCTCAACTCTGGGGGTCTCATAGGGCGCCACTGGTCTTGACCTGGGAGGAGAACATGGACTGGTGCATGTTTAGGGAAAAAATTGTATACGTCTCCCGGGGTAGGCCTAAGAAGTGGGGTAGGATTTGGGGTCCGTGGAATTCGTATCGTGGTGGGATTTGTGACCCTCCCTTTGTAGAATCCCATGATGATACCGGTTCTCCTTGATTATACGTTCCAGTAATTTTGAATTTTTGTTCAATGTAAAGTATTGCTCGCTCTTGGTCCCCACACCCCACCTCCATGATTTCCTGATGCTTGCTTTTCGTCGTTCCCCTCATATCACACGTAGCAGCCCTTATATTGGTGAATTTGCCTCGTTTCTTTTTCTTTTGGGTTTTCTTTTTTGTTCTTTGTGTGTTATAAAATGGAAACCTTTTATCCCTCCTCATTTACCAAATGCTTCTAACCACGTCATGCTTTTCCGCTGCTGGGCCCTCGGGTTGTCGGCTGATGAGCTGTGTACTGCTTTATTTTTACTGTTTCGTATTGCTGGCCGGCCTTGGTGGTTGTAGGCCTGTATATGTCCTTATTTTGCAAATAAAGGTGTTTTTAAAAAATAAAAATAAAAAAAAACAGAGAAATTCATGGAAAAACCAAAGGTTACAGGGACATTATAGTTAGGAAATAGTATTTAAAAAACCTTACTAGTTAGGCGAAAAAACCAAAGTTTACATGCACATTATAGTTAAGAAATAGAATTAAAACAACTTTAGAAATGCACTGAATAAACCAAAGGTTAAAGGACCGTTATAGTTAGATTCAGATTTAACTAGTACAAAACCAGTAAAATTCAGCAGTTCTAATTACCTGAGCTAGCTATAACTTATGCCCCCGCAGTGCGCTGCTTATGACTTCACATATTACATCTCTCATGACATGGTCAGTGACATCACTCATGACATCACTGATGACATTTCAAATGACATCACTGATGACATCATCTACAGAACCACTCACACTTCCACTCACATACCTACACAACCACTCATACACCCACTCATACCACCATCAACCACTCACACAGCCATTCACTCATCCATAGAGGCACTCACACAGCCATTCACTTGACCATATACCTACTCACACAGCCACTCACTCACATAGTCACTCATCCATAGAGACACTCACATAGTCACTCACTCACCCATACATCTGCTTACACATTTGTCATTTACAGAAGTGGAGCTTGGGGCATCTGCTATGTTTATATTTGTAAGTGCTTCCAGCTGAGGTTTGATTTCTGTGAAGTGAGCATCAGGGCCAGAACGGAACCTCATCTGCCCCTTTATCCAACAAGAGTCCCCAGTGTTGTACACATTTAAATTGGAGAGGGGGCTATGCAGTCCTGCTTCCTGGGCTGGTTTTGGCCCCAGGGACTCTATCCCCGGGGCCTAGCCTAGACTTAGTGTGAGAGCGAGGCTGTGCAACCCGCTCCCTTTCCTTGACCGATTTTGGCACCAGGGACCCCTTTTCCAGGGCCCAGCAAACTAAAGCTGGGTGCCCTGGAGCTGTCAAAGCTCCCGCCAAGTGAGATAAACAGTTATGTCCCAGGGGTGGACACCCTAGGACATAGGGAGACAGCCTTGGGGGATGGCTGTCCCCAGGGCCATTAATGGCTCCAGGAGGGGGGCCGTCCTACGCCTCTCTTTTCTGTTTGAAGGGCCTGACATGGGAGTGTGGGGCCAATAATGCCTGAGAGGGGGAACACGCAGCCACCCTCCCCCTTTGTTTTGTATTAATGGCTCCGGGGAGGTGATGGTCCTCGGGGCCCTATAGGCCTAAGAAGGGGGGTGCCTGCGGCCCCCTCCAATTAATTATTAAAGCCCTATAAAGGTGGTGGTCCCCGGGGGTCTAAGAGCCGTAGGAGGAGGGTCTGCACTGTCCTTCTCTAATATACTAATTAAGCCCTGGGAGGTGGTGGTCCCCGGGGCTCTTAGAGTTTTATGAGGGGGGTCCATACCGTCCCCTCCATTATTACATAAAGCCGGGGGGAGGTGTTGGTTCCCGGGGCTCAGAAAATGTCCTGGAGGGGGGACAGGTGCATACCACTCCCAAATTTATATAGCAGAAAAGGCCCCCGGGACCTGGCCCACCTGGGAGCGAATCATTAAAGAAGCATTAAAGAACCACAAATTTGTGAATCTTCATGATTCCACAGCAATCTTTTTTAATGCTTTTTTGCCCTGGAGGATTCCTTGGGGGAACCCAGCACCATGGATAAGGGGTCAGGGTATTCCTACCTTGTCCCCTTTTCTTTATTTTTACTTTTTTGGGGACTTGGCAGGGGATGAGTCCCAAGATGGCTGCCAACACTTCCTGGTTGAAGTGTTGGCAGTCAATCAGATCTCTGCATGAGATTGTCAATATTCGCTGAGGTGTCACGACCATAGATATATAAATTTAGATTTTCTTCAATATCTCCAAACCTACTGTATGGATTTACACCACATAACAAAAAGGGCTCTTTCTGGACGAAGATCTACCTTTCTGCCAAATTTGGTGTAATTCCATCCAGTGGTTCAGGCTGCAGTTGTGCTAAAATCTCTACCCGAATTCACATGGGGAAAAAGTGTTTTGCGACCCCCCCTTTTTCTTGCCCCCCTCACTTCACGGATTACCCCGAAACTTTCAAAACAGCAGATGAACTGAGCATTGTACAGATTATGAAAATTTTGTGAAGATTCGTTGCCCGTGCCAAAGATATTGGCAACCACCAATAATTTATAAATATATATATATCTTTATATATATATATATGAACAAAGAACCTCCTCACGAAAAGAAGAAGAGGCCACAGCAGGGGAGACCGTGGAAGCCTCTTTATTGAAAGATTCACCACATGTAGGGCAGATGCATTTCGGCTTCTCCTGCCTTCTTCAGCGCCAATGGTGAAAACAGGATGAGGGCGCTTGTCTCAGATATAAATACCTAGCCCCATCCTGGTAGGTGTCAACTAACTCCGCCCCCCACATAAAACAACAGTTCGCATTGGTGTAATCACTTCATGTAGGATTCCCATTGCGTCGATACTACAAGTCCCAGAATGCTGTAGGTCCTTCTGGCGATACTGCGGGGGGTGGTCTATTGCTGTTACCCCTCGACAAACACTTTGAGGAAAGTACATAAGAGTTTGAAGTCTTGCAAGTAAACATTCCATCCATTTTAGAAGAGGAATGGAATACTTTCATGTCTAGCGATGTCACTCTAAGCATGGTTAGAGAAAACATCATTACGGGTTGGCCCATGAAATGTAGCGACCTCGCGGCTGAGTTACAACCCTTTTGGAACGTCAGAGAGGAACTGTCACTTGCAGGGATCGATGTGTTCAAAGCAGTCAAGGTAATTCCCCCGGAAGAACTCAGGGAGTGCATCTGTGAAATAGCTCATGAGGGCCATCTGGGTAGACGCTTTACCAAAAGCAAGCTTCGCTCAGGATATTGGTTCCTGGCATCGACACTTGCATAGAGGAATTGGTTAAAAGGTGCCATGATTGTGGTCTCACCAATAAAACCAAAAGCACACGGAAAACACCACTGGAACCTGTTCATGTGCCTATTATGGCATGGGAGAAATTAGGCATGGACATTATTGGCCCCCTTCAAATTCCAGGCCTACAGGAGAGCTTCATTATAGTATTAGTAGACTATTTTTCCAAATGGATCACTCTTAAATTTGTCAATAAAGTAGGCACCAAAACTATCATACTTTTCTTATCTCACGTTTTTGCGAATTAAGGCATTCCTCATACGCTCATCACTGACAATGGGGTACAGTTGGTTTCCGAGGGAATTAAAGAATTTCTGATCAGTTTGGCTATAAAACACATTTGCACCCCATTATATGGTCCTCGTACGAATAGGTTGGTGGAACGCTGCAACAGAATGATCAAAGAGTCTCTACAATTGGCGATGGTTGCATGTAAACCCATTGTTCAGTCCATTAAAGACACTATCTGGTCATATCACACCACACCCAACAGTGTGACAGGGTACTCACCTTTTTGTCTTCTAAGAGGACGCAAACCAGGATCCAAACTTACACCCAACTGGTTATTTGAAGACAACTCAGTTGTAAGGGATAACATGTTAACCAGGGAAAGGATTGAGTGCCACAGGAATAAATACAAACATGCATATGATTGTAGATGGGGAGCCAAGTCACATATTGGGAAGCAGGTCAACTAGTACTAGTCAAAAGACCTCACGATGGGGCTAACAGGTACAATAAATACTATGGTCCTGCTAGAATAAAGGATGTCAAGAAAAATGTGGTTACTATGTCAGACGGTAGAATGTGGAGCATGGACAGATTAGATCCATATCCAGAGCAGAGTAGTGGCAACAAGTTGGATGAGAGGTCCAAGGTGTGAACCAGCATTCAAGAAGTCAAACGAAGTGACAGAAATGTGAGACCATCCAAGTGGCATGGGGACTATGTCATGAAATAAAATGTCATGGGGTCATATCAGTCTTGTGTACAATGTCATGAACAAATGTGATGGGTAAACACAATGACTGAAATGTTGTCCTCATGTGGCACGCAGGCAATGTCATGTAAAACCTGTCATGGGTCCATAATTAGTTCTCCTGCTCATATTCCTGCCCCATTTTATGGTTTTGTCTGTTTAGTTTCCTCCCCTGTCCCTTTGGGTCCCACTCCTCTCTTTCCCCTCTTTGGCATTCTTTCACCCTTGGGGAAGGAGGTGTGTTATAATCTCTCTCTTCTTTCCCCGTCCTTCACTTTCCTGTTGGTATGTTCTAACCCCCCCCTCCCCAAGTTGGAACTGCCTGGGTATAGTGACAGGAGTGCACCTTAGAACGTTGGAGGCTGAGGAGCGCCAGGCTAGGCAGCTTGAGAAATTGTTTCTAAATAAACTCACATTTCATCTTCATCTGCTTTTGTGAGTTATTTCTAACACTTTAATGTGTTTACACTACAAGCATTAAAACATTAAACCCAGACCTATTGGCTGGTTCATATTCATGGAGGGCAGAAAGAACCTTCTTTTAGGCAGTCTCGGTAAATCTCAGTTTTCTAGTTGGAAATTGACTCCAGCGCTCTGAACAGAGTGAATGTAATTAATGCCTCGTGAAAGAGGTACATAATTCAAACATTTTCTGCCTAATCTTTTTTTCTCTAATTCTAGAAAGCAGCAAAACTCTTCTGTCAAAGTTGAAACATTGCAAAGCCGTTTGAAAGCTTTAGTCCACATCCCTGTATAAAGCTCAGAAATCCCTCTTTAAACATCTGTGGCTCTCGGATTACACACATCCTTTTGTTTGCAGTCACCACTGGGCCTGCCTCTCCGGCACAGACTGCAGGTCACAAGCCGTAGCATCACTGAAGCCTGTCAAAGGGGCTCTGTGCTCTCTCTCACCCTTCATCTCACGGTGCCCGTGGAGACGGCAGCGCAGGCCCAAGAGGCGCTACAAACGCTGATCACAAGATGGCAAATCTCTCATTTCTTTTTTTGTTCCTTTTTTTTCCCATTATTATAGAACGCCCCCTGTTCACCACTCCCTGGTAATCGTAAGTAAGCGTAACTGTCTTATGAATTCAAGGTGAGTAAAGGTGATTTACTTGTAGGAAGAGAGTTTACTCTAAACAGTCAGTGGGAGTTTATGGCCAGTGTCTGAACAGCCTCATGTTTGTGTTTCTGCTTGAAAACTCCTACACAGTCCATTATTTTAATTACAATGTAATAAAGGAAGGCGAAGCCCACACGTCCTGGGTACATCCTTTACTGTTCGAACTCCTGTGCTGTTCTCACCGGCGGCGGCTTACTTCTAAGCACTGGTTTGTGCTGGCGGCTGCGAGCCAGGAAGTTATTATGGGCGGTTCAGTGGCCCACTGCATGCACTGCGAAGATCTGCGTTTAAACCCAAGGTCACAGGTTTGAAACCCAGTGGTTCGGCCAAGTCTTTTGTCCTCCCAAGAACAGTCAAATGAACAAATCAGTGGCCCCTGGCCACCAACTCTTAGGAGCCGGTTCGCAAAGCTATGTGCGCCTGTAAGTTTGGCTTACACAAGAATACACCTTTTATTCCGAGTTCAAAACTTTTTGGGGAATTCACAAATATTGAGTCTGCCTTCGTAATAGAATTTACTCACACAAGTATTTTAGTGTGAGTAAATCTATTCAAGGGGTGGGAAGTGGGCTGCAAAGACGGCATGCCAAGACAGAATGCATTGTGCGTTGACGCAAACACACACACCAAGGTATACATTTATAGGCATTCATAAACTCCTCTCTGACCCTTTTCTTCCCTGAAATAGGAAGAAAAGTTACTCCTGGCAAGAGGTGGAACAAATCTCTCCCCAGAGAGCAGGTAAGTGTTGTGTTTCTATTGGCTGGTTGGTGCACGCGTGTCTGTATGATTGAATGTGTCTTTGTGAGTGAGTGTTGTGGATGGGCGTGTGTGTACACGTCTGCAGGTGAATGCATGGGAGTAAGTGAGTGTACATGTGTACGTGTGGACCCCCTTCTAAGTTATACTTCCCGGCCACCACTGATTAGACACGTGCCTCAAGCAACCCAGCCTCTGCTCACCTGGTCGTGAGGACTGGCAGCAGAGTACAAATCAAGTCATATTCTTAATGAACACATTTCAGCCATTTCTTTCTCCATTTTCACTATATTCACACACGGCACTTCAGATCCTCTTCCATTCTCGTTGATTTTGTTTCGCCACAATCTGTGCTATTCCAGTTGGTGATGCCTCAAACGAAGGACACTCAATTGAAAAGCAGCGGATATGTGAAGATTCATCACTTTTGTATGAAAATGTGCTCAATGCCAAAATTGGTATCTTCCACCATAAAATAATTGTCTCATGTGTATCAGCCTCCAGCTGAAAGTGAAAATGTATGTGTCTGTTCATGACCAGAGTAGAAAGAAAACGATACCAAATTATACATTTTTAACCAGCAGACATGTTCAATGGCAGACTTGACATGTGGTAATTGTGGTTGTCTACTTATGTGAAGCTGTTGCACCCCTGTGTATCGAGGCAGGTGGTAGAATCCCAAGACAGACAATGAGGTCTGAGCTTCTGAAACGGAATATTAGAGTTTTAAGAATTGATCAAAACAAATGTAGCAATTGTATATCCATATGTAGCTGGATTGTATAAACGTTGCAGGTCTTAAATTAGCCAATCCTCTGTAACCTAGAAGGATGTTTGCAGCCATTGCTCTTAAAATACAATATATGGTTGTTCTGTAATGCAGTCTCCTCTTCATAGCAGAATGAGATCTTTGGAGGTGGCTATTGCTCTGAGGAAGATTCGTTGTCATTCAAACATGAAGTTGTGACTTTGGGGTATAAACTTTTAATGGGCATTTTGATTTGATGTTAAAATGTGTTAGATTTTTAACCGCGTTGCAAGCTTTCAAGGATTTACCAAAAAACAACATAGAATTTGACTATCGCGATACAACTAGTCTTATGCAGTACGAATCTGGCTAAAATTAGCAAAGTGAAAAGATGACAGGTGATCCAAACTCTCTTTTAATACCATAGGTGTTTCTTTATTTGAAATGGATTGCATTTTGGAAATATGAAAAATAAATCCCATCTCTCAGAAATCATTTATGAGAATTATTTACATTACAACAACATACGACTGTTGTCACTCACAACACATTATATGGCAGAAAGCATTTGATACTTCTCTGAAGCCGGCATTTGCATATTGTGATCCTAAAGAGGTGGAACCTCTTTGGGAAGTAACAGATATAACATGGTTTATTAAATAAGCTACGCTACACAACAGTCCCAGTCAGAGAGCTTCATTGTGGGCTTTGGTGTCCTTCATCTACAATGGACTTCCACGTTTACAATAGGTTCTCCAACCAGAACACCAGGACTCCTTTATCAAATACTAGTCTGAATTTTCTACACAAATTTTTATAAGATACATTAATTTGACATGAAGGTGAAATATCTGTACAATCGCTTTAGTAACACTAAGTCAAGACAGAGACAACAAAAAAACAAGAGTTAACCAAACAAATGGATTGCATTGCCAAAGCAACAAATATATCTATAGGTTGACCTAACTTGTTCAGCAAAATAACTAAAAGACGTTGTTAACCCTCCTGTATTGAACAGAGGAAAGTTGACCAGCAGCTCTGAGGGTGATTTATATGTTCTTTAAGTCAGGTGCCATGGTAATATGTACTGCCTGAATGATAAACAAGTTTTGTATCTCCGAAGATTGATTTGAACAATAAGGGTGCACAGATACCTGAATCAGGATCATTTATTTTACTGCAAGTGTGTATTGAGGCACCTTGCAGGAAAGCTGAGGCAGGTACTGCACCAGTGACAAATGGACAAACGGGGTTACGGTAAGACTCTTCTGTTGTTTATGTACCAGCTAAGACTAATTTTGATCAATGGTGTTGTTCTTGATGTGCTAGCAGTCAGAACCCCTTATGCCGCCCGATATTGTGTGATGGATCAGAAAATAATGACCTTACAGCAACCCACCTTTTAGTTGCAACACGAGGGACAAGCATTTGGGGACTATTTATGATATTGTCTTCAGTCTTTAGGAGACGGTGAAACCCCACCAGAGAGGACATAGAGGGGCCGTGTCAGCTTTGGACTCAGTGTGCTCCTACAAGGCACAGATTTTGGGCCATTTCCCACTGAGCAAGCGATGATGAAAGGCTTAGGTATAGGTGGCACCTCACAATTATGCAGAATTGAACACTCAAGTCACCAAAACATAAATAAAACAGCACCATTTTGTGCATTACCTTTGGCCCCATGATTCATAGTCTATAGTAATGGGGTAAAAACATAGGAAGTTAATAAATCATAGCAAATTGATTGACATCATATGATCACTCCAATGTTAAGCATGTGCTGTGGTGTAAAATCTCACGATGCCCTGAAGCAGCCATTTGAACTCCATGGGCTTTCATTATACTTAACTAATTAAATGGTTGTAAAATGTTCACTGAGTGGAACTGCATACACAGATAATGTGAAAGATTTGAGTATGTCATGGCATCCCATGTACACAACTTTGACAGCAATGGCAGCAAAACCTACGGGATTTGTTCTAAAAGGCTATCAAACAATAGTTGACGCCACACTGTAAGGTAGCCCTCTCCATATTGTAGCCTTGTGAGAAATATGAGTCATTATGAACAGGACTATGATCTACCCATTCAAAACCACAAACCAAGCACAGACTGCTGCCTTTAGAGTACAGAGTGCATCTGACACAGTCTATGGGTCAGGTGGTCCTCAAACTCTAGGGATCAGTTTTGAAGATTTCACAATTTCACATAACGCAATTCAAACACGACCAAATCTCACTGTTCCACAAAATTCCAAGTTACTCAAAGAACTCACTTGCTGTCAGAAACGTTACGCTTATTATAACATAGAACTCAGGTGTACATAATGTTATGTTTTTTTCTCACAAAGTTAAAAAGATGTTCCACAAAGCATAAAGTGACAAGTTCGATGTCTTCTTTCACCTTTCTTTCAAAAGTAACCAAGCTTCTCAAGATGTCCTTACAAGAGTCAACTTTCAGATGTTTTAAAAAGTTTTAAAGAGCCTGCAATAATGAGTCTAGAAGTGGAAAGAAAGAAAAGACGACAGTTGGACATCTGTCATCGCTTTAACAAGATCATGCTGTTACTTGGTTCTCCTCACATGACGAGACAACACGCTGAACTCATTAAGACCCAAATCAGATTTGTCACACAGCTTTGTCATCTTCCTTTGCAAGTGGCAAATTGTGTTACAGTACACTGGGTCATTCTTGCATCAGACACGCTGCTAGGAAAATGAATTTAACGGTGTGACTCATATGCCTCAGTAAATACTTAATGCGGCCTTCTATGGTCCTACTGATGTCAGCCGCGACATTAGTTACGCCTCCATGAAATTGGAATCATACATCTGCGGTTGTCTTAAAACTGGAGGAACTTGCTATGCCCTTTTGTCCACTTGGGGAAAAAAAATTCTTACTGAAAGTTTTCCAACTTAGGAGAGTCCACAATATTTTCGGTATGTTTTTCCAGTTTGTGAATTGCTTTACCTACTTTGAAAAAAAGACTCACAAAAGGGAACAAAAATAGTAAGTACTCTGTTACTTACAACACAACACAGTAGAAAGTATGGAATGCCATGTTGTAGCAAGGTCAGGTTGCCAAATGATCTTATATTTTTATTTTTTTAAACGGGTCCGAAAATAACCATAAAAGTCTTCCAAACTTGAAATCGTGCCTCTTCCTTTTTGGCAGCGAGACACAAGCCCCCAGACAATAAGCTGGCTTTGAAGTGTTTTAAGATGCATTTGCTGCAGTGCTTTCCAAGAGTTGGTGAGCTTTGATCTGCCAGAGACACTGACAAGTTGGATTTCCACCCGTCCAAGAAGGATCATTATTAAAATCCCACCTGAAAAAAAGAAACAGCCAACATTAAAAAAAAGAAAAATGCACTTTAACAATGTAATACATATAGTCTAAATCGCTTAAACAAAGTTTAACATTTTTGTTACTCAAATATTCATTCAA
Source organism: Lissotriton helveticus (assembly GCF_964261635.1). Lineage (NCBI taxonomy): Eukaryota > Metazoa > Chordata > Amphibia > Caudata > Salamandridae > Lissotriton > Lissotriton helveticus. The sequence continues at coordinate 1,104,692,319 of NC_136057.1, read as the reverse complement.
AACACATTTTTTTGCTAAAATAACGTAGAACAGTACAAAAAGTACTATTAGTAGTTGACCTCCTCTCCGCGCCATTCATATAAATGAAGAAATGCAGTTCAGATACTTATGCAGCTTGGTTTAGATTACTTTGGTGTATGTAGTGTCCTGTATATATTTGTATAGCGGGACCCTTCTGGTCCCCTAAGGATGACATAAGTGATGGGGTATGTCTCGTGTGACGTTTTGTGAATCAGTTAACAGTTGTACTTTGAAGAATAAAGACATGCACTACTGAGCTCCATGTGTGGTATAAACAATGTAACTAGCTCTCAGAACTAGGGTAACGCTGGTAAGGTGCTCTTGCTTTTTACACAGGCCAATTTGATGTAGGAGTTTCCTTAGGGCGACCTGATGTCCCGGATTGCCCCGGACAGTCCTGGTTTTTAGAGGACTGTCCCAGCTTCCCTACGCTTTTCCTACTTTTCAACAAATGTCTCGGTTTTTGGGACAAAGATAAAGTCATTCTGCAAAGCAGAAATGGAACTACTCTCTCCTTTCAAGAGATGCCTCTAATGTGATTTTATTTTATTTCATTCCTTCAGGCAGCCCAAGAGGAGGTGGGCTGCGGGCTCCCAGCCGAAGGAAGACAGAGTGGGGAGGAGAGTGTGTGTGGGGGGGCGGGGGGAGGGTACTCCGGCAGGGAGGTTCTGCCACAGCTAATGTTATGTAATGTACCATTGTGTATGTGTGAGAACATTTTTATATATGTACACAAAGGGCACGAACCGGGGGTAGACGCGTTTGGACGGCGTCCACCCACTATTTTCAGAGGATGAACGCCGTTCACTCTGCCAAGAATTTGGGCCCCACTGAATAATGTGCTGAACTCGTCCCTGTGTAATTTCCAAACACCGGGACACTTTCAGCAGCGCCTGCACGTTGTCTGCTTTCCATCTGCAACAAGCATCAATGTGCAGGCGGGGACATGCAGGCAGGGACAGCTTTCTTATTTCTGACTTCTGCTGGGCCCATAACAAAGGCCAAATGTGAAGATTCATCAGGCCTCCTTTGTTCAGTGTCCCTTTCTGGAAGCAGTCAGGAGCCTCACACCTGATGCAAATGAAGCAGAGGGGAAACAAAGGCTCACACCTTGTTAGCACTTCACACTTACTTAAGAGAGGCAGCTTTTCACTTTGTTCAGTCCCTGTTTAGGGATAGGCGTGCACTGTAAGAATGGCTGATGTGTTGGTCTTTCCCAGGACTTACACAAAACAAATTGTATTTATATAGAGCTTACTTGTTGGAATAATTTAAGTACCACTATTTGTTCTTGTGCAGCCCTAGTCATCCCAATGCAGGGTGTCAGAGCGCTTTACATCAACACGTGCATATTACATGTACAAATAAATTATATGAGTTTGCAAATAAATGCACAGGATGTGTTACATAAAACTGGGGAATTGCAAGGTGTAGAAGTCACGTATCATCTTCCATAGCTCATTGTGCTATTATCCTCGCAATGCATTCCAATGCACACATGATAGACCTTTTAAACATATATGTGAGGACTTAAGGTCTGATCTCTCTTCTTGTGATGCCACTTCCTGTAAAGTCATGGCTTGTGATGCCACTTTCTATGATGTTGATTTCTGTGATGCCATGTGTGATGTCATGTGCCGTGATGTCGCGCGCCGTGATGTCACTTGCATACTGCCTAATTAGGTGCACGCTGGGATTTTGCGCACGGTGATGTTGCGTGCCGTGATGTCGCGCGATTTGATGTCACTTGTATACTGCCTAATTAGGTCTGTCTCCCCACTTCTTTTTTTAGGACTTGTGCCTTGTGTACACGCACATATACATATACATTTATATGGGTACGGAAAAACCGAGACTGGCCAGATATAAATGTAATACGACCTTTAGTCCTACGTTTATGTCTGACCTGTCCTGGTTTTTGCTTCTTTAAATCTGGTCACCCTAAGTTTCCTGACAGTTTGTGTTTTGCACATGACCAGGTTTTTTCAACCCCACTCTTGCTTTGGTTAAGGAAAACACCGTTCTCCAGAGGCCATTTAGTGATTTTCTTTTTCTGTGAGTGTTAGGACAGCTTCTGTATATTTATTTACAGATTGTACGACGTTGGAAATCAGCCTGCTGCCTTCTCCCCTGAAGGCAAGCGTCTTCGAATAACTCGCGCGTTACCAAACCAGCAGGGACCATCAGCTATCCTGACAGGCAGCAGTGAGAAGGGCAGAGGAAACGCAAATCTACAGAAATGCAAAGGGGGTTCACATTTAGTTTCAAATCAAATGTGTCGAAAACAGCCAACGCGAGAAATCAAGACCAAAACCTGCTCGCCTTCTGACATATGGCGAGCTGACAAGAGCTGCGGAATGCTTAGCAGAGAAAGGCTGGGCAGCACACAGTTAGTTGTGTGCACGGGTGAACTTCTCTGATGTAAACATGATATTCCCAGAATGGTTGCAGGCCTCAGCCTCATTTGAGGAGTCGGTTCAGGGCAAAATTTACAAGCGGAGCTAGGCTTTCACCCAAGAAACACAGCCTGCCCGTTACTTCATCCCATGAATAAAATATTCCAGTAACAGCAGACCCGGCTGCCAAGTGGGAGCCGGCGCGCGGGACTTCCTTCCTGGCGAGATGCTATCGTGTAATTGCCTCGCGCATGGAGCCTTTATTCCTGGCAACCAGGCCCGCCCCCGGGGCAGGCTGCGTGAGGCTAGGCCCCGGGAGAACCGCGGCCTGAGGCCAGCCAGGGTCACGGCTCATGAAAACATGTCCAGTGGCTCGGACTTCATGAGGGCCAAGGCCTGAGGCCAGGGTCACAGCTCATGAAAACATGTCCAGTAACTCGGTACACCCACCATAAGGGCCAAACTCTGCCTGAGGCCAGGGTCACAGCCCATAAAAAACATGTCCAGTAACTCGGACTCCATGAGGGCCAAACCCTGCCTGAGGCCAGGGTCACGGCTCATGAAAACATGTCCAGTGACTCGGACTCCATGAGGGCCAAACCCTGCCTGAGGCCAGGGTCACGGCTCGTGAAAACATGTCCAGTGACTCGGACTCCATGAGGGCCAAACCCTGCCTGAGGCCCTGAGGCCAGGGTCACAGCTCATGAAAACATGTCCAGTAACTCGGTACACACACCATGAGGGCCAAACTCTGCCTGAGGCCAGGGTCACAGCCCATAAAAAACATGTCCAGTAACTCGGACTCCATGAGGGCCAAACAAACCCTGCCGAGGGTAAGCACTTTCAAGTGCAGCGTTATTGCTGTTTTCTATTGAAACGTTTTGGTGAAACATGGCATGCTGAATGTTTATTTCCATGTGTTTACATGTGTATCCACATACTATGTGGACAAGATGACCGACAGCTATGGACTCACAACTTTAGGAGTGTGCCACCCTCGCTGGACTACTCTTCATCCCCCTTTCCTACACACCAACAAACCACACTTCCCTTCTCGGCTTCGGAGGGACTCTGCTCCCATGCAATCCTTTAGTTCTCCCAAAAAGGCGTGTGGTCATTGAATTCAGTGAGGTCAGCCTGCAAAAGCATCTTCCTTCGCTGTAAACATTCTTGGTAGAAATGTGACTGGTTTATGGACAGACGCATTCTATTCCATTCTCCAGGGTGGCTCTGGTGTAGATAACAAATAGGGGATGAAAGAAGGGACAATGACTTGACTTGTCGCCGAAAAGTCAAAGCTAAGTGTCCGTCCCATCAATAACAGTGCAGGCAGCTCACTGCGAGCCGCTCTGCTGCCGCCCGGCTGAGCCTCTGCTGCCACCTAGCGGCGCTGTCCGTTTTGGTACCCTCACCTATCAGTGTATCAAGCATATGGACCACGCCACTATTCGGGTGCTTTTAAGCCCTTGGCTGCTCCTGGGGTGCACCTGGCAATGACAATATTTAAAAGTCGAAAGAATGAGCCGGGAGTTCACACTGTGAAGAACCAGGCTAGCAGCGACCCCCCTCTAAGGGATCAGAACACGAGCGAAGGAGATCAGAATCCGATTCCCACCCGTGTGGTTTTCGTACCAGCAAAATAAACACAGCAACATAACAAATGGGTCGAGGTGTGCAGTATGGCCAACGCTCCTCCGAAGAAGAAACCACACACTCCGACACTCACGCATCAGCTCTCACACTTGATACCACCGTGTCTCACTCAGGGGAGTGTGCCCCACACACTGAGTGAGGATCACACATTGGGGCATCTAGTACGTCACTGTGACCGCGTCTCACACTGGGGAACAGACTCCTTCATATGGAGTGCGTTTCACTCTGGGGCACAAACTCCTTCTCTTGGAGTCAGTCTCACACACTGGGGCAGAGACTCCTTCTCTGTGCGTCAGTCTCACGCTGACAGAACAGACTCCTTCACATGGAGTGAGGCTCACACTGGGGAACAGATTCCTTCACGCGGAGTGAATCTCGCAGACTGGGGCACAGACTCCTTATCTGAGAGTGAGTCTCACACAGTAGGGCACAGACTTCTCTGGGAGTGAGTCTCACACAATGGGGCACAGACTCCTTCACTATGACAGCGTTTTACACACGGGGCACAGACTCCTTCTCTGTGAGTGAGTCTCAAACACTGGGGCACATACATCTTCACTAGGAAAGAGTTTTACACAATGGGGCTCAGACTTCTTGTCTGGGAGTGAGTACCACACAGGGGCTAGAATACCTTGGTCCAACGAGCTCCACCATGCACCATTTATGTATGTTATCTAGCGTTATATGCCACCACTCCTCTAAACGCAGCGCTACAGGCGTTCTCTAGCGTTATATGCCATTGCACCTCTAAACGTAGCGCTAAAGCGCTCCAGGCGTTCTCTAGCGCTCTATGCATTGCTGCTCCAAACGCAGCGCTACGGACAAACATCAGTTTTTCTTACCTGCGCTGGCAGGGCGCCCCCTGGCGGCTAGGCGGAGTTGGATGCGCTGCGGGAGCGGAGCGCCGGCCTCTGCTGCGGGTGCTGCAGCGGGGGGCCCGCGGGGGGCGGCCCCGGGGGCGGCTGCTGCTGCTGCTGGGCCAGGTGCTGCTGCTTGTGGCGCGTGGAGCGCACGGCCAGGATGGCCTGCCGGTTCTTGTACTGCACCATCTGCAGCGTGATCTCGGCGTTCCAGCCCTGGTCCTGGGGGCCCCTGAAGTCCACCTCGCGGCCGCCGGACATCACCACCGTGAAGTACACGTACTTGCCCTTGCGCTCCACGCAGTCCACCGTCTTCATGTGCGAGAAGTGCAGCTGCTTGAGGCGGGGGGGCTCGGCCCCCGGGGCCCCCGCCCCCGCCGGCTCCGGCAGCTTGGGCGGCACCAGCAGCAGCCCGTCCTCGGTCAGCAGGCAGCGCTTCTTCTTCCACAGCTGCAGCAGGCCGTCGCTGCGCTTCTCCAGCACGCCCTCCTTCACCACCTTGCAGCCGCCCTCCAGCATCCTCTCATCCGCGGGGGGAGCGGAGCTCGGCCCCTGGGGGAGCGGGGGACCGTGCCCGGGTCCAGCCAGGGGTACCCGGTCCTGCCAGGGGCACCCGGTCCGGGGCAGAGAGGCGCGCTTCAAATACTGAGCAGAGACCGGCGAAGGGTACTGCTCAGACCAGGGGATACACCCTGAGCAGGGACCACCAGACACACACTGCCCTCAGCAGAGACACTGCCCACAGCAGAAGCAAACTGTCCACAGCCACCCCTTGCTGAGGATGCAGAGCTGTGTGCCACCGTCTGGTGCCACCCTACAGCCTGCTCCACGCCTCTCCCGGGGACAGATGCAGCTGCCTCTCCTCCTCTCTCCTCAGTCACTGGCAGGATCGCCTCGCATCACCTCCCGCTCCCTTTATAAACCCCTCCCTCGCCCACCCCCGAGTGACACCCGGCGGAAGGAGGCGGCCCCGCCAGCTGCAACCCCGGAACCCGCGCCAACACACGTGGCAAGTGTCAAACTCAGACAGAGGCGGCGCGGGGGCAGCCCGGATAAGATGCCCATTCACTCCTCCACGTGCCCAATTAACCGCAATTCGCGTCCCAGTGCGGGGCTCGCTGCGCGCCCATCCGGGGCAAGTGCATGCGGGCACGAGGAAGGTGGGGGGCGGGGGGGTCAGGGCACAGCTGGTGTGTATCCTCTCTTTCTGCGTTTTCCTTTCCCCAGGAACAGATGTGCTCGCTATCCAGCTATATACATCACGCACCTTGCGTGACATCCTAAAAAGTCTCACGCCTGCGTGCATCTACCCACCTCATGGGCCTCTCTCACAGTGGTTGGTCTCACACCTAAATGGAACCACGCACTTCACGTGTGACTTTAACTAGTCTAGATTTTACACCTCCACACACACTTAATGTGCCACCCTCATTGGGTGTGAGTTTCACACTCGCGTGCTGTCACAGGTCACACCGCTACCTTAGGGTGTGTTTGTGGCACATGACATCAAACGCACATCTCGTGCCCCCTCATTGGGTGTAAGTCTCACACTTGCATGCACCCACGCCTTCTCATGTCACTTTCATTGAGTGTGTTCCAAACACATACATACGCCCACGCCCCATGCGTCTCCCTCGTCAGGCGTAGGACGCACGCCCAGATGCAACAACACAGGTCATACAATACTCTCATTGCGTGTGGGTCTAACAGCTGAGGTTACCGTATTCTCACCTTAGACTACCATTAATGGTCCTTTTAATTTGAAATGAGGTATGGCGTATGGACCAATCACTTAATCTTCCTGTGCCTAAAAAAGACTATGCCTAAAAACATGAATGTGACGTCATAGAATGTAACTGGTGCTCATGTAGAGCGCTCCATTACCTTCGGGTCGAGTTCGCGCTACAACCATGATAAAGAAAAAGCACATCTCGTGTCACCCTTATTGGGCGTCGGATATCACACCTAGATACAACCCGTCACCACCCACTTTACGAGTCACTCTCACAAGTGTGGCTTTCACACCTCTGTGCACACGCGCACACCAGGTGTGCCACCCTCATTGGGTGTGAGTCGCACAACCGCATGCAGCCACACAACACATAGGCGCCTTGACACCTTCGGGTTTTAGTTTGCGCAGTACAAATTGCCTAATAAATAAATAAATAAACACATATCCACTGCCTTCGGGTGTGTTTCTCTCATATTGCATCAGCCGCACGTCTCCTTTTACACTCATTGAGTGTGAGTCTCACACTTGCATGCACCCACACCCTCCCACATCACTTTGAGTGCGTGTGCTATACACATGCATGCTGTCACACCCCGTTCGACAGCCTAGTCAGGTGTAGGGGCATACCTGCGTGCAACTACACACCTCATGCATCAAGTTCGCCGCCCACTTGAGGCAGAGGTCAAAGAGAGCGGGATCCGAGGGGCACAGGTGCCCATACATTTTTAATTTGAGAAAAACAGTTCCCCAACTTTTTATGAACAGACAACCGTCCTGGGATGGTTAATTGCGAGAGATCAAATGCTCCAGCTGAAGTGTAAAACAGAGCACTCCTGGGATGTGAAACCGGGGAGGGGCAGACCGCTAAACAAGCCTTCTTGCCAGGGTGCCTGCTTGCCTGAAAAATGTGTAAATGTGCACGACTGGTCAATCTGCAAATGTTTAGGGCGCTTGGAAGCCTATTGGCTTTAGTTGGAGGAAGCCCGTGAAGCTTCCCGATGACAAGGATTTATTCTTTTTGAGTGTTCTTGCACGGGAGTTACCAGCTGAGCTGTGAAGGGTGTGTTTTACAAGACAGTAATAAAAATTGCACCTTATACTGTCTGGATATCACTAAATTCCATATTTTGAAGGTGTTTTTTTTATCTTCAACCGTTTTCCCATGTTGTAGCAGCCTATTTTATTTATTCTGTGTGTATGGTTAATCTACAATAATAACTTACATCTCCACAGTGCTTTCTGTCACAGACTGGGACCGTGTAGCACTGAAAATACGCAAGTCGCTATTGTCCACTGCACCAACCAGGATTCAATTCTGTGGCTCTCTGGATAAAGATACAAACCGCTGCAATACATTAACTAACAGAGGATTTATGATGTAAGAGTACATTTCCCAATGGTTAACTTAACTGGGATTTATGTTTAAATTAATTTGTGCATTATTTTAAACATAATATACTGAGGGTGAAAGAACTAAGAACGTTTCTGAGTATTTTGTGGTTTTAGCTAGGCCTTTGACCCGCCCCCATGCTCACTCACTCCGCCCCCACTGCGCGCAGCATCAGGGTTCCCATACATTACCACTTGGACCTCTGCTGAGGTCACCTCATTGTCAGTGACCCATTTCTCTTGAAATAGAGTATCTCGCTATCAAACTCCAGCTTGCACCAATTGCGTGAACTAATAAATAACCGGCGCACTTAGAAACGGCCCGGGCACTGCCCCCCCCCCTCTCGCCCACCCCTTCACCACTGTTCCCAGATGAGGCCTCAGGCCTGGTACAAAAGGAACACACAGGCCCGCTGAGCAATGTGCGAACAAACGAGGCACACCGCGTTTCCCCTGGAGCAACTGCCGGGAACAAAACCTGCCATCCACAAACTAGGCTGTGGAGGGCACACGCTCCCGAACCGGCCCCCGTGACCGGATGCCAACGTAGTAATGTGGGAACCGCGCAGCCTTCCTCTCAGCGTGAACAAATGTACACACCAGAGCAGTAAAACACAAGCGTCCATTGATGGATGTCGGGTGCAGCATGGCGGGATTAATGCGGGATAATTGCCCGACGTGAGTGTAGCTAATGAAGGGGTACCCGCTGGAGTGCTGTAGCTCGCTGCACGTGAAATGGCTGAAGGGGGGGGCTCGAGTAACAACAGATGCGCAGCTGAGGCGTCTGTCAGCCCCAACACTGCTGCACCCCGGTGATTAACACCGCAATTAAACATCTTTGTTAGCTTTGAAGACAGCATGCCGGGAAAACAGCAGCTTTCTCAGAAAACTTTGAATGTTTACTGCCTGATTGGCAGCAAACCCTGCCTACAGTCAGTTATAAGATAACAACTCCAAGAAAACCATCAATTGGGCATTTAACCCTATCAATAATCTCTTATTGGGATACAGCTCTGTTCACAGTATTTTATTGTGCCAATTGCTCCTCCCACAGTCAGGTGGTGAGGCTCGAATTCCCCCCACCCTTCCATCCCGCTCCCACTTCTCACACATGGTTCTATCCTACTGAGATGCTCCCAAAGATTCATAAATAGCACTGCCCTGGACGAGGGCTCAACGTCCTTAGCACTGAGGGATATATTTACTAGGAGGGGGGGCTGGTCTGCAGCCCAAGATGGTGTTCACGTAGTCGACGAGCTCCGGGCCTGGGACTCTTATCCGAGCAATTATCCGTAGCTCCCTACCTTTTCAGACGGCAGACAGGGAGCGGCTGCTAAACACTGACAGCGGGGATGCTTCGACGGCGACTGCTGGACATCTAGGGCCCCCTGGAGTGGTCCTGGCGACGGCGGCGATTCCCAGCCTTCCTGAGGCCTGATGTGCAACAAGTGCCACGCCCATCCTGAGTTTGGGCCAGGATGCTGACACCTGGGCCTGGCGGCGGCGCCAACATGAGCCCCTGGCTCTGGGCCAAGTGGCGCCACACCTGCCTTGTCCCCTGAGCGGTGCTGGGACCGGCAGCCAGTGGTGCAGCGGTCCCGCACCGGCAATTAGGATGCCACCGCCACGGTGGCGGTGGCACCCCCTATTCACAACATTGTGGCGGACGGTGCACACAGCCCAGCCAGCCACAATGCTGTGGATGCACTGTGTGCATTTGAATGCACAACGTGGCAGGCACTGCGCGGTGCCCGCCACGTTGTGAATGCAAATGCTGGGGGGTATCATAGGTACCACCTCATGTGTACCCACACACCCCCAATACCCTGGGGGCCCGCTACAGGCCCCTGCATGCAGTAACCGCATGCCTTTCCATGGGAAGGCACATCACCGCATGCATAGTAATATGGATGGCGGTGACTTGCAGACACCGCCACCATTTACATCCCCTTTTCCGCCCGGTCTACTCATTGACCGGCGGACGGTCCTCGCTTCCACCTGGGTCCCCACCGCCATACTAATGTGGTAGGGGGAAATGGGATGCGGACGGAGGAGAATGTCGGACGGATCGCCACCACCATGCAGGCAGTGGCGATCCACCCTACATTGTTATAGACCCCTTAGTATGAAAATTTGGTTCAAGTTCAAGTCAGGTGCCAGAATTAATTTATCTAAAAAATCCCTGTCCATAACAATTTAAAACAAGCGTGCATGCTTGCTCTATTTTATTGTAACTCGCTATGTGTACCTAACTGACTAGCTAGCAAAGGTTCGCTTTTGTCCACCAATTTTTGGAGGTAGACCACGGTCTATGCGGATGTTCACTGATGAGATAGTCCTGATGGACCTAACTCCTTTTGGACCACAAAGTGGTTTTCAAGATTGCCCAACTATGCTATATTAATCAAACTCCAAGTAAACATTTCGAAGACCAGACAACTTTTGGAAATAGGTAGAACATTTTACATTAACAAACAAAAATTAAAAACAGTGCATAAATAGCTATATGGAGTCATGATAATCAATTCGAACCTCTTTTGCTAGCCATATGTATCCAAATAGGTAATGATAATATTCTTCATAGTTTTGGGTTTGTTTCAATAATTTTTTAGATCATTAGTATATCACAAATCAATTCCTTTTAAAGTATATAAAAGTGTATGTTTTAACTTTTAATGAGGTCCTCCCAGAACATACATTGTAGGCATGATACTATTTTTCCGGGTTGTAGGGTTCACCATCTGACATTACACTTCTGTGTATTTACACTTTCTTGCTATATTCTACCGACTCTGCCCTTATCCCTCTCTACATTCCCTGTTTACCCTATAAGTGCACTTCTGAATTTTTTTAGAACCACAAAGTGGTCCTTTAATTTAATTTTGTTTGTTTGTAGTAATGCGTGGTACAAGTTATTGAGGTTAGCCTCTTATTGCACTGTGCTGCTTTACATAATCATGAGACAATTAAGATTTTTTTTTAAAGACCTTTATTGTATCATTCAAAATAACACTGCTTCTGGCAAGATTTTTTTTTTAATATTACAATAAAGGTCTGCGTGGTGAAAATGTAGTTTATCTTGTTGTATTGAATTGAGTGTTTCAATGGACCAGCACAGATTCCCCTGAGCAAGATAGAAGCGATATTTTAGAAGACTTACACCTAAATTCCACTCAGAATATCATGTGACCATAATATTGTGGTAAAAAATCGTGCCTACAAAATTATTGTGGAAAAAATGTCAGAGGTTGGTACAATATTTGTTACTTTTTTCATATTAAAATAGAAGTTTCAAATAAAGTTTACTATATTATCTTCTTTATGTTGTTTTTTTGCATTTTATTATATTTGTATTTCATCATTGATTTTATTGTAAATTAAAATTTCTATTATTTTTAATATTACATTTAATTTTTTATACTTTAATTAGTGTGTTCGGGTTTATTGGGGGATCGGGTGCATAGTTTTTTTACATTACATTTACATATTTAAACAGTTTATTTATTTATTATTTAATTGTTTGCATGTTTCATAATGTTTTGCATTGTTTATTCATAATTTTAGATTTGGGGTGTATTGAGTGTTTGGGTGGGTAGTTGTAGTGAAGACTGACATGTAGGATTTAAGAAAACTTAACATTTATTCAGAAGTTATGCCAGACGAAGACGAAGCAGCTTCCAGGTACAGATCCAGCTTTATCTGACCGGTAAGTCCGCTAACTGTATTTAACAACACAATGCATTACTTGAATCCTAACACTGAACTAGCGAGTCGCATGCCTAAGCGCATGCTAAACAAATTCAATAAAAAGTATTCTAACATTCTTCCCATTCCTCTTGAAGGCCAGGAGAACTTCATGAGGAACGGAAACAAAAGAAACACTACACCCCCCCCTCCTTTCTAGAAAATAACAAAATAACAATACACCTTATTACAAATATAATCCTTCAAAGCTCGTGGAGGCTTGATAACCCTTTTCCAAGTACGTTCTTATTGTGGACGTTTTCCATGATGCCATCTGAACTTTGTTGAGGATCACCGATGATTTTGTTGGTCCTATCTGAACTCTGTTGGGAATCAGCTAGAACAAAATCATCAGGAGCATTACTAACAGGTTGTTTACACAATGCAACTCTTTTGAGATTCCAGCATTTTCCATTGTCCAAAATAACAGCATTTTTTTTTTATTTGAACTTTACGTTGTGGATCATAACATTTGCTATTATCTTTTAAAACGAAACCAGGTTTTTTAATTCTAATGCATTGACCAATAGACAAACCAACATCATGAGTGTTATGTTTTTTATCATACCATTTTTTGTATACTTCACGTTTAGAATGCAAATTCTCGATGACTTCTGCAGATGACCAACTAACATCTCCAAAACCTTTAATCCAACCAGGAAACCATTTGGATCTAGGCTTCCTTCCCCTCATGAGTTCAAAAGGAGAACATTTTGTAGAGTTTTGAACACTTGGATCTCCCAGGGAACATTGTTTTTAAAAGCTACTTGAATAGCATTCTGTTATATCTTTCAATTAATACGTTTCCACTAGGATTATAAAAAGAAGTGGTTTTATGAGTAATACCACATTTAGACAAATATTGGATCATATTTTCAGAAGTAAATTGTACTCCATTGTCACTGATGATCAAAGGAGTCCTCTCACTGAGAAACACTTCATCAAAAACATTTATTTCAGTATTAGTATCTAAGCTCTTTATGATTTTAATTATAGGCCAATTTGAAAACATGCCCATCATGGAAATAATATATTTACCTGAACTACCAACAGGACCCATAATGTCTACTGCAACATTATCCCAAGGATATTCCGGACACATGAAATCACTCATAGGTGGCCTTAAGGTTTTAAGTGATTTATCAACCGAGGCACACAAACCACACTCTCTAACAGCTCTCTCTACCTCGATGTCCAAACAAGGCCAACAAAATATACTCTTGATGATGGATTCAGTTTTATAAATTCCAAGATGACCATTATAACACAAAGCTCTGATCTTACTTCTGAGACTAAAAGGTGCAACTAACCTATCTCCTCTAATAAGATTTCCATCAAGACAAGCCAATTCATTTCTGACTCCCCAAAAAGCTTTTAACTCTTTAATCTCAATTTTATGTGGCCAACCAGAATTAACAAATTCCAACATTTTCTTCAAATTGTCGTCCTTGTCAAAAGCCTCATTCCACTCTGACCTTTGAATAGATTCTACACCAGGGTCCCATAACCATGCGAATTGAACATCTTCCATAAGGTCATCCTGATTTTCAACTAACTGTGAAGAAAACCTCGAGAGGAAATCAGCGATTGCATTGTCTTTACCAGGAATGTAAACCACTTTGTAAATATAGTCTAAAAGTCTCATTGATATTCTTGCTAATCTAGCAGTAACGTTAATCATACCAACATTGGATAATACTTTAACCGGGGGTTTATGATCACATTTGATAATCACTTCCTTGCCCCATACAAAAGGTTCTAAAATGTACTAAAGACCAAGTACAGGCCGTTCAGTAACTGCATATTTGCATTCAGCAGGAGACAAAGATCTTGATGCGTAAGCTACAATGTACTCTTTTCCATTCTCATCCACTTGTGAAAAGACAGCACCAATGCCGGTGGCACTGGCATCAGTGGTTATGATATTTTTCCCACAGGGATCAGAACCCTGGAGAGCAGGAGCATAAACAATGGCATTTTTTATGTCATCAAATTCTTCTTGGCAAGAACTGCACCACAAAATTCTGTTTTGGCTTTAAGAAGTTGTCTGATATGAAACGTTCTACTTGAGAATTTTTTTTATACATTTAGAGAAAAACTCCACCATGCCAAGGAAGGATTTTACATCATCTTTACTTTTTGGGTTTGGAGCATCAGTAATAGAATAAACTAACTTTGCCTTGGGTCGAATGCCCACTGCGCTAATTTCATGTCCCAAATAATTTACACTAGTGGCAGCAAATTTACACTTAGAACCTCCACAGTTAATCCAAATTTGCTTAAAAAGAAAGTACATGGACGAGTTTAGTTTCATGATCAGTATTGTCCTTCCAAATAACTAGAATATCATCCTGAAATATAAGGACATAATCTAAATGACCAAAGTTGTTGTGCATAAGGCGCTGGAATACAGTGTCTGCTGAAGCCAGGGCAAATGGCATCCTTCTGTATCTAAAACACCCAATATGAGACACAAATGCAGTGAGGTCTTTGCTTTTGTCTGACGGAGGAATTTGGTGATACGCTTGAGATAAGTCTATAGTTGAACAAACTTGCATACCTTTAGTTTTAGAAATCATCTCTTTGATTTTGGGAAGTGGAAACTGATCAATTTGAATATTAGCATTTAAATGGCATAAATCAATGCAGAGCCTAATTTTTCCATTGGCCTTCCTAGCTGCGACCAGTGGAGACATCCATTGAGAACTCTCAATTGGCTCAATAACACCATAACTGGATAATCTATTCAACTCCTTTGCCACCTTATCCATGACTAAAAAAGGGATATTTCTCAATCTGTGTATTTTGGGAACAGCATCTGGTTTCAACCGGATGTAATGTTCAAAACCATCAATTTTGCCTAAAGTGCCTGAAAAGAGGTTTGGGAAATCTTTACATAAACTTTTTCCTAAGGAATCACCTTCATCTAGAATTAAAACTTGTTCAATGCCATTAGGATCTAAAATTATCTTTAGCTTCTTTTGGTCTTTCCAGCTCAGGACAGATGGACCCTTTTTTGATACATACATACATTTTACATAGAGCACTTCTGTGCTTGAACCTGAACAAAAGCTTTCTAAAACCCAATAATTCAATGCGATCTCCATTGAAACTCTCAGGAGATATATCAGGAATTAATAAATCTGAACCAATATTTTTTGATAAATGTATCAAGCCATACAGCCTCTTTAATAATTGTAAAAGGAGAACCTGAATCTGCAGCAATGTGAATACTAACTCCACCCATAAACATTAAGCACATGGGCTGGTTTGATTGTTTACTACTGGAAATATTTAGTACAACTCTACCCCCAGATGTGGGTACATCATCACTGCCTTCATTGTTAGAATTACACTAACTTTCTTCAATACATTTGACTTTACAGGTTTTCTTATCATGACAAACTTTGCTGAAATGACCAACTTTTCCAAAAACTGAACATCGACTTTTAATTGCAGGACATTTTTTGTCATTAGCTAGGGGATTTGTACTGTCGCACCTGTAGCAACGAAACTCTTTTCTATTAGAAGTATTTTCTTTTCTACTACTAACTCTATTTGGAAGATTAGTTTTGGTTTTGTTAGATAATACTCTGGCCACAGTTTCTCTTGTAACTTTTTAGTGCCTTAGCACACCTTCCAGACAGTTCACCTTTACGTGCTACTGCAAGAACATCTTTAAGGGGATTATCAACATTTACCCAAAGTCTATCTTGAATAAAGGGATCATAAGAATGCATAATGATTTGGTCCCTTATTAATTCCTCTTCAATTACACCAAACCTACAATGGCCAGTTTTTGAAGAGCCATAGCATAATCATCAAAAGACTAATTTTTAAGTTGCTTCCTCTGAAAGAATTTAAAACGTGTAACACCAATATATACTTTGGGAGAAAAATAGTTATCCAAGTGCTTAATAGCTTGATTGAGCACATTATCATCACCACCAGCATAATCCTTGTTTAATTTGTTGTAAATTCTTAACCATTCTGGACCTAAACTATGCATTAATAAACCTTTTTTCCTTTCATTTGACAATTTGTTGGTGTGGTCAATAGTAAAAAGGTAATTAATAAAAGATTCCTTCCATTGTATCCAGGGAACAGGAGGATCACCAGGAATATATAAGAACTCTTTTGGTGGGTTTATAGTAATGTTAGTAAGTGGGGCAGACATAAAAAAATATGAATAACTAATACATAGGTTTGGGAAATAATGATAAAAAACTACAATATGTATGCAATTGGTAATGTTGGAAAATGAAATTTGCATTAAAATGACAATAGTGATGTTTATAAACAACTTATTAGATCTGGAGTATGAGAAGATAAACTTCGAAATATTGTTTGGAGTCACACAAAATAAAGCTGTGTGAATCAGCGTAGAGTTAATAGGTTGAATAACTTTGTCAGATGAATCCCAAAATGAAGAGTCTGACCTTCTAGTTTATATAATTGTAAACAAACTCACTACCAATGAAATGCAGGAAAGACTTGGCTAATTGCATGGAGAATCGGAATTAGACAGCAAAACAAATGTGAAGGCTACTTTAATATTTGCCTCAGAAGGATGCTGTATCACTGTGCAGTTAAGGTTGTGTACGCACTGCACAGCCGTAGTTCTGGCAATGTTCGCCAAAGTAAATCAACAAAATGCGCAGTGAACTCAATATTACGCGCACTGCTCACAACGATTGGTGGAAGGAGGAAGTGAAAATCCAATAACGAAGAAGAATACAAAACTCAGAAGGAGAGGCGGGATAAACCAGGATTCAACCAATCAGAAGTGTCGAAGCGGACGAATGAAAATCTTGTGATTTATCCGGAAATAATTTAGGAATGACGCGTAGGCTCCCTATTGTCTGGCAGGATTGTCACCAAAATACATGTTGTGAAGACTGACACGTAGGATTTAAGAACATTTCAAATGTATTCAGAAGTTATGCCAGACGAAGACGAAGCAGCTTCCAGGTACAGATCCAGCTTCATCTGACAGGTAAGTCCGCTAACCGTCTTTAACAACATAATGCATTACTTGAATCCTAACAGTGAACTAGCGAGTCGCATGCCTAAGCGCATGCTAAACAAATTCAATAAAAAGCATTCTAACATTCTTCCCGTTCTGGCCGTCACGAGGAATGGAAACAAAAGAAACACTACAGTAGTCTTTTTCAATTGTATATTAATTAAAGGAAATTCATCAATATGTTACTTTTAAATTGTAATTATTATTTACCTGATAAATAAACATTTGGAATAGATAATACATTTTAATTTCCGTTTTTTGGGGGAACAGGTTTTAAATAATACACAGATACATACATATATATATATATATATATATCCTGTGCACCGTCTGTCTCCCAGCTAGTACGCTCGCGCAGACCCAGCAAGCAGACTCCGGACACGGACCTCGAGGTATAAACAGCTTTATTCACGCAGAAAGAGTCACCAACGTTTCGGCTCTAACGGAGCCTTGATCACATGACAGCGTATTTTTGACTGGGTACACCTTTTAAAGTGGAAGCGAGTGTTTAACGTAAAACACCTGTGCAAACTTACTAATGAACATGGAAAACATACTACCATTCTTTTACACTCAGCAATGCAATTTCCAAAAAGATGTAAAATACAGTAAAATTTCTAAAAGGTTTCTTAATACATGTAAAATACATTTGGATTCAAATTTTATAAGAGTGACTTTCCACAGATTAAGTAACATTGATGACTAAAAAAGTTTAAAGGTAAAACGCACAGATCTATTGTACTGTCCCGTTTTAAAACCATGCTTATAAGATATAAATAGATAGAAAGAAACCCCGTTCATTATAATTACAAAACTGTGAGAAAAATTTCACAGTTTTGTTTTCCAATTCAGGAATCCCAGCATAAAATACATATAAAGTGCTACGTGCTAACTTTCTAAAGTGCATAAGTGCTTTGAAAGTGCATCAATATGTGCAAAATAGGCAATGTGCAAATACTTATACTGCAATATGCTGGGGTCCTGATTCATAATATTGGTGAGGAGACAGGATAATATATCTCTACTCATACAGGGATCTATACAGTCTATTTTACTATAGCCTCAAATCCTAAACGGGTACATCTAATTTCGAAATTGTCACGCATTAGTCATACAAATTCATGCTGAAAATCACTACTAGAGTGCCAAGGTTTCCATGTTTAAAATATGTATGTGCTAAAACGAGTTAAGACAAATACATCAGGTCCACACGGGGCCTGTAACCCAACACCAAAGTAATTCAAACTATAAATAAATATATGTATACAACCAAATGTTAAAAAACCTATACATTTCCTCGTATATCAATGGTAATTGACCTGGTTTGAAGAAAAAAACGTGCACAGTGAAAAAACAATAATATCTAAACATTAATAGTATTCTTATAGCAGCATTATTAATCTCAGTATAAATTCTTGTGAATTGTGTTAGCTCGCAGCCCCCACGGGGTCTGTCCCAGCACTTTCCCAGCCGGGTATGTACCATGGACATTAACCACGTGGGGGAGAGCACACATACCTAATATTTGAGGTCGTCTAGAGCAGGCTAGTGTGGAGATCCTCAGTCACATTCAACCCATGGGGCACCTTGGTGTTGAGCATGAGGATGTATTTTGTTTCCAGTTTCCTCAGCTTAGTCTCCCTATCCCCGCCTCTTTTGGTGTTAATGACAGAATCAATAACCCAGTATTTGAGACCACCATTGTTACTTTGATGGTGGTCCTTGAAGTGGCGTGCAACAGGGTATGTGCTGTCCATATTTGTTATAGCTCGCAGATGTTGCAAAATGCGTTTATGGACAGCATTCCTGGTACTGCCCACATACTGTAGGCCGCAGGGACAGCGTAAAACATATATAGCATATTCTGTTTTACATGTGAGCACTTGGTTTATAGGATGTTCCTTGCCTGTGAACCCATCTCTATAAGTTTTGGTGTTTTCACCATGGGTGCACGCTTTGCAGATCTTACAGTTATAGAAGCCCTTGTTGCTTTGCCACCACTCAGTTCTGATAAAAGGGTCCGGGTTGGTCTTAACTATGTGGTCCCTTAGGGAGGGGGCTTTACTATAGGTCACAGAGATAGATTTAGGCAAACTTTTGCCTATAACATTATCCCTCAGCACAATGGGCCAGTGCTTATTCACTATACTCTTAATTTGCTGATGTTGTCTAGTGAACCCTGTGATTAATCTGAAGCTTTCCGGCTCACCACTGCCCGATTTAGATGTGCCTCCACTAGGGAGCTCCCTATCTGCTTTACTAATAAGGAGCTCATCTCTACTCTTTAATAGGGATTTTTGCATAGCTTTATCTATCACCTTTGCAGAGTAACCTCTTTCAATGAACCTCTCCCTGCTTTCCATTTGTGCTTGTTCCAGTTCCTCCGGGTTGCTGCATATGCGTCTTAGACGCAGCATTTCCCCATATGGAATACTGGAAATCAGGTGGACCGGGTGCGCACTAGCAGCATGTAAAATGCTGTTACCTGCTGTCTTTTTTCTGTGGACCCTGGACTCCAAACGGCACCCATTAGTATATAACTCAGCATCCAAAAAGGTGACCGCTTCCTGACTGAGTGATGCAGTGAATCTGAGGTTAAGGGGGTTGTCATTGATATCTTCAATGAATTTAAGGGCCTCCTCATGACTACCTCTCCATATGACGAACAAGTCGTCAATGAAGCGGAACCACGCTACTAGGTTGTTCTTAATGATGTGTTGGAAACCAAGTCCCAGGACCAGTTCCTCCCAAGCCCCCATGTGCAAACATGCGTAGCTTGGTGAGAAACTGGCCCCCATAGCCACCCCCTGTTTTTGGCGATACAGCTGAAAGTTGTATAGAAACACATTATTTGAGAGACAAAAATTTAACATGTCTAACAACATTTTGGTGTGCTTTTCATTGCCTGGTTTCCTTCTTGATAAATAATACCGTATTGCCTCGAGACCATCATTATGCGATATACTAGTATATAATGATGTAACATCAAGGGCTATCAGCCAATCCCCCTCCTGAATTTGTACATCTCTGATTTTTACTAGGAAGTCCCCAGTATCCCGTATATAAGACCCCAATTGCTGAACATAACCTTGTAAAAAGTGATCTATATAAATTGAGGTATGTTCTAGGAGGCTCCCTCTTGCTGATATTATTGGCCTTCCCGGTGGATGGACGGGGTCTTTGTGTATCTTTGGCAAAAAATACAGAATCGGTGTTACTGGGTGTTCAACCTTTAAATATTCAAATTCATTGTCAGTAATGAGTTTGGCTGACCGCCACTTACTTAGTTTCCGATGATAATCGTCCTTGATGGTCAAGAGCTCCCGGTTATTTATCTTTTCATAACAATCGTTATCATTAAGTTGGCTGTAGGCTTCTTTGTCATAGTTTATTTTAGTCATGAGTTATCCAAGTGCTTAATAGCTTGATTGAGCACATTATCATCACCACCAGCATAATCCTTGTTTAATTTGTTGTAAATTCTTAACCATTCTGGACCTAAACTATGCATTAATAAACCTTTTTTCCTTTCATTTGACAATTTGTTGGTGTGGTCAATAGTAAAAAGGTAATTAATAAAAGATTCCTTCCATTGTATCCAGGGAACAGGAGGATCACCAGGAATATATAAGAACTCTTTTGGTGGGTTTATAGTAATGTTAGTAAGTGGGGCAGACATAATAAAATATGAATAACTAATACATAGGTTTGGGAAATAATGATAAAAAACTACAATATGTATGCAATTGGTAATGTTGGAAAATGAAATTTGCATTAAAATGACAATAGTGATGTTTATAAACAACTTATTAGATCTGGAGTATGAGAAGATAAACTTCGAAATATTGTTTGGAGTCACACAAAATAAAGCTGTGTGAATCAGCGTAGAGTTAATAGGTTGAATAACTTTGTCAGATGAATCCCAAAATGAAGAGTCTGACCTTCTAGTTTATATAATTGTAAACAAACTCACTACCAATGAAATGCAGGAAAGACTTGGCTAATTGCACGGAGAATCGGAATTAGACAGCAAAACAAATGTGAAGGCTACTTTAATATTTGCCTCAGAAGGATGCTGTATCACTGTGCAGTTAAGGTTGTGTACGCACTGCACAGCCGTAGTTCTGGCAATGTTCGCCAAAGTAAATCAACAAAATGCGCAGTGAACTCAATATTACGCGCACTGCTCACAACGATTGGTGGAAGGAGGAAGTGAAAATCCAATAACGAAGAAGAATACAAAACTCAGAAGGAGAGGCGGGATAAACCAGGATTCAACCAATCAGAAGTGTCGAAGCGGACGAATGAAAATCTTGTGATTTATCCGGAAATAATTTAGGAATGACGCGTAGGCTCCCTATTGTCTGGCAGGATTGTCACCAAAATACATGTTGTGAAGACTGACACGTAGGATTTAAGAACATTTCAAATGTATTCAGAAGTTATGCCAGACGAAGACGAAGCAGCTTCCAGGTACAGATCCAGCTTCATCTGACAGGTAAGTCCGCTAACCGTCTTTAACAACATAATGCATTACTTGAATCCTAACAGTGAACTAGCGAGTCGCATGCCTAAGCGCATGCTAAACAAATTCAATAAAAAGCATTCTAACATTCTTCCCGTTCTGGCCGTCACGAGGAATGGAAACAAAAGAAACACTACAGTAGTCTTTTTCAATTGTATATTAATTAAAGGAAATTCATCAATATGTTACTTTTAAATTGTAATTATTATTTACCTGATAAATAAACATTTGGAATAGATAATACATTTTAATTTCCGTTTTTTGGGGGAACAGGTTTTAAATAATACACAGATACATACATATATATATATATATATATATCCTGTGCACCGTCTGTCTCCCAGCTAGTACGCTCGCGCAGACCCAGCAAGCAGACTCCGGACACGGACCTCGAGGTATAAACAGCTTTATTCACGCAGAAAGAGTCACCAACGTTTCGGCTCTAACGGAGCCTTGATCACATGACAGCGTATTTTTGACTGGGTACACCTTTTAAAGTGGAAGCGAGTGTTTAACGTAAAACACCTGTGCAAACTTACTAATGAACATGGAAAACATACTACCATTCTTTTACACTCAGCAATGCAATTTCCAAAAAGATGTAAAATACAGTAAAATTTCTAAAAGGTTTCTTAATACATGTAAAATACATTTGGATTCAAATTTTATAAGAGTGACTTTCCACAGATTAAGTAACATTGATGACTAAAAAAGTTTAAAGGTAAAACGCACAGATCTATTGTACTGTCCCGTTTTAAAACCATGCTTATAAGATATAAATAGATAGAAAGAAACCCCGTTCATTATAATTACAAAACTGTGAGAAAAATTTCACAGTTTTGTTTTCCAATTCAGGAATCCCAGCATAAAATACATATAAAGTGCTACGTGCTAACTTTCTAAAGTGCATAAGTGCTTTGAAAGTGCATCAATATGTGCAAAATAGGCAATGTGCAAATACTTATACTGCAATATGCTGGGGTCCTGATTCATAATATTGGTGAGGAGACAGGATAATATATCTCTACTCATACAGGGATCTATACAGTCTATTTTACTATAGCCTCAAATCCTAAACGGGTACATCTAATTTCGAAATTGTCACGCATTAGTCATACAAATTCATGCTGAAAATCACTACTAGAGTGCCAAGGTTTCCATGTTTAAAATATGTATGTGCTAAAACGAGTTAAGACAAATACATCAGGTCCACACGGGGCCTGTAACCCAACACCAAAGTAATTCAAACTATAAATAAATATATGTATACAACCAAATGTTAAAAAACCTATACATTTCCTCGTATATCAATGGTAATTGACCTGGTTTGAAGAAAAAAACGTGCACAGTGAAAAAACAATAATATCTAAACATTAATAGTATTCTTATAGCAGCATTATTAATCTCAGTATAAATTCTTGTGAATTGTGTTAGCTCGCAGCCCCCACGGGGTCTGTCCCAGCACTTTCCCAGCCGGGTATGTACCATGGACATTAACCACGTGGGGGAGAGCACACATACCTAATATTTGAGGTCGTCTAGAGCAGGCTAGTGTGGAGATCCTCAGTCACATTCAACCCATGGGGCACCTTGGTGTTGAGCATGAGGATGTATTTTGTTTCCAGTTTCCTCAGCTTAGTCTCCCTATCCCCGCCTCTTTTGGTGTTAATGACAGAATCAATAACCCAGTATTTGAGACCACCATTGTTACTTTGATGGTGGTCCTTGAAGTGGCGTGCAACAGGGTATGTGCTGTCCATATTTGTTATAGCTCGCAGATGTTGCAAAATGCGTTTATGGACAGCATTCCTGGTACTGCCCACATACTGTAGGCCGCAGGGACAGCGTAAAACATATATAGCATATTCTGTTTTACATGTGAGCACTTGGTTTATAGGATGTTCCTTGCCTGTGAACCCATCTCTATAAGTTTTGGTGTTTTCACCATGGGTGCACGCTTTGCAGATCTTACAGTTATAGAAGCCCTTGTTGCTTTGCCACCACTCAGTTCTGATAAAAGGGTCCGGGTTGGTCTTAACTATGTGGTCCCTTAGGGAGGGGGCTTTACTATAGGTCACAGAGATAGATTTAGGCAAACTTTTGCCTATAACATTATCCCTCAGCACAATGGGCCAGTGCTTATTCACTATACTCTTAATTTGCTGATGTTGTCTAGTGAACCCTGTGATTAATCTGAAGCTTTCCGGCTCACCACTGCCCGATTTAGATGTGCCTCCACTAGGGAGCTCCCTATCTGCTTTACTAATAAGGAGCTCATCTCTACTCTTTAATAGGGATTTTTGCATAGCTTTATCTATCACCTTTGCAGAGTAACCTCTTTCAATGAACCTCTCCCTGCTTTCCATTTGTGCTTGTTCCAGTTCCTCCGGGTTGCTGCATATGCGTCTTAGACGCAGCATTTCCCCATATGGAATACTGGAAATCAGGTGGACCGGGTGCGCACTAGCAGCATGTAAAATGCTGTTACCTGCTGTCTTTTTTCTGTGGACCCTGGACTCCAAACGGCACCCATTAGTATATAACTCAGCATCCAAAAAGGTGACCGCTTCCTGACTGAGTGATGCAGTGAATCTGAGGTTAAGGGGGTTGTCATTGATATCTTCAATGAATTTAAGGGCCTCCTCATGACTACCTCTCCATATGACGAACAAGTCGTCAATGAAGCGGAACCACGCTACTAGGTTGTTCTTAATGATGTGTTGGAAACCAAGTCCCAGGACCAGTTCCTCCCAAGCCCCCATGTGCAAACATGCGTAGCTTGGTGAGAAACTGGCCCCCATAGCCACCCCCTGTTTTTGGCGATACAGCTGAAAGTTGTATAGAAACACATTATTTGAGAGACAAAAATTTAACATGTCTAACAACATTTTGGTGTGCTTTTCATTGCCTGGTTTCCTTCTTGATAAATAATACCGTATTGCCTCGAGACCATCATTATGCGATATACTAGTATATAATGATGTAACATCAAGGGCTATCAGCCAATCCCCCTCCTGAATTTGTACATCTCTGATTTTTACTAGGAAGTCCCCAGTATCCCGTATATAAGACCCCAATTGCTGAACATAACCTTGTAAAAAGTGATCTATATAAATTGAGGTATGTTCTAGGAGGCTCCCTCTTGCTGATATTATTGGCCTTCCCGGTGGATGGACGGGGTCTTTGTGTATCTTTGGCAAAAAATACAGAATCGGTGTTACTGGGTGTTCAACCTTTAAATATTCAAATTCATTGTCAGTAATGAGTTTGGCTGACCGCCACTTACTTAGTTTCCGATGATAATCGTCCTTGATGGTCAAGAGCTCCCGGTTATTTATCTTTTCATAACAATCGTTATCATTAAGTTGGCTGTAGGCTTCTTTGTCATAGTTTATTTTAGTCATGAGTTATCCAAGTGCTTAATAGCTTGATTGAGCACATTATCATCACCACCAGCATAATCCTTGTTTAATTTGTTGTAAATTCTTAACCATTCTGGACCTAAACTATGCATTAATAAACCTTTTTTCCTTTCATTTGACAATTTGTTGGTGTGGTCAATAGTAAAAAGGTAATTAATAAAAGATTCCTTCCATTGTATCCAGGGAACAGGAGGATCACCAGGAATATATAAGAACTCTTTTGGTGGGTTTATAGTAATGTTAGTAAGTGGGGCAGACATAATAAAATATGAATAACTAATACATAGGTTTGGGAAATAATGATAAAAAACTACAATATGTATGCAATTGGTAATGTTGGAAAATGAAATTTGCATTAAAATGACAATAGTGATGTTTATAAACAACTTATTAGATCTGGAGTATGAGAAGATAAACTTCGAAATATTGTTTGGAGTCACACAAAATAAAGCTGTGTGAATCAGCGTAGAGTTAATAGGTTGAATAACTTTGTCAGATGAATCCCAAAATGAAGAGTCTGACCTTCTAGTTTATATAATTGTAAACAAACTCACTACCAATGAAATGCAGGAAAGACTTGGCTAATTGCACGGAGAATCGGAATTAGACAGCAAAACAAATGTGAAGGCTACTTTAATATTTGCCTCAGAAGGATGCTGTATCACTGTGCAGTTAAGGTTGTGTACGCACTGCACAGCCGTAGTTCTGGCAATGTTCGCCAAAGTAAATCAACAAAATGCGCAGTGAACTCAATATTACGCGCACTGCTCACAACGATTGGTGGAAGGAGGAAGTGAAAATCCAATAACGAAGAAGAATACAAAACTCAGAAGGAGAGGCGGGATAAACCAGGATTCAACCAATCAGAAGTGTCGAAGCGGACGAATGAAAATCTTGTGATTTATCCGGAAATAATTTAGGAATGACGCGTAGGCTCCCTATTGTCTGGCAGGATTGTCACCAAAATACATGTTGTGAAGACTGACACGTAGGATTTAAGAACATTTCAAATGTATTCAGAAGTTATGCCAGACGAAGACGAAGCAGCTTCCAGGTACAGATCCAGCTTCATCTGACAGGTAAGTCCGCTAACCGTCTTTAACAACATAATGCATTACTTGAATCCTAACAGTGAACTAGCGAGTCGCATGCCTAAGCGCATGCTAAACAAATTCAATAAAAAGCATTCTAACATTCTTCCCGTTCTGGCCGTCACGAGGAATGGAAACAAAAGAAACACTACAGTAGTCTTTTTCAATTGTATATTAATTAAAGGAAATTCATCAATATGTTACTTTTAAATTGTAATTATTATTTACCTGATAAATAAACATTTGGAATAGATAATACATTTTAATTTCCGTTTTTTGGGGGAACAGGTTTTAAATAATACACAGATACATACATATATATATATATATATATATATATATATATATATATATATATATATATATATATATATATATATATATATATATATATATACCCTCCAGAAAAGCTCCCAAGCTTCAGAGATGCACTCCACGAGAGGCCGTTTAACAGAACCTTTATTGTGCAAAAGCGGCATTTCTAGCCCGGTAAATTTCTGTCCCCCTACGCGTTTCGGTGCTCCTGCACCTTAATCATGGGGCGGGGCAAGTTGAAGCAAAACAGGAATAGACTGCCACATTTAATACCCTTCAGGCACGTGTTCTCCAGTGAACAGCATGCCTGGAGTCGTAGTCTTAAAAGGTAAAATCAGACAACTCGCTATCAATACAATACTAACTAACTAATAGTTGGTGGTAAATAACGAATCCTTTGAGCCCAGATTCACTGTTTGAAGTGCTTCCTACATTTCATTTATTTCATGTTTATACACTTGTTACAGCCTGTTCCAGCACGAGAGATGAACATTTAAAAGCGGCGCTTCTAAACCTGGGGCCCACTGGAGGGCTAGAAAGAATAAATGAACATTAATTGGGCAGTTTAAATTGGTTGACAAACGGACCACACCAAAGTGGAACAATTAAGACTACGACTCCCGGCATGCTGTTCACTGGAGAACACGTGCCTGAAGGGTATTAAATGTGGCAGTCTATTCCTGTTTTGTTTCAACTCGCCCCGGCCCATGATTAAGGTGCAGGAGCACCGAAACGCGTAGGGGGACAGAAATTTACCGGGCTAGAAATGTCGCTTTTGCACAATAAAGGTTTCTGTTGAACGGCCTCTCGTGGAGTGCATCTCTGAAGCTTGGGGGCTTTTTTGGAGGATATATATATATATATATATGAAAATCGCAATCCTGCCTCACCTCATTACCGATGAGTTCACCCAGGTACGGGCCACCACTCGCAGAGACAAAATTAATTTTCAATAAAGTGCTTTATTCATGCCAATAGTACACCATCTGTATCAGGCTAGTGTCTGCCATTACATGTTTTGGCCGTCTAGATGCAGCCTTGATCACATGACACGCCGCTGACGTGACAACATTTAAATTGTGCACAACCTCAACCCGTGATCGAAAACACCATGCACAGTTAATAGACATAGAAATAAGACATCTTGCAAATGTATAAAACAAATGAACTACATTAATGGCCAATCCAGCAAATGCTGACTGTCATTTTGAGGTAAACTGCATTTGGATTGTCAGCAATAATGATTATTATTTAAAAGGTAAAATCAGACAACTCGCTATCAATACAATACTAACTAACTAATAGTTGGTGGTAAATAACGAATCCTTTGAGCCCAGAATCACTGTTTGAAGTGCTTCCTACATTTCATTTACCGATTCGGTAAATACCGAATCGGTAAATACCGATTCTTTATTTACCGAATCCATAAAATAGCCTCCTACATAGGAAAAGGCTTTTACCGGTCGGTAACGGCCGATTTCGGCTGTTACCGACCGGTAAAAGCCTACCTACATCTGGCCCATAGTTCTTTTCTTTCTTTCGTGCTTCTAATTTTGACTACCCATTGTGCGAATTTTGGTGGATCTGGTGATTTCCAATTTTGTAAAATCAGGGACCTAGCTAATAAAGAAGCAATAAAAACAAAAGTTGGATTAGAGATCCTGAATAAAATAACCATAGTATTGGGATCTAAGCTATGTTTAAGTTGCCTACTAACAGACTGAAAGACCTGAGTCCAGTAGTCTGTCAGTTTAGGGCAAGAGAAGCAGAAATGAAATCAGTCCCCTCTTGAATGATTACATCTAAGACAATCTGGACACATTTTGTGGAATTTATCGGGGGTGTAGTAGAATTGCCATTTGGAAAAGAGTGCCATTTGTTTATAATTCGCAACGCAAATGGCTATAGTTAACCATTTATTGTAGTCCTTCCATTGGGCTGCCTCTATATGACACCCCATAGTCTCTTGTATTTTTAGAAGAACTCTTGGTACTATTTGATCACATATTTGTTGCTGCAGGATATGACACCTGTTCCCAATTCCCAACATTTGTTTACCATATAATGCATGAGTTACAGCTTCAGGAAGTGAACCTTCGGGAAGCCGTAGCTTTTTGACTAGACTCAAGATTTGAAGATAGGAAAATACTAAGGTTGAGACTTCTTCTGTTTTATCTTCTTTAATTTGTTCCCAAGACTTCATCTCTCCATATATTACTAAATCTTTTATTTGATGAATTCCTAGCCTTTCCCAACTTTTCAATGTCTGTGAATCAATTGAAACTCATAGATCCCTGCTGTGTCTTAGTTTAGTTTCTGGGTGTAAGGGTGTAAATTATTACTCATCCTTTAATTAATTAAATCTATCATAAATTGTATGTGGAGTCTTATATCTGTAGCGTTTGGGTAGCCTGGGGATTTTAATAAAAGAATTGAAATATGTATTTTTTCCCAATAACATTTGATGAAGGTAAAAATTGGGCCCCTAGTCGTGTGCTGATATTGCACATCCACACCAGTCCAAGAAGGCGGTTTGAAAGTATTTTTGAATGTGAGGAAGCCCTAAATCACCTTCAATGCTCAATTGCAGTGTTGTTAATATGCTTCGTGGTTTCTTCCCTGCCCAGATGAATTTCCATTCTAATTGATCTATTTCTAAAAAATAATTATGTGGAAATCTTGATGAGAACATTTGAGAAAATAAAAAAAAATAATGGAAGTACCTTCATTTTTATCAATGCAGCTCTTCCAATCATAGACAGAGGTAGTTTATGCCAGCTGTTTAAGATCCTGTTAACGTTATTAAACGTTATGACATAATTAAGTGCAAAGAGCTGTGTATAATCGTGTGAGACCCAGATACCTAAGTATCAAACAGAATTAATTTTTGTCACCTATGTCCGAAGGGCCTGGGGTAGAATCTGGTCATGGCAATTGAATAATAAGATCTCTGATTTGCTGTCATTGATTTTATACCACCACAAATTGGAGAATATTTAATTGTGTCAAACGTTTGCTTAATATTTGCTGTATCTGCCTCAAGATAGAGGATTCGATCATCCGCAAATAGCTTCAAATTGGGTCCCCCAATATTGGTGGCTTGATTAAGTGGTTTTGGCGTATCAGATTAGTTAATTGCTCGATGTACAGGGCAAATAAAACTGGGGACATCGGGAGGCCCTGCCGGGTACCCCACTGGATCTCAATTGTACCAGCAATGTGTGAATCGATTACTGTTTTCACCTGGGCTTTACCGTATAATTTCTTAAGTATATCTACTATGTCTAAAGGGAAATCGAATGTCTTGAGTACAGTAAAGAGAATATTACAGTTTACCAGATCAAAGGTTTTTTCTGCGTGAATCGTAATGATTGCCGCTTTCGTATTATTAATCGAAAAAAAATTGATCGCCTGAGTTAAAAAATTTGTATTGTTGGTAATAAATATTTCTGGTAAAAAGCCACATTGATACTCATGAACCAGACTTCGAGTGACTAAAGTAATTCTCGTTGCCAATATTTTCGTAAAAAATGTATAATCATTATTTAATAGACTGATGGGCTGATAAGATCCGGGTTTATCCGGTGGCTTCTCCTTTTAAAAAAAACTAACTATGACTGCTTCGGCAAATGTGTTTGGAATATGGCAACCTTCCAAAATTGCAAAATATAAAGAGAGCAATAAATTCTTTAACTGTGGCAAGACAATTTTATAGAATTTGATGGTCATTCCATCGATGTCATAGGCTTTGCCGCTAGGTGTATTTTTTATGGCCGCATGAATCTCCATCTCTGAAATTGGTGCTACAAGCTGGGCTTTCTGCAAGGAAGTTAAATATGGTGACGTAATTGTATTAAAAAAATTGTCAATTTCATCTAGTGGTGTAGGTGTCAAAGCAGTATATAGTTTTTTATAGTGCGATAAAAAGACCTTATTGATCTCATTAGCCTGATAGACATTTTGGCCTTTCGCATCATCAAAGCTAGAATTAACCATGGCATTATTAAGATTTTTTTTTACAGACCATGCCAGCAATTTGCCTGCATGTTTGCTTTCTTCGTACCATTCTTGAAAGCATGTTTTTGATGTATTATTTCCTGGTGTTCATAAAAATTTCTAATATTTTGTCGGGCCTGCTTTAAGTTGAGTGTCGTTATTTCCAAGTGAATGAAAGATTAATTTGGATTGCCTGGTCGAATTCTTGCTGAAGATGCCTAGTTCTTTTTTCTCTTTAATTGTTCTGGCTTTACGTGAAATTGCCTCCCCTCCAATAAAAGCCATACAGGATCCCATACCCGAAATGGTGTAGCTGACCCCACGTTCCTAAGGGCAAACTCAATAAGTAGCGTCTGCATTCTTTTGATCCAGCACTCCTCAGTTAGTAGCGTTTTATCTAATGTCCACCTGGGTCGCTCCCTTAAACCGGCATTTGCTTTAATCTCTACGAATGTAACTGAATGGCCAGAAAAGGGATTAGAGATAATCCAAGACTTCCCTTTTTCACAATGTTGGGAAATTAGAAAGATGTCTATTCTGGATGCTGTGTTATATCTTTTTGAAAAGCAAGTGAATTCCTTGCTGGCAGGGTGATGACCCCTCCATCGATCCACTAGCACAGAGTCTCAAATCATGCTATTCAGATACCTAGCAGTTAACGGTTTATTTTGGGATACATTTTGTGAGAGGAATGTAATCCTAAATTCTGAATAAAATTAAAATCAACTCCGATGATAAAAACTCCTTGTAATGGAATTAATAGATCAGCCATTTTTTCCAGTGATAGAGTCTCATTGTGTCTAGGGCCGTAATAGCTAATTAAGTGGAAAATGTGCTCCCCCAATTTCAGTTTTCCTATCACCCATCTAGCTAGGGGATCACTCATGACCTGAAGGGCTTCGCCTGGATAGTAACAGGTGATAAGAATTGTGACCCCTCCTAACGGCGGCATTGGCTGAGACCAAAAGACCTGCTTTATAAACTTTCCCCATTTGGGTAAAGGCATTATTGTTTTTAAATGCGTCTCTTGAAGTAAGATCACAGGAAGTTGATTTACCATTAGCCATTGAAACAATGCTCTTATTTCTGTTGGGTTATTACCCCCGTTTAAAATACATGAAATGATACGTAACACTTGTTGCTCAACCATTCGAACCAGTTATTATTTTCTGACTTTTATCGGGTATGTATGTTATGTATTTTATTCTATTCTTGTTATGGTTCCATTGCATCCAATTCTATAGTTCTGGAAATTATCCTTGATAGGTCTGTGATTGTTTTCTTTTTTCTCCACCCACCTTTCCTTTGCCGTCCCATCGAGTCAGGCTTTAGCCCTCCATGGACCCTTGACCCCCATGCCCTTGATTCCTCCCCCCAGTGTCCTCCCTTACCCCTGCAATTGTACCTTGATATGGTACTAAGAGCTTCCCCCCTGAAGGAGATGACAGTGAACACAACAAAACAATGAAAGTCAGAAGATGTCATCGCTAAATTAGACCGAGATGGATGAACATATATGGGGTGTTATCACCGTTCCTTCAGCATGCAAAATGTATCCTACATCTACATCTCTTGTTGGCCTAGATTCTACTTGCTATTTACCCTCTCCCCTCTCCTTAATGTGCCTTTGTGCTGCTAGAATAGACATGTCCAAAATGATTCTGAAAAGAAAGTTCTCAGGAGAGGTGAACGATTTAGTTTGGAATGCTTGCGGTAAAATTTGTTCTTTGATTCTGCAATCCCCAAATTTAGCCAGAATTGTTCCTTTAAATTTGGCATTTGATGGATGAGTTGCTGATACTCGATGAACCCTGTTGACAGTCAAGTCTCCTATATCTTTTGCGCTTTTCGGAAGAACTACTTTACGTATGAGTTCATTTATAAATTGGACCGGCGATTTGCACGGTTCCCAATCTTCGGGTATGTCGATGATCCTTAAATTAGTGCGTCGAGCTTGGTTTTCCATATTGTTCATTTTGAGCTGCAGATCTTTGAGTTCTGTTTGCAATTTGATCCGATTGCTTCCATGATCGTTGTGTTTTATTTCTAGCGAGGATACCTTCCGTTCAGCATTTGTCAAACGAGTTGAAAGCTGATGACAATTTTCATTGAGCTGCCCAATTGTTAATTAGTCTTCTGGTGCGCCAATTCCTGAGAGAGCTTCATATCTTGCAGCTCGAGTAGGATCTGATTTAACGTGGTTTGGACGGTAGCGGATGGCAAAGAGTGGGCAGACGTTTCTGTCACATCTCCCTCTGGCGGGATTGATTCTATTGAAACCTCCAGTGTATGATTGTCGGGTGGACCTGGTTCTATTGCCACGACATAGGAAGCATCTCCAGTGGCCATTGACTGTGTGATGACTGGTATTAGGAGATTAGGTTTGGGCACCCCTTTCAACCCTCCCACATAAAAGAGAGGGTATGTTGATTTTCCTATCTCCTGAGGTATGTCCGGTTGCTTGTCCTGGTGACCAAGAGTCTGCTGATCTGTACGCACTCTACTGGGATCATCTCCTACTTTGAGTGTCACATTCACAGGAGGCGGACAGTCCTTGTTGATATTCTGTACAAGATCCAGTTTGATCTTTCTAACCCACAGGTCTCTGTGCCTGGCTCTATCAGGAGATGGAGATGGAGATGGAGAAGGAGTTGAGTGATTGGAGGAACGTGATATAGTGCCTTCAATATTCTGTTTTTTGATTGAGATTTCATCCTCCTTGTGATGCCTTTTTTCCGCTGCTGTGGGGTCCCTTGATATGCGCTTCATTGAGTGCACGTTGCAGCATGTTGCTGCTGCTTGTCATGGCTATTTAGTGAGGGGGAGCGCAGGAGTTAGCACAAGCTGGTAGCAAGCCACATCGACAATAGGCAGCCACCTTAGCTTCCTCCTCCCAAAGGAGAGCCTAGAGTTCACCCTCTGAGCTGCCTAGCCCCCTATTTCTGGTTCTGATTCTCTGCTTCCTCTACTCCTCTAAACTTGCTTTTGTTACAGTTGAACCAGTTGAGGTGACCTTATATCGCTCTCCGACACAACTCGGCCGCCCTGGGGAGTCTTTCTCATTCTGTGCTGCTAGGTATTATTATATATGAGCATGACGGGGCACAGACACAGGGCACAGGGCATAAGCGACTTGAGCGATAGGAGAGAGAGGAGAGAGCTAGTCAATTAAATCCTCCTTTAATAGAGACTCATCGGACTGTTGCAGCTGTAGGGGAGTGTGGCCTAGTCTCTGGAAGCTGCTACTGGAGAGATGCTAGCGTGGATCCCTTTTAAGAGTTTTTCTGGGCTGCAGGTCATCGCATGACGCCCTGCGGAATGCAGTTGGGTCCTCACCTTGGCCACGGACCCACTCACTCGCAGGGCTGAACCGAGTTTAGTCGCAAGTCACGGCATCTATTCCTCAGCTCAACAAGAGAAAGACAAGGGAAAGACACATCCCGTTTTTTTCTCTTGTTGCCCTTCAAACAGTGCCAGTGCCAAAAAGCGTACCCCATGGCAGCACTCATCTCAAGGAGCAATTTCTCCCGGCACCCGATAGCCCTTTTGGCATTTGCCACCGGCACCATCTTTCTCCCCAGCACTTGCAGCACTCGCAGACTTCCACGTTACTGTTGATGAGTCAGCCGAGAATCAGCTGCTGCCCCTCCCCTGGAAGTGAAAACTCAGCCACTGAGCAGATCTTCAAGCAAGGTTTAAGAAATGATCTCAGCTGTTATTAGCCTATATCTTTGCTGGACTAAACTGTTAAAATCATAGGCAGAGTTCTGCTGGCAAGATTAGAAACCTGGGAGGAGCAGAACAAAATCCTCTTGGATGTGCAAAACGGCTCTTGCCATGGTTTCGGAACAGTGAACAATGTCTAAATTTACATTTGCCCATTGGGAAATATACAGAAGCGAAGACTGATGCTGTTCTTCTTATCTTCATGATCCAGGGCTCTGCCCTTGTCACAGTCCATAGATCAAAGTTCCTGTCCCTCATGGCCGAGAAGGGGCTTGAGGAATTCTTGATCTCTCTGCTGGGGCATATGCACAGGGATGTTATGGAGAGGTTATGCTGTGACCTAAAAGGAGATCATACAGAGCGGGGTGTGTCCTGGCACCTTTTCCTTTTACCTTGTACATAAATGGCCTGGAGAACTACTTAATGAAAAAATGGTAGGACATGCCAAAATTGGGAAATTGGCCTATACTCATTCAGGATCTTTGAATGGCGCAGTCCTGTTACCCACGGCTCCAAATTGACTCCAGGGCCTCCTAAATGAATGTATGCAGTTTAGAGAGACCTGGATCCGAATACTAAATTAACAGAATCCTTTATAATGATTTGGGCCACTTATAGGGTATTATAGTTCTATTCTCATACTAAGCTGTTTCAGTGTAGTGCAGTGCCCAGGTTTCTACACAATTTTACCTCTCTGACATCCGGAAGGTGGAATATTACAGAAGTTGGAGAATGCCTCACACATTTCCTGGCTCGCCTATGTAAAGGAAACCTTCTACTTATTGGAAGTACCAGAGCTATTTACAGTCCCAAAATCCATCAGCATCTCAAGTAGATAAAAGGCTAAACAGCTCTCAATCTGATTGTGAAAATATCAGATTAAAGCATGAATTATGTAAACCCTCTGTGAAATCCCATATCAAACTTTAGACTTTGGTCTGTAGTGAATCTACAGCACATATTGTATTTAGCACGCTTTAAATAGAACACTGTGCACTTTCTGGTTCAATTACACTAATCGTCCATAGATTTCCCCATATGCCCATATGATAATCGATCAGTACAAAGCACCATGCATATTATATTGCTTTATACATTATACTCTGCTCCTATGAAACATTATATAATGCCATTGTTGCTCATTTTAGATTTTAAACAGTCAAAATCTGCTATGATTGCATTACAACATTAGCTGTCAGGCTGTAATTAGATTTACTCAAAGCACTTTGAAAATGAGGAAATTGCATTGTATAGCAGGAAAATGCGACTATATGAAAAGTAATGAACTCTTTCAGATAAAATATTTTAATAACTAGTTTTTATTGCATGCATGTTTATGACCCAATTAATGGTTTAATATTTGTTGTATCGCATTGTATGTGCTTTTATGGCTGTTTTTCTTTAGACCAAATAAAGATATTTGACTGATTAATTTATTAATTAGGGAAGTTATTTATTTGGAAATTATTTTTTTATATGTTTAGTTATTTATACTTTATAAAACTGCTTGTTTCTATATTTTTAAACAATTATTTATTGATTTTGTATGGCGTGGGCTGTTTATGGGGGTAGGAGGGCATTGTTACCTATAATGTTTGCATTAGTTATTATTAATTGTTTAATATGTTGTAATGTTTGACATTTACTGTTTTTATATTATTTTTGATGTATGGTATGCTGGGTGAATGTGTTGGTAGTGTTTTTTTAAGTAGGTTAATTATAATTACATAAAAAATAAGATTTTGTTTAGCAGAACAGACTTTATTACTTTTCTTTTATATTTGCGTGTTATGTGGGAGTTTGAGGGATGCTGATTATTTTACTATATTATTTACGCAATAAATGAAAAACTTGTTTGCAATTGTAATATAGTTGTTACTTCTATATATTATTTTAATGTTTTTAAACCTATATATTTAGGATTGTCGAATATTTTAATTACATTTATGAAATCATCTTTAATGTTTAGTAATCTCGTTTTGTTGTGCGACTTTTTGAACCCCAACAAAGTGGACTTTCCCCAATGTTTATTAGATTGCAGTTAGGATAGCACATTAACTGCACCCAACAATTTATGTACTTTCTCAAATGTTTGTTAAACTAGAGTTAGACTACTAGGTCTTGTACCCTCCCACCACCAATGGTAAGCACTTTCCCAATGCGTATTAGAGTGAAGTTAGAATAGTAATTCTATTTAGTTCAACTAGCAATAGCAAATCTGACCCACCATCACAATGAATTCACTTTCCTTAATGCTTGTTAGGCTTGAGTTAGAATGGTTAATCTAACCATCTTCCCCAAATGTATGCATTTTCGCCAATGTTTGTTAAACTGGAGGCAGAATAGTAAATCTGACCCTCTTTCCCCAAAGTTTGTATTTTCCCCAACATTAGTTAGACTGGAGTTAGAATAGTCAATCTAATCTATCACCCTCCACTCAAATGGTATGCATTTGTCCTAATGCTTGTAATATTGTAGTCACAATAGTTTTCTTGAGCTGTTTTTTAATTTGTATACTATATTAATGCATTTGGCTTGGCGTTAGTTTACTATATGTTACTTTAGTCTGGAAGGTTTTATAAAAAATATTTTGAGCATATTTAATTTAACATTATATATTTTAAACATATTTAACTCCTTTTACGCCATTTTCTAATATGTATTGTTAATTTGTATTTTTTTCTATGTTTTATTAATGTTTGATACATATTTTCATAATTTGTTTTGATAACTTATTTTTATGTTATGTATATGTGGATACATGAATATACATATATATACACTCACATAAATAAGTATATATTTTAACAATATTTTTGTAAAACATAATTTAACTTTCCTATTAATTTATAAAAATGGGAATTGCAATTAAATTGATACATTTGAGATTATAATGTTGATGTTTTTGATCGCAATATTTTGGATCACGGTATTTTTGTACTTTACATTATATATATCCAAGGCAGGCAGCGACTGGTTGCTCGCGCTACCTGTAAGTAGTTCTCCTGTGTCCAGACCAGCCTACTAAATTAGAAGCTTTTGCTTGACGGAATACATGTATACCAAAATTGAAAAGTGTGTTTTAGAGATGAAAATGTGTCTATTTTTAGAACTGATAAGCTGATGTTTGAATATCAAAAGTCGATTTAAAGTGGATATTTGAGTGATAAATCCTGTGGTGTTGCAGAGGTTTATTAGTAATATTATTACCTTGGTGCCAGGGATATTTAAGCTGGGGCCATTATGTATTATGCATATAAAGGCATTCCAAATTGGCAAAGCCTTTTTTTTTTTACAAAACTGCTGGCAATCCTGCCTGATACACTGCGGGTAAATTTACAAAGGGTGGCCACTAACGTATTCTTGTCTGATGTGGGCACCATTACAACATTAACGATCTTGCTCGTAAGTAACTCTTATACAGAAAAGGTTGGAGATCCCAGATTTAAAGTTAATCTATTTGTGGCTGATGTTTTGCTCACAAAATATTTGGAACACAATGTTTTTGTGGTCGCTGTCTGTCATGCAACCTAAATATAGTTATCAAATACAGAAAGCCCCAACTAATCTGTTGAAATATTTTTGGCATATAGAATTCGACCAACCTACTTCTGATCTTAGTCATTAAATATATTTATATGTACTTTGGTACGACTGATGTGTTGACAAAATTGCTTATCAGACAACTTAAGTCCTGACTCCAGCGACTAATCAATGAAAGAGCCTTGAGAGCGATTTACCACCTTGCCAGTGGATGAAACTGTCGTCCCCAGTTTACAGTTCCACCATATTTGCACACGCCATTTTATTTATGTGCCCATTTCCTCCCATAATTGCATTGCTTTTATCAAAATGTTAAAACAGCCGGACCACAGAGTGCAAGCACAGTATGGACTAAACCTCATTCAGATGTTGTTGATAAGTCATGTGGTGTAAGCTGCTCAGTACACGTAGCTTGATTTATATCTTATTGATTTGTTCATAATTGTCTTTGAACAGAGAATGATATCCTAGAATTATGTGTACCGGAAAATCACGGTACCTGAGACACTGCTGCTATTGTAAAAACCAGATACTGTGGCTGTGTGTTTTTAAAACGTTCTTAGTGATTTAAACTTCTTTTCACGGCATTTCTAAATAAGTAATGTAATGCTGTTCTGTGGAACTATAATCGTCTGTAATTACATAAATAAATGCTACTAAACAATACCCCTTCGGGTGTTACAAATAGGCCAGTCTGTGTTGCCCAGCTCCATACTTGACTAAATGCTGCCACCCCCACCTTCACTTTAATCACTCCAGAGCACTGACTAAAAAATGTTGGAATGTTGTAAATATTCTCAGTAACTTTGACAATCTTGCCTAAAGATGGAATTACTTGAAAGAGTTCAGCAAACTTAAGACCATATTAGCTGAGAACGATTCACCTTTGCCTAGTTTGTACTTGCTTAAAGATGAATAACTTGAAGTTTCACCTCTCGCACACTGTCTGCGTTGTGTAAACTAATGCAGCATCCCATTCTGTGCTTCAAAGGCTGGGAAGCCAAGCCACCTTGAACGAAGCTAGATTGAATGGCTTCATCCTAAACAGGACTCCTTCCTCGGGTTGGTGAACGCCTTGGCATGGTGAGGATCGAGCATACAGCGGGTCCATTAATTGTGCTGAACCCTCATGCACCTCAGTTGGGTGCCACCTGTTGCTCCTCCTTGTTTTGTAAAGGGCATGTTTCTAGCCCGCTACTTCAATTAAGATCTCTAAAACTGACAAGCAGCCTAAGTTCTTCCTTTGAGTTTATCCTCAGCCACCAATAAAGTCAGAAGGTAATCTACATAGTTCAGCAGTTGACTGATACTCTGAAATGGATTTTGTTTAAATCAGGATGTATATATTACAGAATTTCTAACAATCCAGGACCTATTTTTTGAGTCGTACATTTTCAGAATTCTACCCTATGTGTAATCTCAGATCTCTATTGCAGCCCCTGTTTTACATTGCAAACTTCAAGACTTAGGGGCCAATTCAGATCTCGTTCGGAGAGCATACTGAACGACTCGAATCCGGAATGCTTTCCATACGACTCAGATCGGGGGAGTCCAACCGAACAAGTATGATGCATTTAAATGCATCCGGATTTGATTCAGTCAGTCTCCCATTGACCTCAATGGGAGCCTGTGTCCCGAACGCGTACACAGGCTCACATTGACAAAAGGGGTGGTTGGGGATAATCGTGCACCTTGTGTTGAGCACCCCTTGGTGCCTGTCACACTGTGCATGGTCTGAAAGGGGGACTCATGGGTACCCCCACTGGCCCGATTCAGAGGGCCCCGGGAGAAAGGAGGCCTGCTAAGGGCCCCCAAAGACCGATTCCGGAGGCCTTTGCGATCCGGGCAAATCGAATCGGAAGGGCTGTCCAAATCATTCACCGTACTTGCTCGCTTGGAAAACCTAGTCCATAGAGCTGTACGAATCGGCCCCGGAAGGCTCTATCTCTCCGAATGCCTTCCGGAACCAATTCAGTCAGCACTGAGGTTTTCCAGGCATCTTACTTGGTCGTTCGGAACTCTAAACGATTCAGCCGCAAATAAGAGCTCCGGATCGGTTTAGCCAATTCCGAATCCGATGTGGAGCCCTTCTGATCGGAATCAGCCCCTTAGAAGTAAGGTGGCAGATTTTAGTATTTAGGAAGACAAACTATGGAATAGTATTGCTGTGAACAGTCACTCTGAACACACTCTACATAAGTTTAGGAAAAAGCTGAAATCCTGGTTGATCTCACATTAGCATGTCCTTTCCACTGTTACATTGTGTTCTAGTGTTCATGCTTGTGGAATAAGTAGCACAAGGTGACTTCTTTTGCGTGAATAAAATACAGAAATTGTGTAAAGTTTTTCAGACCCCTGGGGAGCATCTTTTTTCCTTACAAAAGGAGCCCTATGGAGCCTATGGACTGTTGGCACAGCTCTATCCTTCAACATTACCTCAAAAACAAAACTTTTAACTGTAACTATATTCCCACTAAAACCTTTCAGAATGTCATATTTTAATTATTTCCTGTTATGTTCTCCCTAGTCTATTATTTGCATCAATAACTAATCTTTAATTCTTTAGGTTATTCTCTCATCATTACCAAGGATGGTGGGGCATACAGGGTCTACAACATGGATGTACCAGCAGCACCTCTGTGCAAGCTAAAATCTTGATGAGGCAATTTGCATAAATTACAGGAATTATGCGCAGGCTCTCACGTCTAGGGTGTGCCGTGCCTATGATGGTGACGCCGGGGCCTGAACCAGGGGTCATTGCACAAGTCGCAGCAACCTTTAGGCATGGTCAGGCAGGTGTGGGATTAGTTGTCCAGGGCACAGCCACCGGAATCATTAGAATGCTTCCGGGGGCATTCCCAGCAATATGGCCGGCCCAAACCGGCCCAGGCAAATCTCTTTTATGCTCGCCACCTCGGACACAACAGGACCTCGTGACTCCCCCGCCCGCATGCGTCCAGGAACGGCACACCCGCTGTCACAACTTTGCAGTCACAGCCCTTATACTTTCCTTGATTGGTGCCCCCTGGAGCTGCATGGGTTAGAGAGCTTGTTTTCTCACCTGACCCAAGTTTCCTGGGCTCGGTGGCGGCTCCAGGGGTGTGGAGGTGAGGGGAAGGGGGGTGCTCGATGTTTTGTTGCTGCTGTTTGTGTCACAGGAGAGATTGTGGGGTGGCCAGAAATCCGGACTTCGGAGCTGAGGAGCCAGGTTTTAGTCTTGGCTTTGGCTCAATAGCCTTTGATTCTGGGCGACTGCCTTATCTTTGCCTACAAACAAAATAAATATGTTATTTCCGTTCCTCCAAGCTGTTCCCAGACAGAGCGCTTTCAAGCTGTTTGAGAAGTCAGCACTCGTCCACCTTGCTAACACAAGGGAGGTTGGGGGCTGGATTAATGTATGTGGCTGGCAAGTTGCTCAATGGAGAAGGGTTGA
Organism: Lissotriton helveticus; assembly: GCF_964261635.1. NCBI lineage: Eukaryota > Metazoa > Chordata > Amphibia > Caudata > Salamandridae > Lissotriton > Lissotriton helveticus. The sequence continues at coordinate 1,104,651,447 of NC_136057.1, read as the reverse complement.
GTTTGATAACGCTGTAAACGTTGGTATGCATCTAGACTCAAACTCATTTGTAGAGACTGAGAAGGGCGAACAGTAACCAGATGAAACTGATGCATGACAGAGCAGTACGTTCTGGAGTGAAGAGAACTCTCTTTTCCTTGGACTCTTTTCAGCTCATCGCAGAGTTCGTTGACAGCAGTGAGTAAAGTGGTAGTATATTTTGAGGAGAGACTTTAGATGGTCTTCAGCATTTTCAGGTTGTTTAGCTCTTAACATAGCCTTCTTTCTGCCTTGTGCGGCTGGGTGATTATTACATCAAGAGTAGTCCAGAGGCTAACCACTGCTGACACCTCCTCCGGCCTCACACATTTAGCTTTTGAACCTTTGTTTAATACATTTACTGCATGATAATGGGGGTTAAAGCCCAGACAACAGTCCCAATACCACCACAGTCCTAGTTTCCGCGACTGCCTAACCTGTGTTGCAGGGTTGCAAGCAGCCAGGGGGCTTGGGTCGGGTAACATATGTGTATGCAGGGCTCTGATCACTGTCACAGGCTTCCGCGGAGGAGCTGCTACCACCTACAACATAACAGCTTTATCTGCCGCTTGTCATCAAGCCACCCAGCCGTATCAACCTCCACTCTTTTGCTGCTTTGTCGACATAACTGCAGCCTTTGACAAGGACAACAGACAAACTCTCTGGAAGAAACTAGCAAACTGGGGCATTACAACTTTGCTCCTACTGGCCATAATGTCCGTCGACTCGGAAAACTGGGTACGGGTGAAAACAGGCCCTACATCTCTTTCAGCTAAAATCTGTGCGACGGGAGGCCTGAAACAAGGCTGTGTGCTCGCTCCCCTCCTCTTCTATCTATATACAGCGGATCTGAGAAAAGCTCTCGCCAACAGCTGCCTGGCCCCTCCCCGACTAGGCAGCCGACTTCTACACATTCTTCAATACGCGGATGACATTGACATCATAGATCACACCAACGTGGGTCTCCAACCTGCTTTGACCTGCTTACACGAGTACAGTACAATTAACCACCTCATCATCAATCCAGACAAGACCAAGATCCTTGCAGAAAAAGCACAAAAAACAAATCACATGCACCATAGGCTCCAGGTCAATCAACTCAGTGCAGAAATATAGGTACCTGGGGGTCTGGTTCACATAATCTGTGCAACCTTCTGCCCACAAAAAAGATATGACTAAAAAATCGGCAGCAATAACCTATGGTTTAATAAAATTGAACAAAAAGTTAAAAAGTATGTCAGCAGAAAGCATTAGAAAGGTCATCCAAGCTTTCCTTCTTCCAGCACTTTCTTATGGGCATCATGCATTCCAAAGCTCCTGCTCGGAAACTCTGGCGCGGGCTCAATGCGTGGGCTACAAAAAAATCTTTCAACTTCCAAAACACCTCTCCAGGGCGAGGCTAGGACTGGTCAAACATACACTAACCCTCAAGGCTGACTTCCGAAAATATATTCGAATTCTAAAATCCCCAGTGGAATCCTTAAAGAGCTGCCTCAGAGATATATTTGAGAAAACTGTCTCTCCATGGTATACGCAGCTTAAGAGAGCCCTGGTCTTCACTGAAGTAAACAAACAGCACTCGCTCTGCCTTGCATTTCATATGCTATTTGGAAAAAGCGTATCAACAAACAAGTCCAACTAACTTCATCCCTGCAAGACCAGGAAACATTAAAAACACTATCTTTCCTGTCTCCGCTGAATGACTCATACTTGGTAAACAAACCTCTGCCTTATCTCTCTGGTCTGCTGAACCCCAAAGTAGGAAGAGAGATTATGTACATGCCATTGCTGGCACTGCCAGTAAGGGAATTCAGCCCAGCCTGGGCAAACCAAAACACAGGAGGAGCATGTCGACTGTGTGATTACAAACGAGAATCATGGCTACACCTCCTGTGCTGTTGCCCGGCCTTAACAACCGAAAGGAGAATACTTCTTAGGGAACGATGCCTGAGTGAAAAAAGTAGTACAAAAGGAAGTGGTGATGGACGGAGCATCTGAACCAATCAAACACTCACACCCAGTCAAGAGATCTGGGTTTGATCCATCACCGTTCTTTAGCCCACTCTGCCACCCCAGTTCAGACATGGCTATATGCAAATCAGTCTGACCCTGTGCCTCATGGGAACAGTCCAGCCCGAACTGCCAAGCCATGCCTTCCCTGGACCGGAAACAAGCTTCCGAGGACCGGTGTCTGGCATTACAGCCGTCTTCAGCCCGGCTTGCTTGAATCCAGTGGCAAAGTGAGCACGGGACTCACGTCTGAGCATACCCTGCCACACTTATGGCGGCCAAAAGCGGTACAAAAGGAGGTGGTGATGGACGGAGCTTCTGAACCAATCAAACACTCACACCCAGTCAAAAGACCTGGGTTTGATCCATCACCGTTCTTTAGCCCACTCTGCCACCCCAGTTCAGACATGGCTATATGCAAATCAGTCTGACCCTGTGCCTCATGGGAACAGTCCAGGCCGAACTGCCAAGCCATGCCTTCCCTGGACCGGAAACAAGCTTCCGAGGACCGGTTTCTGGCATTACAGCCGTCTTCAGCCCGGCTTGCTTGAATCCAGTGGCAAAGTGAGCAAGGGACTCACGTCTGAGCATACCCTGCCACACTTATGGCGGCCAAAAGCGGTACGAAAGGAGGTGGTGATGGATGGAGCATCTGACCCAATCAAACACTCACACCCAGTCAAAAGATCTGGGTTTGATCCATCACCGTTCTATAGCCCACTCTGCCACCCCAGTTCAGACATGGCTACATGCAAATCAGTCTGACCCTGTGCCTCATGGGAACAGTCCAGCCCGAACTGCCAAGCCATGCCTTCCCTGGACCGGAAACAAGCTTCCGAGGACCGGTTTCTGGCATTACAGCCGTCTTCAGCCCGGCTTGCTTGAGTCCAGTGGCAAAGTGAGCAAGGGACTCATGTCTGAGCATACCCTGCCACACTTATGGCGGCCAAAAGCGGTACAAAAGGAGGTGGTGATGGACGGAGCATCTGAACCAATCAAACACTCACACCCAGTCAAAAGATCTGGGTTTGATCCATCACCGTTCTTTAGCCCACTCTGCCACGCCAGTTCTGACATGGCTATATGCAAATCAGTCTGACCCTGTGCCTCATGGGAACAGTCCAACCCGAACTGCCAAGCCATGCCTTCCCTGGACCGGAAACAAGCTTCCGAGGACCGGTTTCTGGCATTACAGCCGTCTTCAGCCCGGCTTGCTCGAATCCAGTGGCAAAGTGAGCAAGGGACTCACGTCTGAGCATACCCTGCCACACTTATGGCAGCCAAAAGCGGTACAAAAGGAGGTGGTGATGGACAGAGCATCTGAACCAATCAAACACTCACACCCAGTCAAAAGATCTGGGTTTGATCCATCACTAGTCTTTAGCCCACACTGCCACCCCAGTTCAGACATGGCTATATGCAAATCAGTCTGACCCTGTGCCTCATGGGAACAGTCCAGCCCGAACTGCTAAGCCATGCCTTCCCTGGACCGGAAACAAGCTTCCGAGGACCGGTTTCTGGCATTACAGCCGTCTTCAGCCCGGCTTGCTTGAATCCAGTGGCAAAGGGAGCAAGGGACTCACGTCTGAGCATACCCTGCCACACTTATGGCGGCCAAAAGCGGTACAAAAGGAGGTGGTGATTGACGGAGCATTTGAACCAATCAAACACTCACACCCAGTCAAAAGATCTGGGTTTGATCCATCACCGTTCTTTAGCCACTCTGCCACCCCAGTTCAGACATGGCTACATGCAAATCAGTCTGACCCTGTGCCTCATGGGAACAGTCCAACCCGAACTGCCAAGCCATGCCTTCCCTGGACCGGAAACAAGCTTCCGAGGACCGGTTTCTGGCATTACAGCCGTCTTCAGCCCGGCTTGCTCGAATCCAGTGGCAAAGTGAGCAAGGGACTCACGTCTGAGCATACCCTGCCACACTTATGGCAGCCAAAAGCGGTACAAAAGGAAGTGGTGATAGACGGAGCATCTGAACCAATCAAACACTCACACCCAGTCAAAAGATCTGGGTTTGATCCATCACTAGTCTTTAGCCCACTCTGCCACCCCAGTTCAGACATGGCTATATGCAAATCAGTCTGACCCTGTGCCTCATGGGAACAGTTCAGCCCGAACTGCCAAGCCATGCCTTCCCTGGACCGGAAACAAGCTTCCGAGGACCGGTTTCTGGCATTACAGCCGTCTTCAGCCCGGCTTGCTTGAATCCAGTGGCAAAGTGAGCAAGGGACTCACGTCTGAGCATACCCTGCCACACTTATGGCGGCCAAAAGCGGTACAAAAGGAGGTGGTGATGGACCGAGCATTTGAACCAATCAAACACTCACACCCAGTCAAAAGATCTGGGTTTGATCCATCACCGTTCTTTAGCCACTCTGCCACCCCAGTTCAGACATGGCTATATGCAAATCAGTCTGACCCTGTGCCTCATGGGAACAGTCCAGCCCGAACTGCCAAGCCATGCCTTCCCTGGACCGGAAACAAGCTTCCGAGGACCGGTTTCTGGCATTACAGCCGTCTTCAGCCCGGCTTGCTTGAATCCAGTGGCAAAGTGAGCAAGGGACTCACGTCTGAGCATACCCTGCCACACTGATGGCGGCCAAAAGCTGTATAAAAGGAGGTGGTGATGGACGGAGCTTCTGAACCAATCAAACACTCACACCCAGTCAAAAGATCTGGGTTTGATCCATCACCGTTCTTTAGCCCACTCTGCCACCCCAGTTCAGACATGGCTATATGCAAATCAGTCTGACCCTGTGCCTCATGGGAACAGTCCAGGCCGAACTGCCAAACCATGCCTTCCCTGGACCGGAAACAAGCTTCCGAGGACCGGTTTCTGGCATTAAAGCCGTCTTCAGCCCGGCTTGCTTGAATCCAGTGGCAAAGTGAGCAAGGGACTCACGTCTGAGCATACCCTGCCACACTTATGGCGGCCAAAAGCGGTACGAAAGGAGGTGGTGATGGATGGAGCATCTGAACCAATCAAACACTCACACCCAGTCAAAAGATCTGGGTTTGATCCATCACCGTTCTATAGCCCACTCTGCCACCCCAGTTCAGACATGGCTACATGCAAATCAGTCTGACCCTGTGCCTCATGGGAACAGTCCAGCCCGAACTGCCAAGCCATGCCTTCCCTGGACCGGAAACAAGCTTCCGAGGACCGGTTTCTGGCATTACAGCCGTCTTCAGCCCGGCTTGCTCGAATCCAGTGGCAAAGTGAGCAAGGGACTCACGTCTGAGCATACCCTGCCACACTTATGGCAGCCAAAAGCGGTACAAAAGGAAGTGGTGATAGACGGAGCATCTGAACCAATCAAACACTCACACCCAGTCAAAAGATCTGGGTTTGATCCATCACTAGTCTTTAGCCCACTCTGCCACCCCAGTTCAGACATGGCTATATGCAAATCAGTCTGACCCTGTGCCTCATGGGAACAGTTCAGCCCGAACTGCCAAGCCATGCCTTCCCTGGACCGGAAACAAGCTTCCGAGGACCGGTTTCTGGCATTACAGCCGTCTTCAGCCCGGCTTGCTTGAATCCAGTGGCAAAGTGAGCAAGGGACTCACGTCTGAGCATACCCTGCCACACTTATGGCGGCCAAAAGCGGTACAAAAGGAGGTGGTGATGGACCGAGCATTTGAACCAATCAAACACTCACACCCAGTCAAAAGATCTGGGTTTGATCCATCACCGTTCTTTAGCCACTCTGCCACCCCAGTTCAGACATGGCTATATGCAAATCAGTCTGACCCTGTGCCTCATGGGAACAGTCCAGCCCGAACTGCCAAGCCATGCCTTCCCTGGACCGGAAACAAGCTTCCGAGGACCGGTTTCTGGCATTACAGCCGTCTTCAGCCCGGCTTGCTTGAATCCAGTGGCAAAGTGAGCAAGGGACTCACGTCTGAGCATACCCTGCCACACTGATGGCGGCCAAAAGCTGTACAAAAGGAGGTGGTGATGGACGGAGCTTCTGAACCAATCAAACACTCACACCCAGTCAAAAGATCTGGGTTTGATCCATCACCGTTCTTTAGCCCACTCTGCCACCCCAGTTCAGACATGGCTATATGCAAATCAGTCTGACCCTGTGCCTCATGGGAACAGTCCAGGCCGAACTGCCAAACCATGCCTTCCCTGGACCGGAAACAAGCTTCCGAGGACCGGTTTCTGGCATTACAGCCGTCTTCAGCCCGGCTTGCTTGAATCCAGTGGCAAAGTGAGCAAGGGACTCACGTCTGAGCATACCCTGCCACACTTATGGCGGCCAAAAGCGGTACGAAAGGAGGTGGTGATGGATGGAGCATCTGAACCAATCAAACACCCACACCCAGTCAAAAGATCTGGGTTTGATCCATCACCGTTCTATAGCCCACTCTGCCACCCCAGTTCAGACATGGCTACATGCAAATCAGTCTGACCCTGTGCCTCATGGGAACAGTCCAGCCCGAACTGCCAAGCCATGCCTTCCCTGGACCGGAAATAGGCTTCCGAGGACCGGTTTCTGGCATTACAGCCGTCTTCAGCCCGGCTTGCTTGAGTCCAGTGGCAAAGTGAGCAAGGGACTCACGTCTGAGCATACCCTGCCACACTTATGGCGGCCAAAAGCGGTACAAAAGGAGGTGGTGATGGACGGAGCATCTGAACCAATCAAACACTCACACCCAGTCAAAAGATCTGTGTTTGATCCATCACCGTTCTTTAGCCACTCTGCCACCCCAGTTCAGACATGGCTACATGCAAATCAGTCTGACCCTGTGCCTCATGGGAACAGTCCAACCTGAACTGCCAAGCCATGCCTTCCCTGGACCGGAAACAAGCTTCCGAGGACCGGTTTCCGGCATTACAGCCGTCTTCAGCCCGGCTTGCTCGAATCCAGTGGCAAAGTGAGCAAGGGACTCACGTCTGAGCATACCCTGCCACACTTATGGCAGCCAAAAGCGGTACAAAAGGAAGTGGTGATAGACGGAGCATCTGAACCAATCAAACACTCACACCCAGTCAAAAGATCTGGGTTTGATCCATCACTCGTCTTTAGCCCACTCTGCCGCCCCAGTTCAGACATGGCTATATGCAAATCAGTCTGACCCTGTGCCTCATGGGAACAGTTCAGCCCGAACTGCCAAGCCATGCCTTCCCTGGACCGGAAACAAGCTTCCGAGGACCGGTTTCTGGCATTACAGCCGTCTTCAGCCCGGCTTGCTTGAATCCAGTGGCAAAGTGAGCAAGGGACTCACGTCTGAGCATACCCTGCCACACTTATGGCGGCCAAAAGCGGTACAAAAGGAGGTGGTGATGGACCGAGCATTTGAACCAATCAAACACTCACACCCAGTCAAAAGATCTGGGTTTGATCCATCACCGTTCTTTAGCCACTCTGCCACCCCAGTTCAGACATGGCTATATGCAAATCAGTCTGACCCTGTGCCTCATGGGAATAGTCCAGCCCGAACTGCCAAGCCATGCCTTCCCTGGACCGGAAACAAGCTTCCGAGGACCGGTTTCTGGCATTACAGCCGTCTTCAGCCTGGCTTGCTTGAATCCAGTGGCAAAGTGAGCAAGGGACTCACGTCTGAGCATACCCTGCCACACTTATGGCGGCCAAAAGCGGTACAAAAGGAGGTGGTGATGGACAGAGCTTCTGAACCAATCAAACACTCACACCCAGTCAAAAGATCTGGGTTTGATCCATCACCGTTCTTTAGCCCACTCTGCCACCCCAGTTCAGACATGGCTACATGCAAATCAGTCTGACCCTGTGCCTCATGGGAACAGTCCAGCCCGAACTGCCAAGCCATGCCTTCCCTGGACCGGAAACAAGCTTCCGAGGACCGGTTTCTGGCATTACAGCCGTCTTCAGCCCGGCTTGCTTGAGTCCAGTGGCAAAGTGAGCAAGGGACTCACGTTTGAGCATACCCTGCCACACTTATGGCGGCCAAAAGCGGTACGAAAGGAGGTGGTGATGGACGGAGCATCTGAACCAATCAAACACTCACACCCAGTCAAAAGATCTGGGTTTGATCCATCACCGTTCTTTAGCCCACTCTGCCACGCCAGTTCTGACATGGCTATATGCAAATCAGTCTGACCCTGTGCCTCATGGGAACAGTCCAACCCGAACTGCCAAGCCATGCCTTCCCTGGACCGGAAACAAGCTTCCGAGGACCGGTTTCTGGCATTACAGCCGTCTTCAGCCCGGCTTGCTCGAATCCAGTGGCAAAGTGAGCAAGGGACTCACGTCTGAGCATACCCTGCCACACTTATGGCAGCCAAAAGCGGTACAAAAGGAGGTGGTGATGGACGGAGCATCTGAACCAATCAAACACTCACACCCAGTCAAAAGATCTGGGTTTGATCCTTCACTAGTCTTTAGCCCACTCTGCAACCCCAGTTCAGACATGGCTATATGCAAATCAGTCTGACCCTGTGCCTCATGGGAATAGTCCAGCCCGAACTGCCAAGCCATGCCTTCCCTGGACCGGAAACAAGCTTCCGAGGACCGGTTTCTGGCATTACAGCCGTCTTCAGCCCGGCTTGCTTGAATCCAGAGGCAAAGTGAGCAAGGGACTCACGTCTGAGCATACCCTGCCACACTTATGGCGGCCAAAAGCGGTACAAAAGGAGGTGGTGATGGACGGAGCATTTGAACCAATCAAACACTCACACCCAGTCAAAAGATCTGGGTTTGATCCATCACCGTTCTTTAGCCACTCTGCCACCCCAGTTCAGACATGGCTACATGCAAATCAGTCTGACCCTGTGCCTCATGGGAACAGTCCAACCCGAACTGCCAAGCCATGCCTTCCCTGGACCGGAAACAAGCTTCCGAGGACCGGTTTCTGGCATTACAGCCGTCTTCAGCCCGGCTTGCTCGAATCCAGTGGCAAAGTGAGCAAGGGACTCACGTCTGAGCATACCCTGCCACACTTATGGCAGCCAAAAGCGGTACAAAAGGAGGTGGTGATAGACGGAGCATCTGAACCAATCAAACACTCACACCCAGTCAAAAGATCTGGGTTTGATCCATCACTAGCCTTTAGCCCACTCTGCCACCCCAGTTCAGACATGGCTATATGCAAATCAGTCTGACCCTGTGCCTCATGGGAACAGTTCAGCCCGAACTGCCAAGCCATGCCTTTCCTGGACCGGAACAAGCTTCCGAGGACCGGTTTCTGGCATTACAGCCGTCTTCAGCCCGGCTTGCTTGAATCCAGTGGCAAAGTGAGCAAGGGACTCACGTCTGAGCATACCCTGCCACACTTATGGCGGCCAAAAGCGGTACAAAAGGAGGTGGTGATGGACCGAGCATTTGAACCAATCAAACACTCACACCCAGTCAAAAGATCTGGGTTTGATCCATCACCGTTCTTTAGCCACTCTGCCACCCCAGTTCAGACATGGCTATATGCAAATCAGTCTGACCCTGTGCCTCATGGGAACAGTCCAGCCCGAACTGCCAAGCCATGCCTTCCCTGGACCGGAAACAAGCTTCCGAGGACCGGTGTCTGGCATTACAGCCGTCTTCAGCCCGGCTGGCTTGAATCCAGTGGCAAAGTGAGCACGGGACTCAAGTCTGAGCATACCCTGCCACACTTATGGTGGCCAAAAGCGGTACAAAAGGAGGTGGTGATGGACGGAGCTTCTGAACCAATCAAACACTCACACCCAGTCAAAAGACCTGGGTTTGATCCATCACCGTTCTTTAGCCCACTCTGCCACCCCAGTTCAGACATGGCTATATGCAAATCAGTCTGACCCTGTGCCTCATGGGAACAGTCCAGGCCGAACTGCCATGCCATGCCTTCCCTGGACCGGAAACAAGCTTCCGAGGACCGGTTTCTGGCATTACAGCCGTCTTCAGCCCGGCTTGCCTGAATCCAGTGGCAAAGTGAGCAAGGGACTCACGTCTGAGCATACCCTGCCACACTTATGGCGGCCAAAAGCGGTACGAAAGGAGGTGGTGATGGATGGAGCATCTGAACCAATCAAACACTCACACCCAGTCAAAAGATCTGGGTTTGATCCATCACCGTTCTATAGCCCACTCTGCCACCCCAGTTCAGACATGGCTACATGCAAATCAGTCTGACCCTGTGCCTCATGGGAACAGTCCAGCCCGAACTGCCAAGCCATGCCTTCCCTGGACCGGAAACAAGCTTCCGAGGACCGGTTTCTGGCATTACAGCCGTCTTCAGCCCGGCTTGCTTGAGTCCAGTGGCAAAGTGAGCAAGGGACTCACGTCTGAGCATACCCTGCCACACTTATGGCGGCCAAAAGCGGTACAAAAGGAGGTGGTGATGGACGGAGCATCTGAACCAATCAAACACTCACACCCAGTCAAAAGATCTGGGTTTGATCCATCACCGTTCTTTAGCCCACTCTGCCACGCCAGTTCTGACATGGCTATATGCAAATCAGTCTGACCCTGTGCCTCATGGGAACAGTCCAACCCGAACTGCCAAGCCATGCCTTCCCTGGACCGGAAACAAGCTTCCGAGGACCGGTTTCTGGCATTACAGCCGTCTTTAGCCCGGCTTGCTCGAATCCAGTGGCAAAGTGAGCAAGGGACTCAAGTCTGAGCATACCCTGCCACACTTATGGCAGCCAAAAGCGGTACAAAAGGAGGTGGTGATGGACGGAGCATCTAAACCAATCAAACACTCACACCCAGTCAAAAGATCTGGGTTTGATCCATCACTAGTCTTTAGCCCACTCTGCCACCCCAGTTCACACATGGCTATATGCAAATCAGTCTGACCCTGTGCCTCATGGGAACAGTCCAGCCCGAACTGCCAAGCCATGCCTTCCCTGGACCGGAAACAAGCTTCCGAGGACCGGTTTCTGGCATTACAGCCGTCTTCAGCCCGGCTTGCTTGAATCCAGTGGCAAAGTGAGCAAGGGACTCACGTCTGAGCATACCCTCCCACACTTATGGCGGCCAAAAGCGGTACAAAAGGAGGTGGTGATGGACGGAGCATTTGAACCAATCAAACACTCACACCCAGTCAAAAGATCTGGGTTTGATCCATCACCGTTCTTTAGCCACTCTGCCACCCCAGTTCAGACATGGCTACATGCAAATCAGTCTGACCCTGTGCCTCATGGGAACAGTCCAACCCAAACTGCCAAGCCATGCCTTCCCTGGACCGGAAACAAGCTTCCGAGGACCGGTTTCTGGCATTACAGCCGTCTTCAGCCCGGCTTGCTCGAATCCAGTGGCAAAGTGAGCAAGGGACTCACGTCTGAGCATACCCTGCCACACTTATGGCAGCCAAAAGCGGTACAAAAGGAGGTGGTGATAGACGGAGCATCTGAACCAATCAAACACTCACACCCAGTCAAAAGATCTGGGTTTGATCCATCACTAGTCTTTAGCCCACTCTGCCACCCCAGTTCAGACATGGCTATATGAAAATCAGTCTGACCCTGTGCCTCATGGGAACAGTTCAGCCCGAACTGCCAAGCCATGCCTTCCCTGGACCGGAACAAGCTTCCGAGGACCGGTTTCTGGCATTACAGCCGTCTTCAGCCCGGCTTGCTTGAATCCAGTGGCAAAGTGAGCAAGGGACTCACGTCTGAGCATACCCTGCCACACTTATGGCGGCCAAAAGCGGTACAAAAGGAGGTGGTGATGGACCGAGCATTTGAACCAATCAAACACTCACACCCAGTCAAAAGATCTGGGTTTGATCCATCACCGTTCTTTAGCCACTCTGCCACCCCAGTTCAGACATGGCTATATGCAAATCAGTCTGACCCTGTGCCTCATGGGAACAGTCCAGCCCGAACTGCCAAGCCATGCCTTACCTGGACCGGAAACAAGCTTCCGAGGACCGGTTTCTGGCATTACAGCCGTCTTCAGCCCGGCTTGCTTGAATCCAGTGGCAAAGTGAGCAAGGGACTCACGTCTGAGCATACCCTGCCACACTTATGGCGGCCAAAAGCGGTACAAAAGGAGGTGGTGATGGACGGAGCATCTGAACCAATCAAACACTCACACCCAGTCAAAAGATCTGGGTTTGATCTATCACCGTTCTTTAGCCCACTCTGCCACCCCAGTTCAGACATGGCTATATGAAAATCAGTCTGACCTGTGCATCATGGGAACAGTTCAGCCCGAACTGCCAAGCCATGCCTTCCCTGGACCGGAAACAAGCTTCCTAGGACCGGTTTCTGACATTACAGCCGTCTTCAGCACGGCTTGCTTGAATCCAGTGGCAAAGTGAGCAAGGGACTCACGTCTGAGCATACCCTGCCACACTTATGGCGGCCAAAAGCGGTACAAAAGGAGGTGGTGATGGACGGAGCATCTGAACCAATCAAACACTCACACCCAGTCAAAAGATCTGGGTTTGATCCATCACCATTCTTTAGCCCACTCTGCCACCCCAGTTCAGACATGGCTATATGCAAATCAGTCTGACCCTGCGCCTCATGGGAACAGTCCAGCCCAAACTGCCAAGCCATGCCTTCCTTGGACCGGAAACAAGCTTCCGAGGACCGGTTTCTGGCATTACAGCCGTCTTCAGCCCGGCTTGCTTGAATCCAGTGGCAAAGTGAGCAAGGGACTAACATCTGAGCATACCCTGCCACCCTTATGGCGGCCAAAAGCGGTACAAAAGGAGGTGGTGATGGACGGAGCATCTGAACCAATCAAACACTCACACCCAGTAGGATCTGGGTTTGATCCATCACCGTTCTTTAGCCCACTATGCCACCCCAGTTCAGACATGGCTATATGCAAATCAGTCTTACCCTGTGCCTCATGGGAACAGTCCAGCCCGAACTGCCAAGCCATGCCTTCCCTGGACCGGAAACAAGCTTCCGAGGACCTGTTTCTGGCATTACAGCCGTCTTCAGCCCTGCTTGCTTGAATCCAGTGGCAAAGTGAGCAAGGGACTCACGTCTGAGCATACCCTGCCACACTTATGGCGGCCAAAAGCAGTACAAAAGGAGGTGGTGATGGACGGAGCATCTGAACCAATCAAACACTCACACCCAGTCAAAAGATCTGGGTTTGATCCATCACCGTTCTTTAGCCCCCTCTGCCACCCCAGTTCAGACATGGCTATATGCAAATCAGTCTGACCCTGTGCCTCATGGGAACAGTCCAGCCCGAACTGCCAAGCCATGCCTTCCCTGGACCGGAAACAAGCTTCCGAGGACCGGTTTCTGGCATTACAGACGTCTTCAGCCCGGCTTGCTTGAATCCAGTGTCAAAGTGAGCAAGGGACTCACGTCTGAGCATACCCTGCCACACTTATGGCGGCCAAAAGCGGTATGAAAGGAGGTGGTGATGGATGGAGCATCTGAACCAATCAAACACTCACACCCAGTCAAAAGATCTGGGTTTGATCCATCACCGTTCTTTAGCCCACTCTACCACCCCAGTTCAGACATGGCTATATGCAAATCAGTCTGACCCTGTGCCTCATGGGAACAGTCCAGCCCGAACTGCCAAGCCATGCCTTCCCTGGACCGGAAACAAGCTTCCGAGGACCGGTTTCTGGCATTAAAGCCGTCTTCAGCCCGGCTTGCTTGAATCCAGTGGCAAAGTGAGCAAGGGACTCACGTCTGAGCATACCCTGCCACACTTATGGCGGCCAAAAGCGGTACGAAAGGAGGTGGTGATGGATGGAGCATCTGAACCAATCAAACACTCACACCCAGTCAAAAGATCTGGGTTTGATCCATCACCGTTCTATAGCCCACTCTGCCACCCCAGTTCAGACATGGCTACATGCAAATCAGTCTGACCCTGTGCCTCATGGGAACAGTCCAGCCCGAACTGCCAAGCCATGCCTTCCCTGGACCGGAAACAAGCTTCCGAGGACCGGTTTCTGGCATTACAGCCGTCTTCAGCCCGGCTTGCTCGAATCCAGTGGCAAAGTGAGCAAGGGACTCACGTCTGAGCATACCCTGCCACACTTATGGCAGCCAAAAGCGGTACAAAAGGAAGTGGTGATAGACGGAGCATCTGAACCAATCAAACACTCACACACAGTCAAAAGATCTGGGTTTGATCCATCACTAGTCTTTAGCCCACTCTGCCACCCCAGTTCAGACATGGCTATATGCAAATCAGTCTGACCCTGTGCCTC